>NC_133541.1:78494714-78797744 GCF_048773025.1 Camelus bactrianus
AGGAGAGCTGTGGCTGTTACAGGGGCTGACGCCTGCCTAAGCTCTTGATACTGCTTGAGCGCAAATTCAGGGGATCTTTGCTGTGCTGACTTCAAGGGGTTAAAGGTAGTGCATGGTATGAGTCTTGCCAAATCTTTGCCCCTGCCCTGCTCACCCCTCCCCAGCTCCAGTCTGTTTGCCCTCTTCTCCCCCACCCCCACCCACTGGGAAGACTTAATAAAAAACCAAAGACATTTGGGAAAAGCTGTGGCCTGTACCCACCATTCAAACTTGGAGAGTCAGAATTCCATAAACCATGAGAGTTTTGTGCATATGATATATTCTGGAATTTGAACTCACTATAGGCAAGATCTGCTTTATATTATCATCTGTCATATAGCATAGATTTATCATTCCATATTCTCTATTAATGTATTTCTTTGGAAATCATTTAATCTGGGGAACAGCTAATTTTTTTGAAGTTTTTTTAAGTAGATGAATAACTGCATTTTTGCCCATAAAATGCAGTGGGAAAAAGAAATGCAATTACATTTTTTCCAGAAGGTTTTAAAGAATAAATTATGTAAAGCACTGGTCTCTAAATGGATATGAAGCTACTCGTAACATCTGGAATTTATTAGGGGAAAAAAAGAGCACATTTTCAGCCAAGTTCTAACAATCCACATTTGGGTTATCAATTCCTTAAGACTCTCTAGTTGCCATGTTGATGCGAGCACGTACGGTGTAGAAGTTCCAAGTAGGATTTCCGTGTACTGCCCGTGGTTTAATGCTGTACCAGGTCGGGGAGGGTGTAGCTCAGTGGAAGGGCGCGTACTTAGCATGCATGAGGTCCTGGGTTCAATCCCCAGTACCTCCATTTAAAAAAAGAAAGACACACACACACACACACACACACACACACACACACACACACAAATACTGCACTATCTATGTGAAGGGACTGAAGAAAAGTCAACTTAACCTTGCTTTATAAGGGTACTCTCAGGCTCTGGGTTTCCCCAGGAAATAATTTGATAGGTTCCTACTTTTTCTTTGTGAACATAAATCTTTTGCTGTAAAGAATAATACCTGGAATTAGGTGGGTTAAATTTTTCATTTTTAAAATCTTGAGACAGTAGGCAACTTTTGAGTAATTTTACTTTCTTTTAAGATGACAATTGAAAGGTAAGTTGATACTTGTAGGTTAGATTTCTCTGCCCCAGGAAAGATTGTCTTCAAGGTCTAAAGGGAATTGAGATCTGATCTGTTCCATA
This sequence comes from Camelus bactrianus, assembly GCF_048773025.1. NCBI lineage: Eukaryota > Metazoa > Chordata > Mammalia > Artiodactyla > Camelidae > Camelus > Camelus bactrianus. Next base: position 78,495,968 of record NC_133541.1, read on the forward strand.
GCAGATTTAAGGTGGTGGTTTTCTTTACCTTTTTTCTCTCGCCCATTATTTTGGGGGAGGTGGAGCTATTCCTTCACGTATCAGTCACTTTAAATAAACATCTCGTTCCGCTGCAGTCTGGGTAGCCCTGCAGGTGCGTAAATGCCACAGCTCTCTGGCCTCAATGCAGCAGGGAGTGAAGTGCCTCAACCCTGTGCTTCTGTAAACATTGCTCTGTTAGCCAGAGCATGATTGCCAGGATTTTAAAAAGCCAAGAAAACAAACCAAAAAAGCTTACTCTGAGGTGCTCTTGCCTCCTTTGAAATAACCTCTGTGTTCCGTTGCCACATAAAAGAACTGTCCTCCATAATCACTCTGTTGACTCACCTTTTTTCAGCTCAGCACATCTGTTGGTGTAAAATGAGAGAATCATCAGACTGGAATGAATTTTGAGAGCCTGTCCACGGCGCTTGCGGCCAGGACTGCACCCACATTAGCCCAGGGAGAGGAGACTGGCCCCTGCCGTGAAAAGTTTTCCAGGACGGAGATTCCGTAGCCATCGCTGCTCTGAGACAGCGCACGCCCCACTGTCAGGAGACCTGTTGAGAGCAAACCCGAATCCTCTTAATTTACCAAAACCCAAGAGTTTATCTGCTTAAATCAAGAAAATAAGATGTGTGGAGGAGGGGGGGTGGATAACCCTGACTCCTCTAGCTGAAATATAAACTCATTGTCTTGGGCTTTGCATGCTGGTGGCTGCCCTCGGTGTGGGAGCTCATCATTCACCTGTCTGCGGGTGCTAATTTGCCTTCATCCTTCTTACCTTGGCGCTAAATAATCCCGTTTCACATTTGTGATATTTTTCTGGGAGCCCAAAACTAAGCGCGCTCTCGCTCTCGCTCTCACTCTCTCTCTCTCTCTATTTTTTTTTTTTTTTTTTAATAAATGATGCCCTGGATTGAGAGTGATAGGAAGAGTCTCTCACAGAGTCATTGGACTTTGTCATCCTGTTGACCCATCTCAGAGTGGTGTTTACCTTGAAGGTGTAATATCACCCACACTGTTTCATAAGTAGCATTCAGAATCTCGAGGACAGGGCAAACCAACAGAGCAACTCACTCGGGCTTCTGAGGAGAGCGCATCTGAGTACCAGGCGAAAGCTCCCTCACCATGTTTTCCAGCCTTGTGTTTAGTCCTGTGCCTACTGATTGACAGCGTCAGCATCTTTAGTAGTGAAGCTTAGCTTTAATAGTTTGAGTACATTTTGGTTTTTGTATTGTTGAAACTGCAGTATTTCTAGTCACTGCCAGATTTAGACTTTCCTTTGATATTTTTATCTAGGTTGGAAATGTTTCCTTCTTAAAGAGCATAGGAATCTTTAATGCTTTTTTCTGCTCACTGCCTTTCTACTTGCAGTAAACAAAATCAGGCAGCTTCAGGGAATGTTCTGCTTGCACTCTAGTGCTGTGTCTAGAAGGAGGTGAGAGGGAGGGCATGATTGGGAGACGGTAGACATTTCAAGAAACAAGGATTAGATGTCACCTCATTTGCTGCGGTCTGTTTGACCTAATGATTAAGGTTGGACTTAGTGAGCTGGGAGAAATATACATTTCCTCCTTTATAAGCACAGGAGTTTAGTTTGCTGATGACCCTGTCCAATGGGAAGAAAGCAATGCAACATCCAAAATACATGATGAAAACACACCTTAGTTCTTGGAGGCTGCGTGCTATTTGGTTGCCCCAGAGCTCCCCACCTCCCTGAGCAACCAGCTTGTCTCTCTCTGCCACCATCATTCAGCGAGGTGCAGGCCGTGCTTGGGTTGGTTAGGAGCTGTATACTAGAGGCTGGAAGACGGTGCCTCCCCACTGGGAGCTCCTTCCATTTAGAGACAGTTGGAAACAGATTTGCAGATACTAATATATATAAAATAGGTAAACAACAAGTTCATACTGTATAGCACAGGGAACTATATTCAATATCTTATAACATGGTAAAATACAAATGAAAACGAATATATGCATGTTCATGTATGACGGAAGCATTATGCTGTACACCAGAAGTTGACACAACATTGCAAACTGACTGTACTTCAATAGAAAGAGAGAGAGAGTCGGAAACAACCAATAATATCTGCAGCCAAAGGAGTTTGTGTCATCAGCCATCCAGCGTGGCCTCCTCTTTATCCCTCTGCTGCTTCTCTTCCGAGAGTGTTACTGCAGCCCTTGGCAGCGCAGGGCGGAGGTGAGCACCGATGTAGGAGACCTCACGTCTTGGCTTCCCCATCTGTAGGCTGGCCATGAGCTCTGCCACGCCCTGGCTGTACTTAGTTGTTTCAGTTAGCCATCAAGATGGAGGGGCAGGAAAGGGGAGTAAATCACTTTATAAGAGAGAAAATTGTCAAGGCATATGTACTCAAATGTGTTGTTTGTAGATAGAGTGGAGAAAAGGGAGGCTTTGTTTATTCAAATAATGCTGAGCTGTTCCATACCTTCTGAATTAGTACTGTGCTGTGGTTTCTAGAGGCCCAGTGGGAGGTGGCGGTGCCTTTGAGGGCCGAGCAGCTCATCACAGGAAAGGAGCCGGAATGCTGTCAAGCTGGACTCCAGCCGCAGTGTTTTGTTCTAGTCTGTGGCACATGTGCTTGAGTTGCATCTTTCATCTGCAGTTCTGACATCTCTGTGATTTGGCAGGGGATTGTGAGCACTCCCTGGGCACTGGCCCGGCGGCAGTGGCAGATGGGTGTGGGGCACACCCGCCGGGGTGGGTTAATGGCTCACTTGCAGGAACAGGGTCTTCCTGGGTTTGCTCAGTCACAGAGTTCACCTGCGCTTCCCCTGCAATGAGTTGCTTCTCTCCAGCCAGCGACGGACACTGACGAAGCAAGCACAGGGGACCTCACTGCAACTCCCTCTGGTGCCCGTGGTGTTTCCAGTTTGTGCAGCACAGCTATAAACCATCTGGTGCTGAGCACCATCCAAATCCACAATCTTGGCTCCCCAGACCTTCTCCCTGGGCCGTGTGAGGTCATGTGACCTAAAACTTGTGACCCTGGATACCCACAGTAAACGAGGCACAGTAATGATCAACAGGGTAGGTCAGCTGGGGAGGTTTTGGTTTTTAAGTACTAGAAAAACTGACTATGCCTCAGTTTGCTCATCTGCAGAATGAAGTGATAATTGCTCCTGTCTCAGTGGGTGAGAATACAGTGGAAACCCATATAAGGCCATTGGCATGGTCCCTGCACACACAAGTGTGCTGGCCAGAATTCATCTGGGATGTTGTGCTTGGTCCTAGGTACTGTGTATCAAAAGAGCCTGGAGGGACCACTGGGGGATGGAGGACTGCTCTAGAGATGGAATGACTTAGAGGGGGTGTTAATGATACAGTGAGTTATTTGGAGAGTTTAAAGTATAGAAGAGAGTACCACATTAAACATTGTTTCACTTAAGCTATTTCTTCTTTATTTTATAAGCTACTTATGTTTACACATAGAAAAGTATCTGACAGGTATCTGCAGGTGTTAGGGGTAAGAATCATGTAAGTTCTTTTATCTGTATTTTCTAATTTCCTATGTTTATCCAGTCAGCAAATCCATCTGAAGTTCTACCATGTGCCAGGCACAGTTCATCATGTTCATTGGCTGTTTCCCCAGTTTCATTACATGCCTACCTTCTTGGAACTCATAACCTTGTGTGATATATTGCCAGGTAGTAATAAGTATTATGAAAAATAAAGGGGCATAAAAGGCTAGAGAAGGGGTCGAGGAGAAGGAAAACTTGGTCCAGGGAGTTGATGGGAACAGGTGGAGACTCTCCTGAATGAACTGAGGGACTGAACATCCAGATGGGAAATATGATTACCATGTTAATTATGTATTTCTCTGTTTTACAGGCAACATAGTGTATTAAGCATATCATGCAGTTTATTCCACTGCTGTTTCTCTTTTTTTGTCTTCTTTTACTACCATGAACAGATCTTTATGTATCCTTGCTCTTTGTGGAAGTTCATTTCGGGGTCACTGTATATGCCCCACTTGGTTCTTGACCCTCTCTTTCCTTGTGCTGTAAGGAGCCAGGAGGCGGCGGCGGGTACAGACTGGGTGTGAGGCTGCTCTGGTTTCTAGGCCACTCAGGGTTCATGTTTGCCTGCCCACCTGCAGGCCCAGCCAGGATGTAGGGAGCAACTGATCCAATTGCATAGGTTGAAAGGCAGGCAGAGTCTAGATTCCTCTGATGAATGTGATCTAGGCCTCAAGGTGATGGGTCATTCTGATTGCTTCATCAGGGTTTGTGTAAACAAGGAGATAGGAGAGTAACCCATCAATGTTTTCAAGGCCAGTGTTATCACGATGCTTTTTAGCAAGCATGGAGCATGACTGATGACCATAATAATTAAATGATAATAGCCATTGTGGCTAACCTTCTGCCAGGCAGCGTTGTGGTCAGGTGAGTTGCCTATAGTATGTTCATTTAATCTTACAACTCTGTATGGTATCATGCCCATTTTACAGGGTGAGTAAACTGAGACTTGGAACATTTTAACAACTTAACCAAGTTTGAACTAGTACTCAAGTCTGGCATTTTTGTTTTGTTATAAAGCCTATGTCCTTAACCCCTAAACTGGTGTTTTCCATCATTTTCTTTTTTTCTTTTCCCTCTCCCATTTTCTTCCTTTTCAAGGAACAAGTCCTGGTTGGGACTGGTGTTGCCTGGGTTAGGTGACTTAGAAAGGAGAGAAGATTCAGACCTTTTCCTCTCCCTGTCTAAACACACTGTTCTCTGAAACACTCAGTGGGGCCCCTGATGGGATAGAACATTGAGCAGATTTGAAATGTCTCTTCAACCCTGTTCTGGTGCTTTGGATTAGATACACCAGTGAGTGGTAAAATGACCCATCCGTCAGCAGCCCTGTGGTCAGGAAGGCGAAGCCAGGGTAAACTTGAGCCTACCCTGAAATGGGAGTTTGTTCATGGCATCAAGCATTTTAAGGGGATTTTTCTTTAAAAAAAAAAATAGTGCACGTGAGAATCTCTCTTAAATGTTGGGACTGCACTTGAAAATGATGGTACTGAACATCTCAATAGTCCACATCTTGTCTGTTGCTGGCTTGAGTAAAAAGTCTGAGAGCATGTGCCTTGAGTCTGAGAGCGTGTGTAGACACAGGAAGTCTATATGTGTATGTGTTAATATGTGTATGTGTGTATAAGCATGTATCTGTATCAGTACACACATGTGCACAAACTCAAATCTAAATCTTCGGTTGTTTTCCAAAAGGAAAACATTATTCTCAATCCAGTAAAAAATAGGGTATTTCCCAAGCACTATCTATTGCTGTGAAAAATACCTTGGTTTTTCCTCATCTGCAGAGTTTATTGAGTGTTTCGCCATTAAAGGTACTTGGTTTCTCGAGAGTGGAGAATTCAATACCTACTAAATTGGATCAATATAAAAATTTATGAACAATGCAGGCCTTGTCAGGGAACTCTTTTACTCCTGTTCATATAATTCTCTGTGGGAGTTTCTGGCTCATGGGCACATCAGTATTTAGTACACACTGAAATATTCATGTCTTCTGATTAGCAGGATTTAATTGTTACATCTCGATCTCCTTCACAATGTGTCATTAAGTTGCAAGCCACCTTGAAATTTAAGTAGGTGCTGCCAGTTTATTGCAGTGTCTTTATTTTGTTTGTGTTCCTTTCCATATATCCTGTATTGCATATAATTTTGGTTTCCCTTGAAAATAGCACCACAAAAAGTAAGAATCTATTAGTGGAAAATGCTGTGACTATTTTACTAGCTACTGTTGTATAGTAAATTTTAAAGTATGTCTGTATAAAATACTCAGCTTTTTTTTATTTTTAAAGATCTATCAGTTAAAGCAACCTTTCCTTCCATGTACTGTTTAATTAGTAGAATTGAGAGCTTTTCTACCTACACTGCAATATTCTCCTCTTTAACCTTTTCTCATAACGGATGGAAATAGCTGGAGGTTAATTTTTCCCTGGTTCTTTCCTGGGTCTTATATCAGGTGAATGATCTTGTGTTTCTCAAAATTTTTGAAGTTTTAAAGAGTTAATACCTTTTCCCTCATGCTGATTTTGCATTTCTGCTTTTTTCCCTTCTGATAGATAAGGTCTCAGACAGAGGGTTCTTTTTTTCTCATCAGTTTCATGAGTATCTGAAAGGATCTCTGAAGTGCTAGGATATTCTGTTGTAAAGCATGAGGCGTGGTGGTTGTGAACTGGGCTGTGGGGTTAGACAGTCCTGGGTTTTCATTCTAGCTCTGACACTTACTAGTTTGACAAGTTCCTGAACTTGTAAGCCTCAATTTCTACCTCTTTAAATTGGAGTTAACAACACTACCTATTCCACAATGCTGTGTGGAGAATAACTGAGAAAGTGCACGTTGTGTGCTTAGAGCAGTAGCACATAGTGCACATCCACATATTTGCGAATATTATGTCCAGTAAAAATTATGTGATTTATTTTTTTAATTTAAAACATTTCTTAATCGATGTATAGTTGATGTATGATAATATATGTTACAAATGTGCAATATAGCAATTCACAATTTGTTAAGGTTATACTCTATTTATAGTTGTTATAAAATATTGGCTATATTCCCTATATTGTATAATATATCCTTGTAGCTAATTTTATACCTAAAAGTTTGTACCTCTTAATCCCCTGTATTGCCCCTCCCCCCTTACCTCTCCCTACAGGTAACAACTAGTCTGTTCCCCTCAGCTATGATTCTGCTGCTTCTCGTTTTATTCATTAGTTTGTTGGATTTTTTAGATTCTGTACATAAGGATATCATATAGTATTTGTCTTTCTCTGACTTCACTTAGCATAATGCCCTCCAAGTCCATCCATGTTGCTGCAAATGGAAAATTTTTGCTCTTTTTTTATGGCTGAGTGGTAGTCCATTCTGTGTATGTGTATGTGTGTATATATGTATTTCACATCTTCTTTATCTGTTTATCTGTCTATGGATACTTAGGTTGCTTCCGTATCTTGGCAGTTGTAAACAATGCTGCTGTGAACATAGAGGTGCATGTATCTTTTTGAATTAGTGTTTTTGTTTCTTTTGGATATATAGCCAGGAGTGGAACTGCTAGGTCATATGGTAGTTCTATTTTTAATTTTTTGAGAACCCTCCTTACTGTTTTCCACAGTGGCTGCACCAATTTACATTCCTACCAGTAGTCTACAGGGTTCCCTTTTCTCCACATCCTTGCCAACATTTGTTATTTGTGTTCTTTTTGAGGCTAATCATTTTGACCTGTGTGAGGTGATACCTCATAGTTGTTTTGATCTGCATTTTCCTGATAATTAGCAGGGTTGAGCATCTTTTCATGTGCCTGTTGGTCATCTGCATTCCCTCTTTGGAAAAATGTCTGTTCAGTTCTTCTGCTCATTTTTTAATTGAGTTGTTTTTTTGATGTTGAGTTGTATGGGCTATTTTTATGTATTGGATATTAACCCCTTATTGGTCATATCATTTGCAAATATTTTCCCCCCTTCAGTAGGTTGTCTTTTCATTTTGTCAATGGTTTCTTTTGATGTGCAAAAGTTTTTAAGTTTAATTAGGGCCCATTTGTTTATTTTTGCTTTTATATTCTTTATTTTAGGAGATGGATCCAAAAAAATATTGCTATGATGTATGTCAAAGAGTTTTCTATGTTTTCCTCTAGGAATTTTACGTATCTGGTCTTACATTTAGGTCTTTGATTCACTTTGAGTTTATTTTTGTGCATGGTATTAGAGAATGTTCTAATTTCATTCTTTTACATGTAGCTGTCCATTTTTCCTAGTACCACTTATTGAACAGACTGTCTTTTCTCCATTGTATATTCTTGCCTCCTATGTGGTAGATTAATTGACCATAAGTGTGTGGGTTTATTTCTGGGATCTCTATTCTATTCCATTGATCTGTGTGTCTTTGTGCCAATACCATACTGTTTTGATGAGTGTAGCTTTGTAGTATAGTCTGAAGTGAGGCAGCATGATTTCTCCAGCTCCATTCTTATTTCTCAAGATTGTTTTAGCTATTCAGGATCTTTTGTGTTTCCATACAAATTTTAAAATTATTCTAGTTGGGATGTAAGTAGTTTTCACTCTCTGCAAATCAATCATTGTGAGATTCACCATATTAATAAGTTGAAGAATAAAACCCATATGATCATCTTAATAGATGCAGAAAAAGCTTTGACATAAACCAACATCCATTTGTGATAAAAACTCTCCAGAAAATAGACTTAGAGGGAACATGCTTCAACATAATAAAGGCCACATATGACAAACCCACAGCTAACATCATTCTTAACTGTGAAGAGCTGAAAGCTTCTTTTTTTTTTTTAATATCAGGAACAAGACAAGGATGCCTGCTCTCAACACTTTTATTCAGCATAGTTTTAGGAGTTCTAGCCATAGCAGTTAGGCAAGAAAAAGAAATAAATAGAATCCAAATTAGAAAGGAAGAAGTAACACTGTCACTGTTGATAGATGACACACTACCGTACATAGAAAATCCTAAGGATGCCACCAGAAAACTACTAGAATTCATCAATGAAATCAGTAAAGTTGCAGGATAGAAAAGTAATATACAGAAGTCTGTTGCATTTCTATGTGCTAACAATGAACTATTAGAAAAAGAAATTAAGGAAACAATCTCATTTACCATCACATCAAAAGGAATAAAATACCTAGGAATAAACCTGCCTAAGGAGGCAAAGGACCTATACTCCGAAAACTATAAGACACTGATGAAAGAAATTGAAGACAACATAAACAGATGGAAAGGTATACCATGTTTTTGGATTGAAAGAATTAATGTTGTTAAAATGACCATACTGCTGAAGGCAATCTACAGATTCAGTGTGACTTATTTTTAGAGGAGCATAATTTTGAAGACAGGGTGGGATTGAGGGTTATCTTCAAAGCTGGGATGGTCAGTCTTGGATACCTCCCTTCCGTGAGCACCCCAACCATTTATCTGAGGCAGGGGAAGAATTGCCTCAAGTGGGTCCTAGGGATGATGGTGTGGCTGCTTCCCCGTTAGTACCTGGGTTCTGCTTTGTGATTTGGCACCATCACCTACACCAGGCACTCTTGGATGGAGTTAGCTTTTTTATTGGAGGGTACTTTAGTGCTTCCATGTTGAAGGGGCCTTAGGTTGCTGTTCTCAACAACTGAATTTCAGCAGAGGTCTAAAAATTAACTTGGGGACCAGTAAGCAATGAAATCATAAGGTAAAATGCAAGACAAAAAGCTGCTGATTTCTGAGGTGGTCTAGGGCAGCAGAAAGTGGTTAGCGTGCAGGAGGGCAATCTTGTAGACGGTATTTAATGAGTTTTAAGTTTCAAGGCGATGAGCATCCTTTCTTGAAATATTACACAGCAGGTGCGCCTAGCTGGAATTCTAGCAGTAAATAGGAACGTTCCAGTCCTGGAAGCCACTGAACATGCTTGATTGTGTCCATCTGGCAGGGAATACTACCCTTTTGCCAGGATTTTGTTCTTTATGTATTTGAATTGGAGCACCCGCGGTGCAGGGAGTCTTGCAGAAGGAGCTGAATGAGCCTGCTTTCTTGTATACAGATGTCTCCTGCTATTTCCAAGGACAGGGCTGGGATATAGACATTTATTCACTACCCAGGAGCTCCTGGATTGCCATATGGGAGAGCAGGAAGCCTCTGGACAGCGAATGAGGAAATCTAAATTTGATGAGCCTTGTTTCTCCAAGTCTGTTTACAACTAGGGAGTGAAACTAGACATTCTTAAATTCCCTCGCCTGCAGAAAGGTTATGTATGATCCTGAACGCTCTTTCAATTTCCAGGGCAAAGATTGTTGCTGATCAGTTCTGTGTATCCTGAAGCTTCCTCAGACAGTGAGCTTCAGTGAATCCATTCTGGGACCAGTGGGCAAATAAAGTATGTGAAGCTGCAAGTACAGAACTGAGGGGGTGCCCTCTGGTACAAACCCTGCTCAAAAGGATGAAGAAGTGCAGGAAGTTAGAGTGTCCCCCAAATTCACACCAAGCTGAGCTGACCACCAGCCCCAAGCTTCATCACTGCTGCCTGAGGTCTTGCCCTGCCACCTCTCCTGCTCCCCGCTTTTCCCATGTCTCCACCCCTGCCAGTGCACACACCTGGCCTCCACACATCCTCCATGGAGTGTCTGTTTGTCAATATTTCTTCAACTGTTTATCAGTTTCCTGCCCTTGGACTGATTTCCTACCCCTTCTCTGTGCCTTGGTTCCTCATTTGTCAGAAGGCAGTAATACCTGTCTCCTAGCATCTCAGTGAGAGTTCAGTGAGATACTGCACGCAGTGTGCTTAGTCCAGGTGTCTGGGGCCCATCAAACATTCAGCAAACGGTAGCTATTCATGTTAGGACTTATATTACTCTTGAGTTGCCTAGAATTCTTAAAATATTCCCAGAGCCTGGCATTGGGGTTGTGACACTGCCTTTCCTCTGAAGGACTCTGCTGCTGAAGGAATGAGGTAAAGTGTAGAAACACTTAGTGCAGAACCTGTCAAGAATGTTTGTGGGGTGGGGGGGGATAAATTGGGAGTTTGGGATTTGCAGATACTAATTACTATATGTAAGATAAATAAAAAAACAAGGACCTACTGTACAGCACAGGGAACTATATTCAATATCTTGTAATAGCCTATGCTGAAAAAGAATATGAAAAGGAATATATATATATATAAATGAATTGCTATGCTGTACGTCAGAAATTAACATAACATTGTAAATTGACTATACTTCAAAAAAAAAGGAAAAAAAGGAATGTGTTCGGCTGCACTCACTTCTTCCCCTTTAGTGAAGAGAACGGTTCACCAGGTGAGAGAAGTTGGCAGTACCCACTGTCATCACTCAACCATAAGCAAAAACTGCGTGTACCCTTTCGCTGGAGGGCAAGTGGCCCAGTTAGAAGGACGAGATGGGCCTTCCCATCATCACTGATGGGAAGGAAATAAAGGTACCCCGGCAGAGAATGGCATACGGGAGCGCCTCAGGTGTCAGACCCAGGAAAGCAGGGAGGAAGAGCAAGCACAGTTTGCTGTGCGCGAGCTCGCCCGCCAGCAGAGCGGGGAGGGCCCACTCAGCCATCGCACCGTGAGTGCTCCGTGGTCCTGTCTCTGGATAGAGGCCTGGGGATGTACTCTTTCCTCCATTTCAGGTGTAACTGTGGAAATCTTTGGTCCCTTTGAAGACACTGCTGTGAAAGAGTAGACCCCAGTCTCACAAAGATGAGTAAAGTGGCGGACCTAGAGTTTGACAGCCTAGATTCCGGTCCTGGGTCCCCCTCACCAGCTGTGGTCCTTGGAAAGAGTACCTGTCCCTCAGCAAACTGGGATTCATCACGTTGCTGTAGGCCCTGGAGCTGTGGAGTGATGGAGACCAGTGAGATGATGCATGGGAGGGTGCCTGGTGATCAGGACAGGGCCAGCATGTGTTTGCTGTTTTTACTGTGAGCAGCAGCAAGATGAGGAAGCACCTTATAACCAGGAATACACAGTGATGCTCCTGGAGGGTCCTCAGAGTCACTGGGCTGCTGGCTTAAAAGGGCATCTTAGTGCAAAGCCCTCTGTCTCCTGGCTAATAGGTAACTGGAAGCCCATTTATCCATGTAGCCCAGGAGGAACCAGCATGAAAGGCTGTCACAAAGGCCCTGCTCGCTCCTCACTCAGACTGGACACCTGATCTGTCAGAGGCTAAGCGAGCTTGTCCTTACAGCCAGCTGAACTAGTTGTCTTGAAGCCAGATTTCCAGGTGGCTTACTTTTGTTTTGATGCACAGTGTAAAATGAATGTGAAGCCGGGCTCAAACAGCCTAGGGAATTAGTACCTTTTATCTCCAGGAATATGAGGTATGTGTGGATTTATATCCTTTACGTGCTAGACCTAAAATTGTATAGGAAGTGCCCTGGTCCCATCCCAGCCTCACTGAGGCCTCAGGTTAATATTTTGCAGAGAATTAAGAGCCTTGACAGTCAGCTCCTTAAGCCTTGGGACTTCAGCAGAATCCTGCAAGACAGCTCTGGCCTCTCATTCCTATGCTGTTAACCACCAGGAAATGTGCTGCTCCAAGACAGGACTGTGTTACCTACTCATCTGAAAGTATCTCTCACTACCTCTAATGAGGCTTCACCTGAGAAGGTTGTTGACTTGAAACGTGCTGACTGAAAACTTGCCTGGGAAAGAGGAAATGCACCTTTGTTTAGTGATTACTTAGTTTCAGACACTGTGCTGGTCATTTTATGAACGCCATCTCATTTTGCCTTTACAACAGCCCTGTAACAGACCGATTAAATAAACTGTCCAAAGACAATTCACCGACAAGCAGCACAAATGAGATATGAACCCAGGTTTATCTGATTCTTTATGAATTAGGATTAGATCAATTTCATTTGCCAGAGTATCTCAACATAATAATTGTCTATACAACAGAAGTCTGTTCTTGCTATTCTGTTACAGAAAGAAGTCTGGGGTTAGGGTGTCCATAACTGATAGGGTGGCTTAACAAAGTTATTAGGGGTTCAGGCATCTTCCACTCCCTAGAGTGTGGACCACATCTTTATGAAGCAAGATGGCTGCTGGAGCTCCATCCATCACATCAATGTCCCAGCAGCAAGACTAGAGGAAGAGAAAATCGTTACGACCTCCATCAAAAAGGCTTTTGTAGCAACTGGCCAGTTAGCTCAGTTGGTTAGAGCGTGGTGCTGATAAAAAAGGCTTTTGTGTTCAGGAACCAAGAGTTTGCCTTCTATCAAGAGAGCTGGTGGACATGGAAAGAAGATGCAGCAGGGAAGGAAAATAACCCTTTTATGCTACAGACTTCACCTGCAGAAAACAGTCACAGCTCTTGGTTCCTTAACACAAAAACCTGTTTTTCTTTAAAAAAAAAAAAAAAAACCCTTATTAAACAAAAAGTATCCCAAAGATGTTTGAAACCACCCAGAGGCCACTACCAAAATGTTACAATGCTATCTTTCCAGTTAATTTTTGTGTTACATTTTCATTACTTTTATGGTCAGAGGGAAATAAGTTTTCATTCACGTTAAAAAAAAAAAAACCAACTTGAAAATTACTGTCAAATACAACACTGTATAGTGAGGAAAGGTAACGGTGGCCTTGGTTCTGGTGCTGAGCTCTCTGTGGGACCTGGAGTAAGCAAGTCAGTCTCTGGGTTTTCGATCCTGACCTGCGCATGTGGAAGTGAGAAGTGTCACGTACCAAGGGCCTTGTCTCCACCCAGACACCGTGATTATGACCCATGACTCAGTCTACAGAACTTAGGTGGGATTCCCCAGGCTGGCGTCTAGTCCAGATAGTTCATAATTCAGAGTTCACAGATAGATTCCAGAGTGTGTCATCGACTTGATTATATGTAACGCATGCATAAACCCCAAATGTATACTCTTCTCTAGGAGAAGGGCCCATCACATTCGTGAGATTTTTAAGAAATCTTGACATTAAGATAACTGATCCATTCCTTCAGGGCAGGCATCTTCCCCGGGGACAAGAAGGCACCTGCCCCACATGCACATTGATGGAGCCTCCCACAGTCTGGAGAGAGCGGTGCTCTCCTTCCACAGCAGTGACCCTTCCTGACCCTCCTCTGCCGTGGACTGTGATGGCAATGACCTCTGTGTGTCTCCCCATCTGGCCAGGTTCACCAAGTCAGTGTGGAGTGTGCAGCCTCCTCTGTCATCCTTTCCCCTGGGAGTAGGAGGGGCGATGTCTGAGAGAGGAGGCGCGTCTAGGCTCACACAGATGGGATCCTTGTTTCCCTCCTCTATTTCTTAAAGAACATGTCAGCTCTCCATGTATTTTATCCTTCTCACCAGCAGTAGGTGGTGACTTTTCTCCCAAGTCTGAACGTAACAGACTACAGTGTCTGACGCTGAAGGAAAATCCTCAGATTGACAGTAGAGAGGCAGTGGGGGCAACTCAGCTGCCTCAGGGAGTAAATCTGTGTTCCTCTTATCCACACTGGGAGCAAAGCTGCCTCCAAAGAGCGTGCAGTGGGAATACTGTGGTATTTGTGCTGAGAGTTTATCACCCAAACCCTGTGTCTGAAACCCAAAGTGACCTTTTTCTGAGCAGCCCTAGCCCTACGTGAGAAGGCAAATACCACCAGATTGCCTGACATTTCCTTTTTTAAATTTCATACATTCCTGATTTCAGATCGGCTATTGATCTGTTGGTCTGCAGCCCCAATGCCATTAAGTGACGTCTCATTGACTGCTTTTACAGTCTAACAGACAACTGCTGGGAACCCCCGGCCCCTGCCCTGTGCCTCCTCACCTGCTCACCCTCCCTCAGCCTCCCAGCAACCGTGCAGTGTGGAGGCGCAGGTTGCAGAAAAGAGCATTTTTCAAAACCTGGAGTTAAAATCCTCAAAGTGGAATTGCATACCATCTTACTGTGTCCATCTTCAAAGATCACGTTTATTTGTTCACCCCTTACTTTAAATCCCTCTTGGCAGAAGCTACAAAAAACCCTACAAAGAGGAAAGGTTTGCTTGGATTCCAGTCACTCACTCAGGTGCAGTGTGGAATTGAGCTAGGGGATGGTCTGAGCTCCCCCTGGGACTGACAGTGAAGACGGGCGAGAAGTAGTGAGTCAGGGTAGAGAAGGTTGGAAGGTGCTGCTGCGGGAGCCATGGTTGAACAGATCTTAAAGATGGTCCCAGCTATCAGCCTGCAAAGCCACAGCGGGCACGTGTATAGTAGGTGTGTGTGCAGCTGAAGCTCAGTGCACAGAACATGAAGGTCGAGCAGGTTGAGATCTTGGAAGTGTGTGGTCCATTTTGTTGATCCACTGACGAATGTTCTCTCTAGCTCCAGTGAAGCTGGGAGAGCTGACTAAGGAAGGATATAGCAATGGATTCTCGGTTTATCTTTTCACAGCATAATTTATCAGAGTTCTGGCTCTGCTTCTGAGAGGCATGCTAGCACAGAAGCAGCGTCTAGTCAGTCTAGTCTAGGGGACAGTGAAGAAGGAGGAGCTGGCAAGAAAATGAATGGGTCAGCTTGAGGAGGAGAGCATCTGAAACAATGAGCCCTCCCATTTTTTTCTTAATATTCAGCCCCTTGGTTTGTCTAGACACGAAGCAATATGGCTGTTTGAACTGAGGGGGAAAATTTGAATTGCCCCATTCAACTTGCATGTCTTCCCAAAGGTGAAAGCTAATTTGGTCCTGCCTTTTCCTTGCTTCTTGAGAATCAGGCAGTTCACACCAGCTCTTAATCCCATCCTTGCTGAGGTAACTTGGGGAAAGTCCTTAGAATGAGCAGCTTTGCTCTCTGTTTTAATTTGACGATGCACAAGTCGGTCCTACTGCCCACACATAACAGTTTTCTCCCTGATACATTTAGGGTGACCATGGTACCCAGCTTGCCTGTAAGACACCTGATTTATGTCCATTGTCTCCTGAGATTAATGTCACCCAAGGTGCCCCATTTTAGATGATGCCTTTTTTATGTGATCACACTAATTACAGGGAATGAAGGGGCGGAAATGAGTTTCTGCTGAGGGGTCTAACCTTGTGCTCCTTCTTTCTGTCACTGCAGCTCCACTTGGCAGCCCTGGCATCACTCAGAGGAGACATAGTAGAGCTTAATCAACGTCTGCAGCAAACGGAGCGGGAACGGGACCTCCTGGAAAAGAAACTGGCCAAGGCACAGGTGAGGGGTCTGGAAAGGGTTATTTTTTTTTTTAACTTAAAAAAAGTTTTTTAAGGTAAAACATAACTATGGAAATCCCCACAAAACAAATTACAGCTTAATGAGCAAACATTCTCATAACCACTGTCCAGGTCAAGAATTAGAACTTGCCAGTCACCCCAGAAGTCCTTCCTTACGTCCCGTCTCAATCCCACTTTCCCGCCCACCAAGGCGACTGCTACCATGACTTTTATCGTCACATTTCCTGTTTCCTTACAGTTTATTACTGGAGTTTGTATGTCCTTAGACAGTAGAGTTTAATCTTGCCCGTTTAAGAGCCGTGCGTTTCCTTGGAATCTCTTGATCCACAGGATTTTCCTCTGTTCTTTGTTGGCTTCATACTTACTCTTTTAAACCTGGCCGTTTGACCTGTAGAGTTTCCCACAGTCCGGATGTTGCTGGTTGCTCACCCGGGGTGCAGTTCAGCGTGTTCCTCTGTGCCCTGTATTTCCTGCAGAATGGCCCTGGATCCAGAGGCTCAGTCAGAGTCATAGCCAGTCCCTTTGGCAAGACTGTAGAGGGCGTTTATTTTTTTCACTGGGAAGCACATAGTATCTGGTGGGCTTGCATTCTGAGATGTTACCAGCTATCTTGTTACTCGCTGCTTAAGTTCATTGATTCATCAAGACTTACAGAACTATGATATTTTAGTTCTATCATTTCTACCAGTTCTCAGTTATTAATTGTAGTATTTTTATGGAGACATTTCCAATCATTTATGATTTTTTGAAACAATGGCATAGTTGACAGAGCAAAAGCAGAATCAGTGCTTCATTCTTTCCATTTAACGTTTTTCAAGATAATGAATTGATTTCCTATGATCCTCTGAAAGTGTTCAATAATTTTGTTAAATATTATGAACTTATGGATTTAAACGTATTTGGGTTTCAGTCCCTTGTAATTATTTTCCTTGTGGGAACTCAAGGTATACTATCTTTGGCTGGTTAAGAACCTCTTCATGATACTTTTGACATGAGCCTAGTAGTTATTCTAGGCTCATCTGGTACATTTCTTGCCCCAAATCTGCAGTTAAACACTCTCCAAGTAGTTATCGTTTCTCTCAACAGAAAATGGTATTTCAGGATCACAATCTGGGTGCCAAAGGTGCTTATTGCTTCTTGTTGGTCATTGTTTTTAGGCCTCTTTTGTAGACATAGCCAGGAAATTCTTCATTTACTTTTTTATTTATCTACATATGTATGTATGTGTAAATTTTAAGATAAAATACCACAGGAGCTCATACTGATTTCTTTAATTTAAATTCAGACTACTGGGTATTTTTTACTTAGCTTCTGTTTTTTATTTGTATCTCTTTTCTTTCACACTAAAAATCTTGATTCTTAAGTTAACAGAGGATGGTTGAATTAGAATAATCCATAATTACTTATTTGCTTCATCCCATATTATATGCAAATAGTCCCAAAATAATAATGTTAATACTGCCATAATAGTTACTGAGAAGAATTTGTAAGGTTGTTTTGCATTATGCTTTCCTCATTCCCCCACTTTTTTGCAATTGTACTGTGTCCACACTGCCTCACCATATGGCCAGCACATCTCACACTCTCCCCTCTTCAGTCCTCATTTAGTCTTCTACAAGTAAACTATATACTTAATGTTTACTATGGTCTTTATGTCAGTGTCCCTCTGTTTATTTGTTTGTTTATTGCCTGCAGCTCATACTCTGGTAGATTTCCTCAGGGAGGACTCATGGGAATAATCTTCACTAAGTTCTTACTTGTTAATAGCAGTACGTCTCTGCCCTTCGTACCTGAAAAACATTTTTGCTGGATATAAAACCTTTGACTCAGCTTTTCTTTGCTTGAATATGTTTCTTTATTCTCTTTTGGCATAGAGTGTTGCTTTCAAAGTCTGTTGGTAATACACCATTCTTTCCCTCACAAGACTTGTACTTTAGACATTCATAGCATTTTTTTCTTGCTTACTCTTTCTTTCTTTCTTCCTTCCTTCCCTCCCTCACCTTCCTCCCCTTCTTCCTCCCTTCCTTCCTTTTTTTTATTTCTTCCAGTAATTTTACTAGAGTAACTCTTATTCTTGGTCATTCTGGTTTGGTATTCTCATGTTTGCTGTGTTTTCTTTAGATTATACTTTATAATCTTTTTTTTTCAGAGAAGTTTGTTTTTAATTATAGTATTTAATATTGTTTTTTCCTTGCTTTTTTTTTCTTCAAGAATGCTTATTATTTGTATCTTAGACCTTCTTTGCCTGTCTTCAATATCTGTCACTGTCTCAAATCTCTCCCTTTCCCTTTGTTTTTCTTATTTTCCATCTTCTGTTTTTCTTGGAGCTCGTGTGTCATATTTATTCCCTCTTGTGTACCTTCTAGTTTAGTCTTTATTTCTGAAATGCATTTTTAAAATTTTATTTCTTTTGTGTGTGTGTTCTATTACCTTCTTTCTGAGTTTTATATGTTCTGAATTATGGTCTTTCATGCTTTATGTCATTTCATCTCCTTGAAGTCTTTTAGCTTATTTTGAAATAGTAGTCTATTGTTTTGTGCTTTTTTTGGAGGGTGGGGTGGGGAAGGTTCTATTTTGTGGTATGCTTTCATGATTTATGGGGATGTTATTCTGCTCTTTTCTTCTTTCTTATGACTTTATGTGGAATTTGACCTCAATACTTTTCTGTTTCTCATTTTTATGTGAAAACTAATTTCTTTGAACTTTTAGGAGACAGAGTTGAAGTGGCTTTTTTAAGTTCATAGAGCTTAGTCTTGTGTTGTTTTCATGTATTCACAAATATGGGAGCCTACTTTCTGACACTTCCTGGCTCTGTTCCCCCCATCTGCCTCTACCTGGATCTGTTCTTTGCCTTTGTCTCTATGATCCCCGTCCTGTTCAATTTTGATCCTACTACCAGCAGCTTCTCCTCTTGGCAAGGAGTCCTGGGACCATCTTGGAAGTTTCATAGGGACTAGCTGCTTTTAGCCCCTTCAGATCTTACTGTGGACCCCTTGCTCACTCACTCTTGGCCCAGGAAAAACCCCTCCAGTTTTAGCCACTGTTCTCCAATTGGCCCTCCCTACTTTCCTGTGAAGACTTACTGGTTATTTTGGGGTTTTCCAGTTCTCAGGCCCATCAGCCTTGTTGCTTCCCTGTGCTTCCGCCCACACAGAAACCATTCAGGACTTGTGGATGCTGTTGGTTTGCCCCTACTTGCTTGTACTTTGTGGTTTAAGAGGCTACCTTGTCTCCAAGCATTGGGTTTTGCTATGTAGATTCTCTGTCTGTTTTTGTGTGGGTATTCAGAGATTCAGATTCAGGCTACCACAGGCATCGGTCTAGAATGACCTTTGGAAAGTTCTGAAAATTCATGTCCCATCATTGTAGACTGTTTGAGTAGGGAGGAAAGACCCTTTGTACTTGAGATCATCCACTTCCACATTTGACAGGCAACCTAGAGAGGTTAACTTGCTTACTCAAGGTCAAATGAACAGCTTAACACCAGAGCCAAGACGAGGACACCAATGTTCTTTTCTTGTATAGGATGTTATAGAGACAAAATTTTTCATTTTTTACTTAGATGAAAATTTTACTTGAAATATTTTCCCTCTGATTATAAAAGTAATGAAAATGTGATAGAAAAAACTGGAAAGAGAGCATTATAATGTTTCAGAAGTGGACTCTAGTGAATTAAAACTTAAAATGCTTTTTTGTTGTTTCTTTAGTTTGTTCTTCAAGAAAATGATTGTCTTTATATTAAAGAAAATAATAGAATGGTGTTAAGTTGATACAAAGCTAAATGTTAATAGTCCTTATTGGAGAGATTTTTTTTTTTTTTTAAGAAAGAAGTAATTGTGAATGCTTTTAACTAGAAGCTGGCAGGGACCCAAGTCTTAGTTTTAAAAGATGACCAAGAAGGTATTTATTAAAACGTAGGCTTACAAAGACAGAGCAGATTGGGCAGAGGGTGATAAGAGGTGAATGGGAAACTTTCTGTCTGCTGTGTCAAGGATTGATTCAGCTCCCTGTTGACTTCCTCACGGTAAAGGCATTCTCATGTAATAGTTTTGATGGCTGGTATTACCCAGTGGTTACATCAGAGCACCATTAGTTGGCTCTCCTGTTTGCATTCTTTACATTAAATATACTTTAAAATTACTCTCTGTTCCTTTCACTGGAAATGTCTTCCCAGTTCAGACACTGGGACCCGGGAAAGAACATGAAAAAAAGAAAAAAAAAGGTCAGGCTTGCCGCCAGGCTCGTACCTATTATAAAGATGAGATTTATGCGAGAAAAGTTAAGAACAGGGAAATGTCTGAGCCATGCTCTCCATGTTATGTGCCGTGGTAAGTGATTCGTGTTTGAGGCTCTCCAGATCATGGAAGAGCAAGTTTGGGTGTAAATGTGTACTCCATGGATTTGCTAAGTTTTACCAGCTCTCTAAATATTACAGAGCTATGATTAAAATGTAAAATATAAATGGTTGTTGTGTTCATTAGAAAGGAAGAGAGCTCAACATCTGTTGAGTGATTATTTATGGTGATACTGGTACTACTTGAGTAAAAGAAGTCTCATTATACATGGTCAGAAGTGGAAGTTTAACAATACTGATGGGAAGGGAAGAGCTGAGCAAAGGAGCCCACTACCAATATGATAGGGAAGGCAAATTACTTCTGTATTAGTTTCCTATTGCTGCGTAACAAATTGCCCTGAACTTACTGGTTAAAACAACACACATTTATTATCTCACAGTTTCTATGCATCAGGAGCACAGGCATAGCTTAACAAACCTCTGCAAGTTTGCTGTCAAGGTGTTGGCAGAGCCGAGTGTTCATCTGAACGCTCAACTGGGAAAGAGTTCACCTCCAAGCTCACTCACATCGTTTGTGGAATTTCTTTGTGGTTGTATGATTCGTGGCAGCTTGCTTCCTGAAAGCCAGCAATGGGAAGATTCTAGAATGAATCTGCTGGCAAGACAGAGTCTTATATAATGTAATGCAGTGATGGGAGTGACATCCCATCACCTTTTCCACATTATATTAGTTGAAGGCAGTCACATGTCCCACCCAGACTCAGTGAGATGGTATCACACAAAGGAGATGCAGGGATCATGTGGGCGCCTTAGAGCCTGTCCATCACAGCTTCCAGGGGGGTTTGATTAACAGCGCCACTGTTCGCTTGTACCAGTAGTGATAATCACCATACCTCTTTAGCTCTATTTTGTGCCAGGCGGTGGGACAAGCATTCCACATGCTTTATCTCACCGAGTTCTCACAGTGGCCTCTGATGTAGTTACTATCAACAGTCCCATCCTACAAATGAAGAAATTGAGGTTTAGGGAATTTGAATATCTTGCCTGAGATTATGTAGCTAGAAAACACAAAGAGTCAGGGTCTGAATCCAGGTTTTGTGGGAATCTATAGCTGTACTAATCCTGTTTTTTAATTGTTTTTTTAAGCTGCCCAGGCTGCCCAGAGAGGATCTCAAAGAGGGTGGGGAATAGGGCACAAGTTAATTTGATTTAAATATCTCTACCCTCCCAAGTCAGACAAGTGTTCAGACACGTGCATGCCTTTGCACCCACACAGAACAGCCTCATGGGGAACCAGCTGGTGGGAAATGGCAAAGATCTATGGTGCTGATTTAATGCTTTCAGTGTATTTTCTTCTTATTTAGTACCAATAATTATTTTAATAATTGTATTCTTAAAAAGTAACTAGAAGGAGGGAGAGGGTATAACTCCGTGGTAGAGTGCATGCTTAGTATGCACGAGGTCCTGAGTTCAGTCCCCAGTATCGGCATTAAAAATAAATAAAAAAATAAACCTAATTACCCTCCCCACAAAAAAAATTTTTTTTTAAGTACTACAGAAGGAGATATATCAAAATAAGCTTCTAAGCCCTTGTGAAGTAGGTCAGCAGTGAGTAATACAATAGACCTTCTGTTTCTGAGCTCTTTCTCTTTAGAAAGCAAGTGTTCTGAATTTTCTACCCCTTGGAAACATACATAGTTTTATGAAATGTAATGGAGGGAGTGTTTTCTTTCATCCTTCTTTTGTATGAGATACTGAATGATGTAGTTTGGATGCCTTCTTATTGCCAGGACCTCCCCCAGCGCCATTCCTTTCCCATTTGTTTAGATTCTTGGGTACACTGCTCTAGCTGTTTGCTTTTGTCAATGGCATGTCCATTTGTGCTGGGCCTCTTTGTTTAGCTGGCTCAATTCCCCATTCCACCCCTCGGGAGAACCTGGGCAAGGACTTAGAATGAGGTTAGAAATAGCCTGAGTAGTATTACTTGCAATCAATCCAGTGAGCCCCTGAGAAAGCAGCATTACTTCTTAGCATATTTTAAGAGAGAGTGGTACTGACCCCCTTCCCAGGATGGCTGAGAGGGTTAACAAATTATTGATGGCATTGCATTTTTCCAGAATGGCGTTTATAATACTCTTAGGTTTGACAGCTGAGACTAATGTGATGATTAAGGCTCAGTGGCCTCTGCGGAGTAAGATAAAACCCAGTGAAGAACATTAACAAAACCATAAAGCTCCTTTGCATCACCACGTCGCACAGGGTTTTTCCAACAAGAGCTCAAGTTCTCTGGCCCGTCTGTGTCAAGGCTGACTCACAGCTTTATCCCTGGATTGCACCAACTGCACTGATGAGCCTAAAGGGTTTTATTCTTGGTGGTTGTAACGATGATATTGCTTGCTTTTATTTAACATTTTTGCATATAGGCAGTTTCACCGATTTATGTGGGTAGACACAAGTATTTATATAGGTTTTAAATTTGTTTCATCATCGTCATGTTAGGAGAGCTGAAACCTAGAGAAAAAGCTCAGGGTATGTATTCAGTGCCAGATGAAATTCAGGAAAAGGAAAAATTCCATCCTATCTCAGCCCAGTCTTTTTTGCTTTGCCTTTCAAACTGGAAGTCTGTAGCAGCAGAAGAATCTAAGCTCCTAATGATGCTGACCTCCAGAAAGTCATGGCCGGCAAGGTTCTGCAGCCTTAGGCTTTCTGGCTTCGCTGTACTGTTGGATCAAAGATGGGATGTGGATTGGAGAACCCTGGATACAATTCTCTGTAATAATAGGGGAAAAAAGCAGTAGCGTGTTGTTTGAGACCATTTGTTATTTTGTTCAGCCAAAGTTGTATGAGATAGTTTGCCACAGTAAGGAGTAGAAAAGACTCCCTCATTTGTGAGTTTTGCTGGAAGAAGCCGCCATTGCATTCTGTTTAGAAGTTTGTTGCTGAATGCTTGACATCGACAGCTAAAGCTGGGTTGGTGGGAGCTGGAGGGACTTAGAATTCCCTGCTTTGTATCCCCTTGTGTCTATGTTTCTATTTTGGTGCTCCCAGGGGTTTGAGGAGAGAGCTATTGGGGTGTCCTGGCTCTCCTCTGGTGTTGTCCGGCACAATGTTCATGTTTCCCGGGGTTCACCAGAGGTGATTCAGGGTAGGGATCACTCTGCTGCCACTTGAGATATTTAGGTAAACGGTAAGAAGGAGGTAAGCAGGGCTGGGAGGGAGTAGAAGGGAGCGCCTCGGCCCCTTGATGGCATGAACAGGAACCAGAAGGTTACCAGAGCATTCTGTTTGTTATCTGGATTATAACAGATAAATCTGTTACTGTACACTTACTCTGTCTTCATCGATAAAACAGCTGTATCGTTAGGATGTGCAGGATAACAAATAACCCCACATTTTCAATGGCTTAAAGTATCAAAAGTTTATTTTTTTGCTCCTTGCTAGAAGCTCCCTGGGGCTGGCAGGTAATTCTGTTGTTCTGTCCTCACCCAGCCTCCCAAGCCAATAGCCTCTCCCATGTAGAATGTTGCCAACAGCCACGGCCAGGGGAAGGGGATGTGGGAAACCCCACAGGAGCTCTTAAAGGCTTCCAGGCAGAAATGGTGTATATTCATTCATATCTCATTGGACAAAACAAGTCACATGGCCTTATCTAGCTTCAAGGGGGAGGAGAAATATAGTCCCACCATGTCCATGGATGGAGGTGCACCAGAATCTTGGTGAACACCCCTGCTGGCTGCCGCGGGGGTGCTGGGGCTTCTGTAATGTGCACCCCACACTGTGGTCCTGGCAGTGTCCCACTTACGTAAAAAAATACTGGAGAAAAATGAACACTGTTTGAAAACAGATTGTGTTCATGAATTGTAAGAAAATGGATGCTGTTTTATCATTCTTTAAAAACGTCTATAATGTACTTTAACTGGTTACTTAGAATTGAACAATTTGTGCAAGCATTAAGTAGTAATAGGAGAAATACTCTTCTTTTCCTGTTGAGTTGTCGTTATTATATTACCTTCTTCGGTGAGGCTTTACTGAGATACCTGCCCAGAGATGACTCTTCCATGGACGTCAGTATACAGCTTGGCCCAGCCTGTGTCCTTGTGAAACAGAATACTTGAAATCACACAACCTCCTGAGTTAAAAAATGCCCTCGGAGACTCGGGTGGTGAGAGGCACAGGTCAGTAGCGATACTGCAGCGAGATGATAGAGTTGGGTCTCCCTTTCACAGGCCAGTCCTGCTTGTGTGGGAGGTCGGCAGGGCAGGAAGGCACTGATCGTGCACAGAATGGCTCTGCCTGCCCTGGATGCCACCCACTCATCTTCCACTTCTCCTGCACTAAAGTGCCAGGTTCCTGGGTGTGGTCTCGTGTAAGTTAAGGGCACTGTTTCACAAGGGTGTTTTGTTGAGTTCTCTGGGCTCCTGCAGGTAATGACTTGCTTCCTCCTGCACTGCTGCCCTGTGGGAGTTGCTCCACTTTTCCCTGCATCACAGCTTGGAAAAGCTCAAGGGGTTTTCACCGAGCTTGGAGAGCCGTGCTTTGGCAAGTGCACACATCTTTGGCAAGGTGCAGCGAGCGTGTGCAGAATGGGTGAAGCCTGTTTAGTGAGGTACCTCAAGGGGATGTTGCTTTTCGCAGATGACCCTTGGGTTATGTCTTCTTAGTCATTCATTCCTCTGGAGGCTAGGAGTTTTGATTATTTTCCTGTATTCTCTTTTCTCCGGGATACCGTTCTACCATCGCTTCTTCTCCCCACCCCCATTTTTGTCCATGTTTCTTACTCACCAGCAGAGATGTCACTTGGAAGCTGCAGCCACATTGCCCTTTAAGGTGGGTGTCATGTCACGGGGACCCTTCCTATGGTACCTCGCACAGTCTCTTAGATGGTTTGGGAAATCAAGACACATCTCTTATATTTAGAGAAAGTATTAAATTATAGAGGCATTTCTACCATTTGGGGAAAAAAACATACGTAGGGAAAAATCTAGGAATGTAACCCAGATCGCTTTGCCTTTGAGAAATTTTTTCCTCCAAGATGTTCTTGTTGCTACTTCCAGATGAACCCCCAAGTTCCAAACAGACATTACGAATCTTGTTTCTCCTTTCAGCTACACGCACTATTCTGTCTGACTGAATCATCAGGCTTCCTGTTGTGTCTCGTTCCTACGCATAGCCTCTGGGAAGACTTTGCTGTTGGAAGCAGGGGTGAGGGCGGTACCACACCCACTGTGGTGCTCTGCTCTCCTTATCCGGGCACCAGCCAGTCCCAGGAGCTCACCTCCTAGACAGCTCCTCACAGTCAGCAGCGAGGCCCAGAACTGTCTTGTGGTTAGCAGTTGATCCTATGCCTTTTCCTTGCGTAAACCTGGTGCACCTTAATTTTTAAGTGGATTTTGCAGTTTCTTGTCAGCCTTGGTGGTGGTGGTGGCCTGTTGACCTGTAAACACTGAAGGAGGAGGAGTAAGTGGAGAATTGAAGGGAGAGTGAGAGCTCGTGGAGTTTGTAAGGGGAAGCATTTCACAGTAGTTGATTGCCCTAGAGAACCAAATGTGGGGGAAGAAACCCAAAGCAAGAACCAGCAAGATGGCCAATTAGTCGTGACATTGATGAGATCCAGGTCAGACCGGGCATTATCTCGTGATCATTGTGAGGTCTGGAACTGGTGGCCTTCATGAGAGTATCGGCCACACACGCACGTATAGATAACAGCATACAGCACACACACGGGTGCGTGTGTGGACATGCACACACACACTCACATACACAGTTTGAAGATAGGAATAAAGACCAGTAACCAAAGCTCATAGATCTTCTGCAAGGATGGAGAGGAACAGTATTCTGCTGTTGGTATATTCCAAGGAAATATGAAGCTCTTCCACTTACCTGGCAGATACTGTGTATGAGACACTGTCATTTTGTGGCTGAAAAGGCATAACTTCATGGAAAGAGTAATTGTGTCCTGTTAACGGTTTTGTTCTGTTTAGGAAAACTTCTGTGTAGATGTGCCTTTCCCTCATCCTTCATCCTTGCCTCTGGTTCCACTTATTGCCTGTGTGTTGGACCTGGAGTGGAGGTTATTTGATGTTTCATGTTGTCACTAAGAACAGAAGTTTACATCATTGTTTGTCTGAAAGTAACCATCTCACCAAGGACCATAATACAGGTTCCTCAGCCTTAGTGCCTCCAGTCTTATTTCTGGAGCTCTGAGCAGCACCGAGGAAGTTTCTGCATTCATATTCATCAAGTTCTTGTTCACAGGTGTGGTCCCTGCCATGATTTATACCAACACATTCATCAGACTTTGCTGAGTACTTCTGTTTCAGTATTGAGTTGAGCTGAGTGTAGCTTTCTGTTTATTTTTGAAGGCTTTTTGTCCCTGCCCGACAGCTTCTGGGTTACACAGTTGGAAGCCTGGCAGATTTAGGGAGGGGGGAGGACGTTGGAGGTGGTGGGTGAGAAGTCTTACCCTTGCCCACCTGCCACCAGCCCTGAAAGTGCAAAGCTGGCCAGTACATATGGCTCTTGGCATTAGGAAAACCTTGCTGAAAATGAAATTAAAATTCCTCTGCTGGACAGGAAATTAATCAGGGCTGAACACAGTAGACAGGGACAAGCTAGACTCCTTGTTCTATCTCTGACTGGTGTTTTATTATTATGTAAATGAGATGAAATGCATGGTGACTGGTGGGGGGTTGAGGAGGGAGAGAAATGAGAGAGATGAACAGGTTCCCTAGAATTTAAACTCGAGCTCCAAAGATGTTTTTATAGCATCTGCTGTTTCCTAGTGCATCAAATGCTAAGCAAGGGAAGCTCCTCGCCTTCTTTTGTCATTGTCTCTGCAAAGCCACCTTCTTGACAGTGTGATACATTGCAGTTTATTCATCCCATCGCACCTCCAGATCACCCACAGTGAACCAGGCCACGTGCCAGGGGCTGGGGCTAAGTCATGAGAACACCCAGGCCCTGCCTTCCCGGAGTTTACAGTCTGGTGGGAAAGGATACTGGAAAGCATTATGTCTGGAGATAACCAGACAGGTAAAAACTGGTGTCATACAACTTAGGATTATTAGGTTGCAAAGTGGGTGAAACATACCCCAGCAAACTTCAGCAAAAAAAGGATTGAATTGATAAAAGGAAAACTAAGCAACCATAAAGGATCCTGGGAAGGAAGCTCTGGGGATGGAGGTGGTGGGAAGGAACTAAGTGACAGTCTCATCAGGACCCTCAGTCATGAGAATTGACACCATGCAAGCTTAAGTTCATTCAGTCAGGACTCAGATTCCAAAAGGGAGGTATCTGATGTGTCCACCTTGGGCCACTTGCCCACTTTTTGGCTGGGGAAAAGCAGGAGACTTGGATAGAGCTACTAAGACCACATGCAGTGGGAGAGGGACCTTTCCCCAAAGAGCAAATGAGAGCTAGGAAGGTGAAGACTCGACTTCCACCAGGGGCTTTGTAAAGTTCAGCTGTTGCTGTGTCTTCTGGGATGCGTGGCCCATGAGCAGGTATGTGTCTCTCCCTCCTCAACCCCCCACCAGTCACTGTGCATTTAATCTCATTTACATAATAATGAGCAGGTATGTGTTTATTGGGAGTGTACGCAACATGTGGTTGTGTATTTGAGGCCTTAAAACTAGAATCACTCACCTGTAAGTGTGTCCACTCACTGCCATTCCTGTCTTGTCCTCTTGACCCCAGTGTGAGCAGTCCCACCTCATGAGAGAACATGAGGACGTCCAGGAGCGAACGACACTTCGGTACGAGGAACGCATCACGGAACTCCACAGCATCATTGCGGAGCTCAACAAGAAGATAGACCGACTGCAGGGCACCACCATCAGGTAGTCACTCGGCTCCGAGTCCAGGCTCTCTCTGCCCCTCTGGGCAGTCACTTGGGTCTTGGGCTTGAAGGTGCCCCTATGAATTGGAACAATGTTTTATTTGTAACTAAGGTTTTTACAGTTGATAAATATTTTCTCTTTGTTACCCATGTGCTCTCCCCTCCATTATTCTGTTCTGACCTTGATCCTCAGGATAACCCACAAAGGTAGACAGGGTGGGAGTTGTAATCCCTCACTGATTGATCAGGGGGAGTTGAGTGAGATGCATTATTTACAAGTTCTGTATAGAGCCCTTCTCCCTCTGTCTTAGAAATCCGCATCCCCACCACCCCTTTTATTCAGCATCTCTGCTCTGGTTGTACGAAAACTCTGCCTCCCTTGGGGATCTTGAGAGATTTATGAATGTGGCTTTTAACCCAACATTCCATACACTTCTAGATAATCTAATATTTTGAGCTCACCTCAAGTTGACTTACAACATTGACATAGCCTCTTACAAACTCCTAAGGGAGGAACAAGATTTGATCTATCACTTGACTGGAGAAAAAGCTGAGGCTGAAAAATGTTAAGCGGCTACTTTGAAGTTAGACTTAGCAGAGAGTAGGGGTGAAGTTAGAACCCATCATATCTCTGCCTCTATTTAATTTTCTTCCCCTAAAAGTGATTGGTGGGGATTCTGCCTTCCTTGCTTATCAACCAGTTGGCCCCTGAGTCTTCCGCACACAGCACTCAGTTGGTGTGTCTGCCTTGCTGTTCAGAAGAGGGGTTTGCTTTCAAGGACTTACTAAGCCAAGGATGAGAACTTTTATCTTCCTGCCTGTGCTCAGGGAATAGCCCTGGGGAAAGCAAATGGCTGGCATCTACTTTTATGGCGAAAGAGTACTTTGTTCTCTGAATGTTTGTACAAGGCACAATTAAAACAGTTTTAGAGGCAGCTTCTTTAAACTCTCCCTCTGGAAGTCCTGGGTTAGAAGAAACTTTGCATGCATTTTGTTCCAACTCTGAGAGCTGCAGTGGTGCTGGGGCTACTTGATGAGGGTACCGATGGGCCTCTGTTTCAGGGCAAAGTTGTGGGGAAAATCTGCCCTGAACTGGAGCCACACGATAAATTGT
Organism: Camelus bactrianus; assembly: GCF_048773025.1. Lineage (NCBI taxonomy): Eukaryota > Metazoa > Chordata > Mammalia > Artiodactyla > Camelidae > Camelus > Camelus bactrianus. The sequence goes on from NC_133541.1 coordinate 78,524,921, forward strand.
ATTTTCCAGCTGAGAACCTCAAGGCTTTTAAATTGTATCCTGGTCTTCAGAATGATTGTAGGTTAGAAATGCATGAGCAGAGAAGAATTTTCAGCCCAAAGAAATGATTATAAGCAGGCTCAGAGGGGGCTGACGGCATACATTGGCAAATTTGTCATTTCCATTAAGACATGCTGCCCTTTTAAACACTTGAGAAGGCAAGGCAAATGGGCTCAGTGAGCTGTGAAAAAAATGCATAACACATCACCTGGAAAACTGAATTTCAGGATGTTTAAATTGAATGTAATGGCCAAACTCCTTCATGTTAAAATACAGTGAGCTTCCTGAGCATAAACATATATTGGTGCCTTTTATTTAAAGGAAGATTGCATCTGGACAGATGTTACATTAAATTCTGCCAGTTTTCATTATGGAAATGAGCTCTCCCCTCCTTGAGGAGGGGACTCCCTGCAAGGCTGGAAGACACGCAGGCCTGTGGGCCAGTAAGACGGGCTCTTGTCCTCTGAGCTCGGGTGGCTAAAGCATCTCCCCAGCCCCCACCACTCCAGGAAGTCGGTTTGCGCTCAGGTCCTGAGATGCTATGGAAGACCCAGTGCAGTAGGGGCCAAGTGCTTTGGATGAACTCTAACAGCCCTAGCATGTCCGGGGGGTAGAGGACTGTCATGCTAGTCAGGTGCAATTCTGGGGCCTTATAGACTTTCTTGTCACTTCAATCTGGGCCTGAGTTAGGAATTTATTGGAAAAGTTGAAAAATCATTAATAAGCATCTAGACTATGTAAGTTATGACATATCTGTGTTTAAGCCATGTTGAATTGCATAAGGGAAAAAACGCCAATCTCATCGTTTAAAGTTTTTATCTCGGGTCTTGATGGGAGAATCAGGAACCTTCTGTGACTGCCCTAAAAGACTCTCCCATCTCTTACAGCCACAGGGCTAATGTAGCCAAGAGTCAGACACTGCAGGTTGCAGAATTCCAGTGTAAGTTGAATTCATAGCCACATCAGATCTCTTAGCTTAAAGGTTAAGCATTGATAGAAAAAGATGAAATGGTGACATTGGGTAGATTGAAATGAATCAGAACACCTAGACCCTACAAACTCCACCGAGCCTGCCCTCCCGCAGAAGTAGCCCCCCTCCCTGTCTGATAAGGTCGGTCCTACCTTGCTTGGAGAGTCAGTAGCAATCTGATTCCAGGTAGAGGGTACCAGATGCTTTCATGCCCCACTGCTACTCCATTCATCTTTATCTTTATCTTGAAGCCTAAAAGTAGTCAAATCCCATCATGTCTCAGGAGGATAGGTAGAAAATCCAACCTGGAGAGATACAGCTAAAATAGGAAAAGACTTGTAAGATTTTATTCATTTATATTCACAGAAACTTGCGAGGAATATGTGTAGGATTAGGACCTAAGTTTCTGGACGAGGGAGAGGAGAATATAGTGTTGGATTGATGTTGAATTTATCAATATGACTGTTCCTATCAGAGATTCTGGATTTGGTGTGTTAGCTCCAGCGGTTTGATTAAATGAAAACTAGAATCAGTGGTGGATTACATTCAGTAATGTTGGAAGGCCAGAACTTCTCTAGTATAATATATATAATATAATATAATATCCAGAGGTCAGGAGAGTCAGAAGTGTTGGGTGGGAGATGATGTTATTAAAATGGGGTCTTTGATGCCATTTAACTACTGGAGTCACTGTGGGTTTGGTTTACTACATTGGCCAACAGGGCTACAGTAGTAATCAAAAAGATTTGACGTGTAGAGACTTTTGATACTGGCTGACTGATCACAGGGTCTCTAAGATCAGTATAAATGGACAGCCTAAAACTAAAGTTTTACATTATCTTTATAAAAAAAAAAAACAACAAAAAAAAACTCTGGTCTGGTGAACAGAGACTTGACTTGCCATTGCAATGGAGAATCATGGCTTCTTACCCAGTTCCCTTATGTGACCCAGTTCTCAGAACCAGAGCCCTTTAGATGAAGATATTTACAACCCTGGCACAAGTAGGTATGGTCAGTCTTCCTTCTGCCCTTTACGCAAGGGAGACTACACAGTGGAAAAAAAGAGATGTCCACATTCTAGGCTGATTTTTGTTTCTGAGCTAATAATAGCCCCTAGGATCCAAAATGCACGCAGTCTACCGTCTGGACGGGGATTTATGCGGGTATATTAGTCAGCTGAGGCTGCTGTAACAAAATACTATAGCCTGGGTAACTTGAACAATAGGAATTTATTTCCCACCTTTCTGGAGTCTGGGAACCTTGGGATCAAAGTGCCATCCAATTGAGTTCCTCAGTGAGGGGGGCTCTCTTCATGTCTTGCACGAGGCTGCCTTCTCACTGTGTCTTCACATGGCAGGGAGAGGTGAAGCAAGCTTTCTGGTATCTCCTCTTACAAGGACATTAATCCCATCATGAGGGCTCCACCCTCATGACCTCATTCAAACCTGATTATCCCCCAAAGTTCCCATCTCCAAATACCATTACATTGAAGGTTAGGGATGCAGCGCATGCATTTTGGGAGTGAGTGTGTGTGGAGGGGGGGGGAGGTGACAGTGGACAATAACACATAATTCAGTGCACAGAAGGTCAGGTGACAAGTGGCATCATGACCTGAATCCATCTCATTGTGGACCTAGTCTACCATAGTGCACCATCTGGATTGTAGTATTTTTAAATTCTCTATGCATGTGGTAAGTGCTCCCAACTAGCAACAGCATATGGTGCTGCTTTTTTGGGTCCAGGGACCAAGAAGTGGAAGTAGAAATGGCTCCTCTCATTCATACACCTAAAATGTTGTTGCTTCTCATCCTTGTGATTTTGAGCTCCGCTAGTTTAGAAGTTTTAGTTCTCAAGGGATCTTTGTCTCCACCAGTGAACATAGCTATCATTCCATTGTCTGCCACCGGGCCCTTGGGACACCTCATGCTTCTGAATCAACAGGCAATGAAGTGAGTTACTATCCTGGCTGGAGTGATTGATCCTGACTACCAAGAGGAGATTGGATTTTTACTATACCAGGAGGCAGGGAGGACTATGTCTGGAACTCATGAGATTGTCTAGAATACCTCCTAGAAGTTGCTGATAGTAGAAGTTAGTAGATAAGAGGATCACAACACAGATCAGAAGTCCCTCAGGAATGAAGATGTCTGATTACTTCACTAGGCAAAGAACTCTAGCCACCTGTGATGCTGGCCAAACACCAAGGAAATAGGGGTTTCCTAGTGGAAGACGGAAGCTATAAATGGTAACTGTAGTCTCATGACCAGTTGCAAAAAGGATGGCCAGGGTGTGCATATTTTCTTGCTTGTTTATGTGTGTATGCAATTTCCTGTTTATTCTCTTATTTTCTCCTAATATATCAGGTGAGTTGGAATTGGTGAAACTTTTCATTTAATAGTTAGGCTGCGTGATACCTAGGTGAATGTGCCAATGAACTAGAAGAGGAGGGATATAGCTAACAGTGGATATAATTACTGGCAGGACTTTGGGTCTCCCATTTTGATGAGAAGGTGAGTACATATGCTTTTGAATGAGGGGTAGTTACAGAAGCCTGTTGTCATTCCTACTGCAGTTTGGAAATGTAAGTTTGTGTAAGAGGTTGTCAAGTGGCCAAAGACAGTAGATAATGATGGATGTTGTCTGGCACCTGGTACCATCCCCACCCCTTCTCTCTACTCTCCCCCAAATCAAAGAGGCTGGAGCCTGGGGACTACTCCCCAGACTCCCTCAACAGCTAGGCTCTGGGACACAGTTTTGGTTCTGCCAATGATACGCATTCAACTGGGGTCTGGGAAGCAGAAAGGAGGTGGGAGCCATTGTCCCTTAGGCCATGATGGTGGCAGCTGACATACAGGCTTCGGTCAACATGAGGTCCTGCATTGACTGGCCAGACCCTGGAGCTGTGGGCGGGTGTGAAGGCAGCAGCAATGTCTTCCTCCTTGAGGGGACCACAGCTGTGATGGCAAATCTGACAGCTCCTGGTGGCCTCTACCCACCTTCTCCTCTCCAGTCTTCCCAGTGGTTTTGTAAGCACAGAACTACCTAGATTAACTTCTACTTGAAACATTCAGTGTAGTTTGTTTTTTCCTAACTGAACCCTGCCTAATGCATCCTAAATCTCATCTCCTTGTAATAAACACCAAACAATCTGTATTTATGGCCTTCTAAAAAATTTTTATTCATGAATATTTTAAGCAAATTGGATCGTATAGCACATACTGTTTTGTAGTATGTGCTTTTTCACTTAACTGTATGTTATGAGTGGCTTTTTAAAATGTTCATCTGACTTGGGGAGATTATATAATGGCGTGGAGAAAATGGAAAACTACATCAGTAGTTCGCTTTGGATCTGAGGGAGAAAAAAGATGTCTAAGCAAATTAAACATGAGATCTTTTGTTTCCCAAGGAGATTATTTTCTTTTCCCAAAAGCTGCTCTCATAACATCAGCCTTTCCCTGCCAACTCTCATGAGTAGTCCATGATTTCTGCTTCGTTTCCCGTTTGCTTGTTAGCCCACAGTGTCTGGCTTCTGACCCCAACAGTTTGCAAGAACTCCTTTTGCTCTGGACTGAATTGTGCACCCCGCTCCCCCTGGCCGACCTCCAGTTCATATGTTGAAGCTCTGCCCCTCAACATGATAGTCCCGGCAGACGGGGTCTTGGGAGGTGATTTGGTTTAGTTGAGGTCAGGAGGATGGGGACTGCATGATAGGATTAGCTAGTGCCCTTGTAAGGAGAGACGCCAGAGAGCTAGCTCTCTCGCTTACTCTCTGCCTGCCCTGTGAGGACTCAGTGAGAAGGCAACCAGCCATCTGCAAGCCAGGAAGAGAGCCCTTAGCTAACACCAACCATGCTGGCACCTTGAATTTGGACTGCCAACCCAAGTCTAGAACTATGAGAAAATAAATTCCTGTTATTTAAGCTGGCCTATGGTACTCTGTTACAGCAGCCTAGGCTAAGACACTGTTTTGGAAATCACCAGTGATTTCTTAGCAGGAAAAGGTCACTGGATTTTTTCAGTTACTGGTCATTTTTTGCAGCATTTAACCCTAAATCCTCCTTCCCTACTGGTGTCCTCTTCTCCAACCTCCACGGCCCTGTAGGTCTTAGATCTTTTCTTCTGTCCCTAAGATCCATCCTCAGCCTTGCTGTTACCCTGGGCTGTCCCCCACACCTTTCCCCAGGACAGCAGCAGTGCAAAAGCACCACCCCCTCCTGTGTGTATCACCTCCACATCGGCACGTAACCCTTCTGCTTCTTTGTCTGCAACATGCTCCTCATTTGGCTACTGAGGTAGTACCCAAAGTCTCCAGGTACTCTTAACATAATCCATTCGCCAACATTTCCGGCCTGCACTGTGCACCTGACCTTTTTCCTGAGCGCTCGGCCTACACCTCGACCTGTGTGGACGTGTCTGTCCATCTTCACGTTGCTGCATCTCAAACATGGTGTAACCCCAAACTTCTTTCGCTCCCAGCAAAAACATGTTTTTATTAACTTCTGACCTAAAGAGTAAAATAGAATGAAATAAAAATGAAAACCCAGAAAGCTGAGGTAGTTTCTCTCTCCCTGTCTTCCTATGTGGTGTGTATTCAACCCTTATTCCCTATTCGAAGTTCTTGAATACGGCTCCTCTATCAGATCTTGTTAAAACTGGTACTCATTGATTATAAGGATGGATTATTATACACCTGGGAGAGCATTTCACACTCCCGTTTGTTCAGTTATTCACTGTAAGATTCATAGAGGAGTCTGAACTCCCTGTGTGCTACGGGGAAGAAGAATAAGAAGTATTTACTCATCACACATTTTCTGCTATAGATCCTCTAAGAGAGCTGAAAGAAATATATTTCCTCCTTATGTCTTAAAAAAAAATCTTTGTTCTTTAAAAGAAGGATGTCCATATCAGGGCAAGTCTGCCTTTAATTGCAAGGGAGACAGAATGTGTTTTAAAAGAAAAATAATCAGGTCAGGTAGACTGGGTTAGCTGGACATAGTTAACTGACAGTTGTCCAGGCAGGGAGGTGTCCTTGTGGGTCTGGTTCACCAGTCACTCCAATCCGGTGACAAGGCATGAGTGTGCAACCCAAAATAAAATAGAAATAGGCATTGCTCCTGAAATAAGAATTTTATCAAATGCCGCTGATTCCAGAGCACTTCAGCTTGGGTCTGGAAAGCATGATAAGAATTATACTTTCACAGACTTTTTCCTTTTCTGATTAGATCACCTCACTCCTCGCCAGTAATATGAAGGCATCTTTAAAAATAAAAACAACCCTTTCCTTAAGCTGTCATATTATTGTTTCCTTGGTACTAAACTTAGGAATTAGGCTGTGTTGCTAACTAGTTGCATAATTTCAGGTAAATTGCTTCGCCTCTCTGTGCTTTACTTGTCTTATTTGTAGAACACAGGTAATGATCCTGGCTTAGGTGATTGCTAAGGTCCCTTGCAGTCTGCCAGTCTGTGACTTTTCTGCCCCTGCCAGTTACGTAGGTGTGTACAATCTAATGCCTGCCCTTAGAAGCATTTTTGTTTTTGTTTTTGTTTTGTTGGTAAGCTAGTAGCAACCATTAATCATTGCAACTCTAAACAGCAGCTTGGAAGCATTTCACAAATGCTTCTAAGTGAATGAAATAATGTACATTTAGAATCCTGTGAGATGATCCTTTGTGTTCCAAAGAGAAACTCCTGAGAACTTTGTAATTTTGTAATTATGAATCTAGCACCAGTGGTGTATAATTATCAACATTTCTCAATTGATCAAAGCTTCTGGGTTTTTTGTTTTTGTTTTCACTTAATTTGATCACTTCTTGGACCTTCCCATGTTTTCTTCGTTTCATCACCAGCATTAGCAGTTGGTGTTCTTTGGGGAGGCATTTCTTTCCCCAAACAGGTAAGTTACCACTTACCAAGAGTTACTATATACACAGCAGAAGGAGGCAAACTATAAAGTTACTTGGAGATGCTGATGCTGTGTCATTAGCTAGACACCTTGACTAGCTGGGTGACGCCCTGCTGCTCAGAGCAGCCTTGAAAACACACCTCAAATTCTTGCCTTTAAAAACTGCCATGAGCCCGCAGAGTGTTTCTGACTTCCTGTTCCATTGCTCTTGTCAGATGCGTATTCCTGAATGATACAGGGAAGCGAGAAGCCCCCAGCATCAGACTTCCACATGTGCTGCAGTCCCAAACTGACTGTCAGCTTACAAAGAGCCCTGGGAGAACTGGCTTTCGTCACTCCCCAGTCCCAGAGTCCAACCTCCTTTCAGGAATGATGCCAGTAATGGTTCAGGAGATGAGAAAGATATGCAGCTCCAAGACATTTGACCAAAGTCAGTGGGAGAAACGGTTGTACAAACTTTCTAATGTTAAGGTTCAGTTGAACTCTTTTTATACCTCATTTTTTGTGACACAAAACCTTGCCTGACCTTCTCACAAGGTTGCTTTCTACCTCTCATTACTGTTTACTTTGTGTGCTTGTCCTATAACATTCATTATGATAACCTTAAGGAGGAACCTTAACCAGGGAGGGTGCGTGCTCAGCTCAGCCCCTCCCTGCGGGGCCAAGAACACAGACCGTCTACACTTCCCTTCTGCTTAGTTATGTTTCCATACAAGATCTTGACTACACTACTCCTTCTGAATTTCTAGATTTCATACATTTTTTTTCTTTATTTCTACCATCTAACCCTGATTGTTTGCCTTCTTCAATGCAATAAATTATCCTTCTGATCGGAATTGCCCACTCAGCAAGTGGCTGAGTGCTCCTTCAGCCTTAGGGTTCCATCCTACGTGCCATGTTGGTTTCTGTTATCCCCAGCCTCCTACTCCTCCCCAAGCTCCGTATGTCCCTGTTCAAGTTCACGTTCCTGTCCATGGGATCCTTTGAGACTGTCCATGTGCCCTTCCACCCTCGTGACCTGTCTAAAATCTGCTTGCCTTGAGACTCCTCTTTAGTGGTGCTCCATGCAGGAAGTCTTCCTGGTCACTGCCCCCTGCAGCCCCAGAAGCTCCTCCTGTGTCCACCCGCAGCATCCTTCTTAGATTAAAATTAGTTTTGAACTTATGTGACTCCCAGAAGACAGCATCCATTTGGTTTTTGCTTTCCTGTCCTTGTTTTGTTGCTCAGGTACATTGAGTGAAGATCCTTAGTTGGCATTTCATGACACCGAAAGCCTTCTGCCTAAGGTGACATTTCTAGTGTGGTGTAATTCTTCAGACTGTGGTCTGACCTCAGGAAGGAACATTTCCTACAATCAGCAGCTTCCTTCTCCCACCCCTTCCCTATTCACTCCTTTATAAAAAGCCCAACCTAATGAAATAATTTCTTACAAAGCAGGAGATCTGGCAGGCACTATATGTCTTGGAACCTGCCAAGCCAAGAGGGTTTAAGGTGGGTATGAAAGATTTTACAAATGCCATTTATACAAGGGATACAGCAGCAGCATTTATCTAGTTTTTTTTTTTTTTTTTTTTTGGCTGTAAAACAATCTCAGCCAAGCTGAGGCTGATTACATTGGCTATGCAACAAAGGTAATTTATTCATCATACACAAAATCTCCCATTAACTAACATCGGAATTTTAAATGCTGATTGAAAGGAGAGCTGATGTATCAGGGCACAATTACCCTCTGGTCCAAAAAGGTGACTCTTAAGAGTACTTTTTAATTGTTTTCTTTCCTAAACCTAATTATCGTTGGCTTTGCAGGTGTCTAATAATTAACTTATTCGTGGAACATTAACCTATATTTTTTGCCTTCACCACTCCCATTCTAATTCATATTTTGCATGTCTGGGGGTTTTATATCTATTTAAAGTCTTCCCAGATTTCTGGGTGGCTTTTATTAGAAATGCCTCAGGGGCTCAGCTGAATTCCTTCCCTGGGAGGATGTTGATTTCTTGAGAGAACCAAGAACCCTGGAGACTTCTTCAGATGTATCTCCCCAGCTTAAAAGGGCAGTTGCCTCTTCCCCAAGTTCCAGTGATCACCACTTAACCATCCTGGTGTAGATTTTTTTCTATCCGGAAGCCAAAACTGTGGACTTTCTGCCCCAATGGTTGTCACCAAATTAAAGTGAATGCCAGGCTGAATTTCTTCTCTTCCTACCTTTCTTCACAGATACCCTCCCACTGGGGCTAAGCAGACACCTATGGACTTTGCAACTGCATAATTAAATTCCCTGACAATTTCCTTTTTTGGCTCGCTTGCCAAAGAAATGCTTCAAAGAGGGTTAATTTTTGCCTTCTCCATGTCTGCATCCATTGTGTGCATAGCAATGGTACTGGTGTGGGACGAGGTATGCGTGTGCTTTGAAATACACATTACAATTTTCAGTTCTCTTAGCTTGCTCGTAGCTGATTCAGAGACCTCAGAGACCAAAGGCTGAGGGACCCATGACAGGCTGAGAGGGCGTGGGTGTGCTTGTGCAGATGAAACATGGCTGCATTTAAATGTCGTCTTCCCGCTCGCAGGTGCAAATTGAAGGAAGTAGACCACTGAGTGGTGTTTTCTCAGTGATTCCATTTTCTCCCCACCCCACTCTCTTCCCCTATCCCTCAACTTCACTTACTTCCTTTACAGAAAGTAAGTATGGTGTTTCTCAGACATGCTGACCCCTGTACCTCTCAGAGGATCTGTTCTGATGTGCACAGACAAGGTGCTGGTTTTCCAGTAGCTCCAGCTTCAACACTCTTTATGTCCTCTTTCCAGAAGAAAGCCCACCCTGGTGGTGGTGGGATGAGCTGTTCCTGTCCACCAGATTCTCAACTGTCCTGCTCACTGTGGCCTTGGTGCTGGGAGTCTCAGTTCTTTTTCACCTGGGTGTTTGAGGGGGTGAAGAGATCTGATTTCTTTAGGAAATCTCTGAAGGGGAAAAGTTTCTATTTGACTGATAGATGAATCTTGTTTGGTGTACAAGTAGGTATGTGGACACAGAAGTAAACTTTGAGTTTCAACCACTGACCATAAATGTGACCATCTTTTTGGCCTGAAAGGAATCCTGGTCCACGTGGCCTGGAGAGGAAACCTCTGTTTTCTTTCTGAATGTCTTTTTCTTGTCCTTAAAAGACATACTCTCTAGGGATTTGTCTTATGTCTCTGTCAGTGGAGGCTGACGCTCCCTTTTTTTCTCAGGGAGGAAGATGAATACTCAGAACTGCGATCAGAACTCAGCCAGAGCCAACATGAGGTCAACGAGGACTCTCGCAGTGTAGACCAAGACCAGACCTCTGTCTCCATCCCCGAAAACCAGTCCACCATGGTCACTGCGGACATGGGTGAGTCTGTCTGCCATTTCTTCAAAGCTGGAGTTCGGTTTCTGGATTGTAATGGGAACTTTAGAAACGTAAGGCAGCCTGAATTAAAATTTCATTGGTCAAGGAGCTTGCTGAGCAGACGAAGCCATGTCCGTTTGAATTCTTTGCATACTCTTTTGCTGGTCAACATGGAACCAAAGAGCTGAATTCGCTTTTTGCCTTGATGTTTGTGATTGAAACATATGTCTGCTCTGTTTGAAGATTCCTGCAAGTAGGGAAGCAGTTAAAAAGTTACAGTAAAACCTGTTACAGTAACAGCAGGAATGGAAAAGTAAGTGGCAACACATTGCAGTGGAGAAACCAATAGATTTTAGCAATTGGGAATAATCCACAGTGACTCTGACACGTTCCTCCTGAGTGAATGGTCATATTCCTTAGCAAGGCGGTTTGGTTGAGAAATGCATTGGGACATAGATGTTATGTTTGAGGTAGGTAAAGAAATGTCCACATGGAAATATCTGGTACAGCATGTTGGTATGGTGTGTTTTAAACTGCACGTCATGACCCCTTAATGGTCTTGAAATCATATGAAAAAAATTAAACATTTTTAAATGAAATCAAATAGGAAAAAATAGAGTGACAGTATTGTCTGATGAAACTTAACTTGTTGCATGTGTACATATAGTAAGTTGCCAAATGAAATGTTCCAGTTGTGGGTTGCAGTCGAGGTGTTGCAAAACTCCTGGTCTACTTGGAGATGCTTAACTAGATCTCTGGAGAGATTGGGGTTGAAGATAAAGGCTTTGAAGTTATGAGGTAAGGAGATCCCTCTGGCTGAAAGAGTGGAGTCAAAAGAGGGAGAGGCACCATGTCTCAGGAAATGTTCACTTACAGGAATAATGGGAAACGAATGAGAAGGAAGAGTAATTATAATACAGTTTACAACAGAACTTAAATTTCATTGGGGAGACTTTAATCAAAGATTAAACATTTATGTTTAATTATAAACCTATATAAGTGCTGTAACGTGAAGAAACATAGTATCATGACAGTCTATCAAAGGAGGACAGCTTCCTCTAGAAAGTGACATTTGATTTGAGATCTGGAAGATAAGTAGAAACTGAGTAAGTGAAAGAGGAAGTGGCATTCGGGAGGAGGGTGCTGTCAAAGAGGTGGAAACAGATCATCTTGTGTGGAGGGCCCCGAGGTGTGAGATGGAGCCTTAGAGAAGTAGGCAGGAGCCAGACCACGCAAGATCTCATAGACCATGTTAGAGGGTCTGACCTTTGTTCAAAGATCCAGAAGAAACCACTAAATGATTTTCATAGTTCAGGGATTGGGGGATGAGATGATGAGATATGCATTTGGAATCAGTCATTGTGTAGTGAAGAAAATCAGTAGATCGAGGGTGAAAGGGCCAGCTAGGAAACTTGCAGACTCATTTCTAGGTGGGCAACGTTGTTGCTAGGATTAGGGTGGTGGCAGCTGAGACATAGAAAAGCAGGCAGGTGTAGAAAAGGCATAAAATTGGCAAGATCTGCTGGGGGATTGGAAATAGAGGGTGAAGGAGGAGGTAGGTATATGTGGGTGTCTGTGACCCATAACTGTCTGATTTGCTCAGTGGGACCAATCACCAATATGGGAGCAAAGGAAAAAGGACAAGGTGGTTTTGCTTTGAATTTTGTTTTGTTTTGCTTGGGGGAGGGTGGAGATCTTATGTTTTGTTTGGGCATAAGTTTGAGGCATCTGGAGGTATCTGGGTGGAGATGTGGAGAAGGCAGTAAGTGTACATAAGCCAAAAGAGGTCTGGGCTGAAGAAAATCAGTTGGGAGACATCAGGGTGTTTGCACACAGTTACTGGAACAATGGAAGTGGGTGTGTAGAGTGAGAAATGCAGAGAGCTGGAGACTAAGCCTTGAGGACCACCAGTGGGAGCTCATGGCAGGGATGCACTTCTCAGCTTTTCAGTCTCCATTTAAATGCATCTCCTCCAAAAGCATTTTGTGAGTGCCAGTCTGTGCATGTCCCTGTGCTGACTCTGTTGCTGCCCCATTTGTTTCCTTCTTACATCACAATGAAATTTTAAATGCTGTATTTGTATTTCTTTACTTGACTGACTCTCCCACTAAGCCCTACTGGGCAGAAACATGTTTGTTTTATCTACTAGAACCTCTCCAGAGCCCACCACTGGGCCTGGCACAGAGTGTGTGTTCAGAGATACTTGTTGGAATGAATGAGTGAAAGCGATTCACCAACCCATCCACTAATCAATCATCTAAAGCTGCAGAAAGGAAAGGAGGAGAGAGGTGTTCAGACGCTACAGGGACAGAGAAGGGGCGGTAAGGAACAGGGGGTCAGCAGGATGGATTGCTGCTAAGGCTAGATAAGATGGATTTAATGACATTGAAGTCACTGAGAGCTTGAGCCAGACAGAAATGGGTTGAGGAGTGGCTATGTCTCCCAGGCCTGGGGTCTTGGCTTCAGGCTGAAACTATTTCCTGAACCCCGACTCAGGGCCTTAAGTTACAGCACACACAAACCCCTGCGACCAGCCCCGCCCTGGGCCCTCATCCTACGTGCTGAGTTACACCAGCATCATAATCTCTCACCCTAGCAGCCCCAGGCTTCTGGACTCTGCCTTCCAGCCTTCAGGGGTCAGATGAGTACAAGCAGCTGAGAGGTGCCCAGTCTCTGCAAGGAGACCTTCCTGCACTGATCCCTCCGTTCATGTCTCTGAAATTGTTTTTTATGAAATTCAGCAAATAACCCAACTCCAACAAAGTTTCTTAACCAAATAGGCATGGAGAATGGCGGGCAGACCCGCTAAGTGGGCTGGGTGTCTTCACTGCAGGACTTCTCAGGGCTCCTGCCGCAAAGGGAGCATCTGGAGCCTGGGCTCCCCCAACAGGAGCTGGTATCCACCTGTCTGCCCTGTGAGCTGGCTCTGTTTCCCCAGATCGTTCATCTTAAATCATTTATTGTCACCCTTTCCCTCAGTAACACGTTCAGTACAGCTAATAGTAGTGTCTTTCCCAGTGACACTGGGCTCCTGGGGAGAAGGGACCCTGTCGCCCAATGCCTGGGTAGATTCCCTGCCCACAGTAGGAGGCTTCACTCATTTATTCAGCACCTCCCTGGGAGCTGTGCTGGGGACTGGGGATGTGAGTCGCAGACTCTGACATCAGATGGCTGTACTCCCAGGCTCAAACCCCACATCCCCGGAGTGAAATCCTGACTCCTCACCCTGGCCTGCAGGGCCCTGCAGAGCCTGGCATCCTCCACCAGAAGCCTTGTCTTCCCTGGTGATCCCTGCTTTCCTCCCAGCTCTGGCCACGCTGGCCTCCTCGCTGCCCCTGAGGCCTGACCAGCTTCTCCTGACTCAGGGTCTCGATGTTCACTGCTTCTTCTGCGTGGAGCGCCCTTTCCGAAAACCCACACGTGTCTTTCTCGTGCACCTCTCTCTTGGCAGAGGCCTTCCCGACCTTGGTGGAGTCCGAGAGCTTTCACTCCTCTCACACTGCATGCACTTCCTTCCCCTCCCTGCTTCATTTTTCTTCATAGCACTTAGCACTACCTGATGATATCACACGCTTGCGCTTATTTCCTTCCGTATTACCAGTCGTTTATCAGTCTGTCTCACTAGAGTGCAGGCTCCATGCAGGCAGGGACTTGGGCGTTCCTGTTTACCAGCGTAACAGCGCCTGCCCGCAGTGGGTGCCCAGCCATGTGAGGAGCAGTGAACACCATCTTTGGAGGATGCAGACAAGGAAACAGGGACTGACTAATAGTGGGACCACAATTCGAGGTGGACAGGGACCCCTAGTGACATCCTGGGGCGGGAGCATCAGAAGATGTTGCCAGAAGTCACAGCTAAGTAGAAAGCTGAAGGATGAGTAGGGGCAATGCAAGCGAAGAGCAGGGGGCAGGAGGAGAGTGCTATGGACACAGGGCCTGCCCCTGCCAGGTCCCCTGGAGGGAAAACACTGGGGACAACAAGCAGGAGGAGCCGAGGCCCCAGCGAAGCGCACTTCCTGCATGTTCATCGGAACTGGACGGCTGCCTCTTCGGACTCCTTTGCCATTTTCCAATTAAATTGCTTCAGTAGGGAAAAAGCTTCCATTTATAAACGCCATTATAGGAAATCATTAAAAAGCAGCCATTTCATTATGCCTGCTATGTTTGCAAACTTGCATTAGCAACCCAGAGGTTTTCTTGAGCTGGATTTTATATGCAGAGTTCGCTGCAGTGTGTTTGCTGATCTCCATTTAAGATAACAGGAGTATTCTCTTCATCAAAAAACACTTTCCTTTTGTTTTCAAATCCCACCCATCAGAGCCAGGCTGTCTCCTCAGGAAACTGGCTCCCCCCAGCACTGTCCTCAGAGCCTGGAGGAGTAAACCAGCAACTTAGAAAGCGCTTTGACTTACCTAAGCCATCATTTGAAGGAGAAAGGTCCCAGTGCTGTCACACTTCATCTTAAAATAAATTTCATTACCTCGGTTCAAACCTGGTCACATAATCGTTTGTAAAATAAAGATAATTAAGTGGACAAAGATAAGGTAGGAATTATGGCTTGGGATTTTTATTTCTTCAACTTGGCAGAGAGTTCTAATTAAAAGGGAGCCTGGATATCATAGCTGACATGCGTTGCATACTTACTTTGTATTGAGTATTTTACATGCATCCTCGTGTTCGTTCCTCACCCTTGAAAAAGACCTTGTAAATCTCTTCATCCGTAAAACTGGGATGACAGAGTTCAGAGAGGGCAAGTCACTTGTCCAAGGCTGTTCAGCTCAGAAGTTGCTTTTCTTGTTGCTCCCGGTGTTTCTCTAGGTGGCTTTACCTTTACACGCCTCTGCTTAAGCTGTGAAAGGTGCCTGTGGTTGGTGCGCTCCACTTACTGCCATCCTTTGAGGTCTGTGGTGCTGGTGGTGGAATTAGGGAGCAGCTGTGTGATCACAGCACCTGGCTTAATAGTGGGGTGTTTGCTGTTAATCGAGACTTTGCAGATCTCCATCTCAGAAATAGCACTCTTAGAACAAATTGTGGTGGGCTGCAGTAGAGCCGAGCCCAGATATGTGAGATGGCTCAGCATGGCGTCACGCATGTTAGTGTGTGCGGGGTGCACTCCCTAGCAGGCTGTCCTCCCAGCTCTGTTAATGCAACAGCAAAGCTTGTCTGGAACAGCTGTCTGTAAAGCAAACAAAACCTGTGACTCGATGGACCTTTGCACAGGCTGTGATGGGTTCTGCTCCCAAATTTTGTGATCTCTTCTTGTTTTAGGTGAGACATTCTTGCTTTTGGGGAACTGAACGGTGCTGAACTGTTACACCCTGAGGGATGAGAGGAAGCATATGATACCATGCTTGCTGGTGTGATCACTGAGATAGAGATTTCCTCCTCATGCGTAATTTTTGGAGGACAACCAAGGAAGAATTTACACATGAAACCTGGCTCTTTGGCACGGCTGTGACTATGAAATATGTTTAACGTTAAAGCCAGATTTTCCTGGCTTAATGGCCCATGAGGCTTAATGGCTTCAGGAGAAATGTTCCAAATTGTCAAGCAGCCCCTCCCAGTAGGGAGAAGGGGGTGCGGGCCAGGAAAGACAGCCCTGCCTTCTCCAAAAACGATTTCTGCAGAGTGAGAGAGAAGTGTTTACAAAGGGAAGGCAGTCTATCCAGAGAAAACTTGATTTTTGTTAGAAACGAGGCTCTGAGTAGGCCGTGATTCTCCAGCAGAGAATTTTTAAAGGAGAATCAGATTATTGGTAACCTAATTCTGAAACTTTGAGAAACCAGTCCCCAGGTTGGAAAAGTAAGGCCTGACACTCACACCCTGACTAGATGATGGAACAGGCTGAGCCCTGTGTGGTTTTTTTCTTTCTCCTGAATTTAACTGGGCAGCTTTCTTCCTCCCGGAAGATTGGGGAAGTTGGTCACCCCTGAGAGCCAAGCCTGGGGAAGGAAGCCTTGGAAGTTTCGAACATTGATTCACAGAGGCGTCTCTTAGGTGACCGTCTGCTTCCTCGCAGGGATCCGAGCTGGTCAGACAAGGTCTGCCTGAATGTTAACAGGGCCGAGTGGCTGAGGAAGCCACTGAACACCACTCTGGAACTTTCCTTAGTAGCCACACTTGCGAGCAGGAGAGATTATTGCTTCACTTCACTTTGTGTTACTTTGGAATATTTGCCTCAGACTCTTTCAATAATTCTCCAGCCCCACGAAGAGGCTTGGGGTGTAAGGCAGGTGTGGAAAGGCGCTGATCCACCACGTTGGTTCAGAATGGGGTCCATGACCGTGGGGATTCATGAGCTGCTTTTCTAGGACAATCAGTCTTTATGTTCTAAGCAGACTGTGTCTCCTCAGGTTGGATTGTTTTTTGATTGTCTGAAACTCATGACACGTTTTCCCTTAAAACCAGCGTCATAAAGGAGTGTTAGCTTTCTAGACCAGCCTCTGAAAGCCTATTTCATCTGTAATGGAAATAAAGTACGGGATCTCCCCAGTGATGCTACAGCCCCATCATCGCCGTGGACCCTGTTTGTGTGAGAGGAGATTTTGTTGATACATGTGGATGCCAGAAGCACATCTTACCCCTTCTCTTGGTGGCTTTGAAAATTCCCCCACCCCTCCCACTGTCAGAGCCATGGGGTCCGGGACTGGGACTGAGGGCCACCTGTGCGTTGGCAGTCGCCACTGTCGAGGGCTAGAGACAGCCTGCCTCTTGAGCTGAGACCGACAATCCAGGCTCTGAGAAAGGCCCTTGGCCGGGAGGTTAGTGAGCTCTGGGAGAGTGGTCAGAGGTGAGGCCCGAGAGCTGAGCAGGGGCCGACGGTGGAGGGCCTTGGAGGTACAGTAGTGGGGCTGGAGTTTGTCCTCTAAATGCACCTCTGTCTCCTCAGGACAACCTCTCAGAGGTACAGGTACAGAATGATCTTGAATGCTTTTCGTAGAGATTCATGGTGTCAGTTTGTCCATTACTGGTGATGTTGGGATGCTTTGAAGCTAAAACCTCATCTTTATGAATCGTCTTGTCTTCAGTAGACCCTGGTACTGCGTGCATGACGCAGGCTGTAACTTCATGGATTTCGTCTTACTCCTTTCCCCTCAGACCCTCCCATCCTCTCCTTGGCACTTAGACCTGAAAGTCAGCTAGTCTGCTCTGTCATCTTTTCTTGTTTTGTCCTGGCTTTGCTGACTCCTTGCTGGAGTTAGGGAGGGACTTGCTGCGTGCAGAGTGGAGGGCACTGCTGACAGGAAAGCAACAGCCCTCCTGTCTCAGCCACAGCAGGGTCCAAGCTGTTACAACCCTGGGGTGTCACATCCTGCCTCTTAGCAGAACGTCTGTCCTGATGCGGAAAGAGCCTGTAGTTCTTTCCTCACTTGAGTCGCTTTGCAGGACACAGCGTGTGCAGGCGGAACAGCAATCGGGGGGCGTGTGCCAGCCCGCGGAAGGCCGTGGGGTGCGGTTGTATCCTGACCTGCTGTGCCCCACCAGGTAAGGCTTTGAGACAATTCACTGCGGGCTTACAGACGCTTCTCTTTCTCAGGCTGGCTGAAGTTCACTGTCGCTATTATTATGTCTAACTTTGGGGGAACCTGCACCTCAGGGATCCACCTTCACTGAGAGCTTTCCTCCTCTTCAGCAGGGTGTGGTGTGCCACGTGACAGGTCTTAGATTTGAGGATTTGGTCAGTGAGCAGGCTAAAACTTGATCCTTGTAAAGTTGGCTTAGAAAAATGTTTAATTTCTTTGACACGTTCAACTCATGTGGTCTTTATCAAGCACTACTTCGCGCCCAGTACCGTGAGCATCTGGGAACACAAGGATGGATGAACAGTGAGCGTCCCTGCTCCCCAGAGCCAGACTTTGTAGGGTCCGTGTGTCAGGTAATAACTAATTAGGGGAATATGATGCCTCAAAGAAAGTAGTGAGTATGAAACAATAGGTAATCAGGGAAGGCTTCCTGGAAAAGGAGATTTTAAGGCAAAGCTTTGAAAAAAGCCGTTATGAAGAAGAGAATGCAGGGCTTCTGAACTAAGCAGTGAACCACTCACTGCCACTAACTGTGAAGTGAATGCCAAGCCCCAGGAGTAAGTACATTTGAGGCTGGGACTATATTTTGGAGCAGATTCATTCTAGTAAATGCATGCTACTGGAATCAGAAGACCAGGGGAATATTTCTAACACCCAGCCTGTTCAGCTGTATTTTTATTCAGGTTAGGGTTTTTCTGGGGATTTCAGAAAAAGTAGAGACAGTCTTTAACACTGGATTCACAATGAACCAACTGTGGTGTAGCATATTGTGGACAACCCTGGGGACAGGCCTAGTTGATCCTGGGAGAGAAGGCAGAAAACCAGCCTGGCCCACCCATGTGTGGGTGAACCGAGCAGGCATGCTGGTCAGGCTTAATTTTCACAGCCAGCAATGTCCTCTGACCTCCTTTCTAGATTACCCAGGTACGTGGGTTCTGTCTCATTGGAAAA
The DNA here is from genome assembly GCF_048773025.1 of Camelus bactrianus. Taxonomy (NCBI): domain Eukaryota; kingdom Metazoa; phylum Chordata; class Mammalia; order Artiodactyla; family Camelidae; genus Camelus; species Camelus bactrianus. The sequence goes on from NC_133541.1 coordinate 78,543,674, forward strand.
TTATAACCTGAACTGTCTTTTCTCCAGCTCCTCTCAGAAGTCTAACTGGGGAAAGTTTCACTTAGAAAAGACGGCCAAGGCAGGAGATGCAGTCGCTGGCAGCGGTGGGCAGCAGATGGGGTGAGGGAAGTGGGCGGAACAGTGGAGCCCTGTGGCCACGCCGAGTCCAAAGGGCCACTCCACAGATGGTTGGGATCAGAAGAAACCATGTGAAATCTGCATAGGTGTGAAACTGGCTGAAGAAACTAGCAATCACGTTGCTTCACACCTCAGATGAAGTCCCCTGCACCTAAATTCTTTTCGCATCTGTTGCCAAAAACACATTGTCTCCCTAGTGAAACTGGAATGCCCTGTACTTTCTGGCAGGAGATCATTCATTTTTATCTTGGCTGCCAGGAAGCTCAGGAGTAAGTGGAGACTCAGCCCCGGCAGCTGTGTTCACTTCCGTTTGCTTCCTCAGCCTTTGCTGGTCCCAGTCATCGCACTTTCCCCTTATTTGTGGTCGTTTGCTGTGTGCCACCTCAAATTCCTTTTTGGAAGGATATAAATAACCTCTGGTGGAGGAATGTGTATGTGATACAGAGGGCCTCCTCTTTGTCTCAGGGACCTGGAGCAGAGCCATCGCCTTTCCTGCACAAAGCACAGCATGGCCTGAGCTGCTGCAGCAGCTCTGCCTGGTTGTGACCCTTCACAACAGAGTTCCAGGACAAGTGTGCCATGCAGTAGCACTAAGGACATTCATAGAGTTGTGCAACCATCACCACTGTCCATTTCCAGAACTTTCTTATCCTCCTAGAGGCTCTGTATTCATTAAACAATCCTGCCCCATTCTCCCAGCCTCTGTAACCTCCACTCCACTTTCTGTCTCTCTAAATTTGCCTGCTCCAGGTATCTCATATAAATGGAATCATACAATGTTCGTTCATTTGTAACTGACTTATCTCACTTGGCCTAATGTTCTCAAGGGTCATCCATGTTGTAGCAATAGCAGAATTCTGTTCTTTTTTAAGGCTGAGTAATACTCTATTGTGCGTTTATACCATATTTTGTTTATCCATTCATCCGTCAACAGATACTTGGGTTATTTCCATCTTTGGACCGTGGTGAATAATGCTGCACTGAACATTGGCACACAAGTATCTGTTTGAGTCCTTGCTTTCAGTTCTTTGGGATACATACCTGGGAGTGGAATTGCTGGGTCACATGGTAATTCTATGTTTAACTTTTTGAAGATTCACCAAACTGTTTTCCAAGACAGCTGCACCATTTTATACTCTTATCAGCTATGTGCACTTGTTACAGTTTCTTCATATTCTTGTCAGCACTTGTTATTTTCTCTTATTGTTGTTTTTGATAACTGACAACCTAACAATTCTGTCAATCTTGCTTTTAATCCATGCTGACAGTGTCTTCTTTTTAGGGAGTTTGTTAACATTTAGTGTATTTAATGATAAGATTGATTATGGGTCTTTCAGTTTATTATTATTTCATTTTCTGTTTGTCCCTTCTGATTTTTTGTTCCTCTCTTCATCCTTTGTTCCTTCTTTTGGGCTAACTGAGTAGTTTCTAGAATTTTATGTTATCTGTTGGTTTTTGACTATGCCTCTAGCATTAGTTTTTAGTGGTTCTGAGAATTACATTATACACCCTTAATTTCTCAGTCTACTTAGTGTTAATATTCCTCCTTTACCTGTGATTTCTGTCCCTCTGTTGCCTTACTTGGGGCACAGTGGCTGTGAGTAGGTAGGCGCAGGGGCCTGGGTGAGCTGACCTGTGCTTGTACGCACAGCAGTCCTTGCTTCGGGTTAGAGCAGCGTGGTGAAGACAGCCCTGGGCACAGAAGGCCAACACCATAGCTCCAGCCCTGCTGCCCACCCACTGTGCAGCCTTGAGTGAGTAACTAAATGTCTTCGAGCCTCAGACTCCTCCTTTGTGGAGCAAGGCTTACCGCCTGCCTGCTGGGATGGAACTTGAAGATGTCTCTGAAAGCCCTTTCTGAAGTGTCAGAAGTGCTGATCAAACCAAAGGAGCTATGATCCTGTCTCAAGATCCTAAGTCACTGGGATCACCACCAAAATGAGGCACCTTTTTTTCCCTGGAGTAGAAAACACATAACATAAAATTCACCATCTTATTAGCAGATGCAAAGTACTGCATACACAATAGATAAACAACAAGGTCCCAGTGAATCACACAGAACTATATTCAATAGCTTGTAATAACTATTATGAAAAGAATATATATATGTATCTATATTCCTGAATCACTATGCTGTACACCAGAAACTAACACAACATTGTAAATCAACTATACATCAATAAAAAAAATTTACCATCTTAACCATCTTAATAACAGTCCATATTGTTAGAATATTCACATTGCTGTGCAACAGATCTCCAGAACTTTGATCTTGCAAAATGGAAACTCTGTACCCATCAAACAGTACCTGCCCCCATCCCCCTCCCTCCAGCCTTCAGTAACCACCATCCTACTTTCTGTTTCTATGAATTTGACTATTTTAGGTACTTCATATAAGCAGAATCATACAGTATTTGTCTTTTTGTAACTAGCTTATTTCACTTAGCTTAATCTCCTTAAGATTCATCCACGTTGTATCCTGTGTCAGAATTTCCTTCCTTTTTAAGGCTGAGTTATATTCCGTTGTATGTATATGCCACATTTTGTTTATCCATTCATCTGCCAGTGGACACTTGGGTTACTTCCATCGTTGGCTGTTACGGACATGATGTACAAGGACATGTCTGCGGCCCTGCTTTCAGTCTTTCTGGATATGCACCCAGCAGTGGAGGTATTGGATCACGTGGTAGTTCTATTGTTAATTTCTGAGGAACCGCTGGACTGTTTTCCAAAGCAGTTGCACCATTTTACTCTTCCCACCAACGTTGCACAAGGATCCCACTTTCTCTGCTTCCATGTCAACACCTGCTATTTTCCGTTGTTGTTGTTGTTTATATAGTGGCCCTCCTAGTAGGCATGAGGTGATACTTCACTGTGGTTTTGATTTGTAAATGAGGCACCTTTTGTTTGTTCTGGGACCCTGGGTCCCTTGTCTGAGCATATCTTGTTCTGCTGATCCCTTTATTCACACTTCTGGTTTTTTGTAAAGCCTCCAACTCCCTCAGCCTTCAGTGACGAAGATCCAGTGCCTGGCAGGGCCCAGACTGTACAGGGTGTTGTAGGCCAAGGGAAGAAATTGAGGATTTCTGCCAAGTCTATATTTAGAAGAATGTGCCACAGACTGAAAGATAAGCATCTTGGCCTATACCGAGTGGTGTTGGTTGGGGAGCGGTGGTGAGTTAACTGGTGCTATGTGACAGCACTGACAGGACCCAGAATATCTGCTCCTGCCAGCCTAGCCACCTTGTCCTCTTGACAAGGGACAGCCAAGTATTACCTGATCACTAGTGGGCTCATGTGAAATCAGTGCCAAGCTCTGTGGATAACAGGCGGGAGTGTGTGGGGTTCATCATGCAGCCCTTGTGATACACACTGGGCTTCGGTAGCCCTCTTTGGTGTAAACAGAAGGTGCTCCCTAGCTGTTTGCAGTCTTTGTGTTAATTTAAGCTCCTTTCTCAGTCTTCCTGATGTTCTGGCCTGTACTTGCATCATGTCCTCTGTGGTTCCTGTCCCTAGGGTGGTGGTGGACAGCTGCGAGAGAGGACCATGGCTTTTGCCACGTACATTTATGAGCCACTGTGTTCATCTTTGTACCCTGCTTCTAGCCTGAGGCCAGGGCGAAGCAACTGATTAAAGAATGAGAAAGGAATCGTGATGAGATCCCTGCACTTGCCTCCTGCTCCCTGGAGCCCACCATCCCCAGGACACAGTCTTGTGGCACCTCTCAAGCCCTGCTGTGAGGACCCATCCTCAGACACATCCAGGGTGATCAGGTGGGGCTGTGCTAGGGAAATCCTTACAAACGGTTGAACAGAGGCATCTTTCTTCCTCATCCCACTCATGAACACTTAATAATGCAAATAATTCAAGACTGTGTGTTAAACTCAGCTTAGGGTACCAGGAATCCCTGCACCTCAAGGTAAACCATCATTTGGAGAACCGTCTCCAGTTGTTACCCTGGAATTAAGTGTGTTCTGGAGATAGTTCCACCAGCATATGTGGTCGTTAAGGAGTGCCGCTCCTGGCTCTGGACTTCTTGTCTTGAGTGGGTGGTGGGCACCTGCCCTCCACCTCCAGAGGGGGCTTCTGCACTGGGGATTGTCCCTCCGCTGTCAGCAGCTCAGGGCATGAACCATGATGAAGACAAAAAGCATAAGGTGGATGTAAAACATGCTGCTGTTGACAGTCTATGTTTCTAGTCTTGCTGGCTCTTAAATATATAATGATGTGGTGTTTATATTGGCTCATTTAGAAAATAACTTTTGATGGCCTATCTGTGTTGGAGATACAATGAGAAGGAAGATCAAGGTCCCTTCTTCCATGAAGCTTATATTTTAGTAGAGGAGAGATAACAAACGTGTAAGTCAGATCAGATAGTGAAAATTGCCATGGAGGAGACGGGATAACAGGACAGGGACGAAGCAGGGGCAAGAGCTTGGTGAGGAGGTGGCACTTGAGCTGAGAGCTGAATGTAAGAGCAGATGTGGATGGAAATCAGTCTCAGCAGAGGAAACAACAAAGGAAAAGGGAGTCCTGGGGCAGATAGGAGGTTGGCATCTTCCAGGGGTGGAGAGAAGGCAGGAGTGTGAACAAAGCATAGTGATGAGGGGGGAGGTGGACGGATGAGGCAAGGACCAGACAGATCAGTGGTTCCCACTTTGACTACACGTTAGAATTATCCAAGGAACCTAAAAAACATCTTCTGGTGCCAAAGCTCCACCTCTAGAGATTGTGATTTAATTGGCCTGGGTGGGGCCTGGATGTTGGTGTTTTATGAACGCTCCCCAGGGAGTTCCATGGTACAGCCTGGGTTGAGCACATCAACAGTGTTGATCATGCAGAGTCTTACAGACTGTGGTAAGGAGTTTAGACTTTTATTGAAAGACAGTGGGAAGCCATATACTAGTTTGGGCTGGGGAGTAGCATAATCTGACTTCGGTCCTTAAGAGACTCACTTTGGCTACAGTGTGGGGACTGGAGGTAGGAGGCTGTTGAGGTGGTTCAGCTAAGAAATGATGGTGGCTTGGACCAAGGCTGCTATCAGTAGAGATGGTTAGAAGAGGGCCGTTTGGGGATATGTTTTGGAGGTTGCAGTCACCAGATGGACTGGGTTTAGGGTGTGAGGCAAAAGGAAATCAAGGTTGCCTAAGAGTTAACCAGGGTAACTGGATGGCTGGTACTCCTAGTCACAGACATGGGAGAGATGAGGAGAACAGGTCGGGGAGGAGGGGGAATAACTGTGTTCACTCATTGGAGTGGAAGCTTCAGATTTACCTTCTGTCTAGATTTAGGTAACTTGTAGATACACACAGTCAAAGCTGAACAAAAGATTCTGAGAGATCTATAATGCTGAGAGTTTCCTTGAAGTCTTCCACAGGTAAGCACCAAAGGCAGTTGACCATTTTAGTGCATGGAACCTGTGCTGAGAATGGAAGGGGAGGGAAGTGTGAAGACATGAAGCTTCCTTCATGCAGAAATCAGGCTGGATGTAAAGGAAAGGTGTACTTTGATAAATTGTTATAGTTAACATCTGTTTTGCTGCAAGAATTCAGTGGCATAGTGATACACCGAATCCAGCATAGATTCAGATATTTGTATTTGACTTTGAAGGGGATGTTTTCCCCCGACAAAATTATCTTTTAAGATATGTCTAGTTTGCATTAAGATTATGATTAATTTTCCTTCCCTGACCACACCCTGGGTGTCCAGCAATTAAAAATAATCCAGATTTTTAAGTCAGAATCAAATTATTAAAATTGCTTACAAGACACTTACATGGAGAACAGTATGGAATTTGTTAGAACAGTTCATTTTGCCCTTGATAGAAGTCGTATAAATTGCAGTGGTAGAGCAGGTTGAATGGTTACATCAGAAAAAGGAAAGCCTTGATTATAAGCTCACTGAGGGCAAAGACTGTCTCTTATAAAACAGTTTCTATTTTTTAAAATACCTAGTGTCTCTGCTCACTCTGGGACTTTTTAGTAAAAAAAACACTTGTTTAGTAAAGTTATGATATCTTTTTATCTGAAAGTCTTTCTGGAATTGGTACTCACCTAAATAGCTAAGCAGGAAGGTTGACCAGAAGGCACCTGAGGTCCCAACAGCCCCTTTGTTCTTACTAAAGAAACTCGAGACGTGGCTGCCATTGAGTGAAGGACTTTGAGTGAAAGACGAGAGAATTCAGCGTGGTGTGGCCATCTAGAAAATGGTCATGGTCTGAAACTCCTTAATAAAGCCTGTGCATTGGCTCCAGGCCTCGGAAGCGGGGCCAGCAGCCTGTGAGATGAGGCTGCGTGGCGTTCAGCTCTGAAATGTCAGGCCCCCTTGCCGTCCTTTATACCTGAATGGGTTCCTCATGGTCAGTGAAACAGAGGGACCATTGCCCGACTGCCTGCTGACCTCGTTTTGTGCACCTTCACTCGCAGATAACTGCAGTGACCTGAACTCGGAACTGCAGAGGGTGCTGACTGGGCTGGAGAACGTCGTCTGCTGCCGGAAGAAGAGCAGCTGCAGCCTCTCTGTGGCCGAGGTGGACAGGCACATCGAGCAGCTCACCACAGCCAGCGAGCACTGTGACCTGGCTATTAAGGTAGTCACCCACCCCAGCCTCTCTGTCCTGGCTCTTGCAGACCATATGAGGGACATGATCAGATCCCTCTCTTCTGAAGTGTGATTTTCCTCAAAAACCTGTTAGGGAATGAGTGTTTCTAAGAAAGCCATTTTAGAGAGAGGGCTGCTGGGGAGAAGCAGGAGCCCCGAAAAATTTTATTGGGTTGGATCACAAAGAAGTCATAATATCAACAGTCAAGATTGCAGACATAGAAAACAAATTTATGGTTACCAGTGCGGGAGAGGGGCTGGGGAGGGATAAACTGGGAGTTTGGGATTTGCAGATACTAACTACTATATATAAAATAGATAAACAACAAGGTCCTACTGTATAGCACGGGGATTCAAAATAGTCAATACCTTGTAATAGCTTATAATGAACAAGAATATGAAAAGGAATACATACATATGTATACATATACCTGAATCACTATGCTGCACATCAGTGAGTAACACAGCAATTGTAAATCGATTCTACCTCAATTTAAAAAAAAAAAAAAAAAGACTGGCTTTGCTGCTAGTTCCTTGGAAACCATTAGACTTCTAGTATTGAACCATATCATTTTAGTGTGGTTCATCATATAGCACTCTGGGGTTGTAAGATTAACATAGAAATTTTATTAAAGCCTCCAGGCCCCTAGAATGTTGTTTTAGGAGTTACCAGTTCGTGATGCTAACAACGGGGAGGCTCAGGGCCTGAATGACTGCTCTCTCCTGAGCACACTGGCCTGGGCCTCAGTCACGCCTTTCACATGCAAGCATCTTCCTGCTTAGGAAGGACCAGGTGAGAAGAATTTGCTGCATCTGCACAAACTCATCCTGAACAATGGGAACATCAAGTCGTGTTGCTACGGGCCTCTGGTATCTCTATATCGCTTCACCAGAGCTTAGTGACCCAGGCCTAGCAATTCAACCTGAAAAGTCTGGGAGGAGCCTATGTGAAGGGAAAATGTGATGTGTTATTTAAAAAATGTCTGAGGACTCTGAGCCCGATCCAGGAATCCTGGATTTTTTCACACAAGAGCTGTGGTATCTCGAGGTAAACCATGATTCATGTCTATAATACATCTGGTTTTCCATCTTTATTCATCACAACTATAAGTGTATAGTTGATGTAGTTTGGGGAAACAACCACTAGTGTTTCTTCCTCTGGAGGCTCCAAGCCCTGCGTTTGATTGTAATGTCAACTTGGCTTCTAGCTCCAGCCTTAACACTGAAAGGGAGGGAGGAAGCCAAGGGCTTCTGCGAACGAGCTTGGGACAGAGCGGGCCCCGGAGCAGGGCTGAGTAGGGTATGAGTCTTCGATTTGAGAGGTAGGACAAAGCATCACATGTGGAAAGTGGCAGCAAGACTGGAACCCATGTGAGCTTCATCCCAGGGGTTCTTCATCAGGGAACCCACACGAGCATCAGGAGCGACACAGCCTTGCATCACCATCACTCATCTTTGAGACCTGTTTCACATCTCATCTCTCCACTGCCTTCTCCCCCTTCTTCACCTCCTCTTTCCAAATCATTTGGCTTGTGCATCCTTTTCCAAAGGGCAATAATTGTGAATGAAGCTTCTGAAAGCAACCAGAGTGTGTTCTTCCTTTTTTTTCAAATTTTATGCATGTTCTGTCTCTATTAATACTGGTGTTTTAAATGAATTTTTGAAAAGCTCTCCTAGTACTATGAAGATTCTGTTCTTTTTAAGCTCCTAGCTGTCTTATTAATTAAATCCCCACTGTTTTAGAAACCTCCGCAATGAGCTTCCTCTTTTCTGTGTCACTGAGGTTTATTTCTGTCTTTCATATCTTGAGACTGAACCTCATTCACACCTTCTGATTCTGATGTGACACCAAAAGCTGGAAATAATGCAGTGACTTCTCATAGTGCTGATTTGGAACATGGGAAGCCTGTAATTTAGGAAACTTCAGTTTAGATTTTGTATGCAGTTTGCAGCTTTGAATTTTCTTTATCAGGATCACTAACTGACTTGCTGTCTGGTTATATGTATTCACCAACTCTGGAACGTGGGTGAATGAAGTAGATAAGTATCTGTGTGGACAGGCAGTTAGCACTACAGGTGGACTTAAATACCAGGAAGGGGTTGTGTTTTTCTTACTCAGAGGACTGCTGGGTAATACAGACTGTGACCCAGGCAAGTGACAGAGCCTCATCTGAAAATGGGAGAGGATGATTGGGGGATATCACTGGTTATGATGACTTTACACAGTGAAATGTCTGTAGAACCCACCCCTCTGTGGACACTCACCCCCATCCAGCCTGTTTTCTCCCCCTCCCCTTTCCCGCGGGGAACTCACTTGGCTTGTCTTTGTGGCTGTGTTTTCCAGACAGTGGAGGAAATTGAGGGGGTCCTTGGCCGGGACCTGTATCCCAACCTGGCAGAAGAGCGGTCTCGATGGGAGAAGGAGCTGGCCGGGCTGAGGGAAGAGAACGAGAGCCTGACTGCCATGCTATGCAGCAAAGAGGAGGAGCTGAACAGGACCAAGGCCACCATGAACGCCATCCGGGAGGAGCGGGACCGTCTGCGGAGGAGGGTGAGCACGCCCGTTCCCGCAGCCAGACCTGTCCCTGGGGGTTGGGCCGAGGGTGACCCCGAGAATTTGGTGGCATTTCTGGTTTTATGAATCACCATTCCTTTCTGGTTATGAAATCATTCTTGACAGTAGTCTGAAAGTGCTGAAGTTTAAAAACCCTCTTCTCTGCAGTCACAAATCTAAGTGGATGGTACAAATTCTACTGCTTAGTGATTCTCAGCCATTCCCCTGGTGCACACGTCTTCCCCGAGCTCAATTAGAATGTTCTTCTAAGGTAGGCTAATAACGTTTTATAATTTGCAAAAATATATGAAATTTTCCCCTTTGCAGTTTCTTCTGTAAGTTTTCTTTTCAATTTATAGACCCTCTCTCACATATCCATACGGAATCTAGTATGAAATGTCATCTTCTCTAGTACAGAGATTAAAGTTAATAATCGTGTGTGTGTGTGTGTGTGTGTGTAATTCCTGGTAGTCACCCCAGCCTACTAAATGGCTCTGCAGCCTGAACAGGTCTGAGAACCACTTTGTTTGGGAAATACATCCATTACTAACGGAGCTGATGTTTCAGGACAGAATCATTTGGCTGAATTGTTAAAGCACTCACTTTTCCAAAGAGGGAGTTTTTTTCTCAGGAACCCACAAGTACTCCTTTGTTTGGCTGTGAATTTGATGTGTGATTGGACAGGAGGTGAAGCAATGAATTCTTCCATCAGGATCAGTTCCCACTGAACCTCGCTTTGAATTTACCGGACCGACTTAAGTCTCCTTCTCCATCTTGGCAATATTAGAAGCTTGCTTTCTGGTTGTGCACTGACTGGTAACTTTGCACACAGACGGAGGAGCAAGAATACATCTAGTTGATCTCACCATCACTCTTTAACTTGCTCTTCAATAAGGTCAGCCTGTGGACATCATCCTGCTTTCATCCACACGCTGTTTTCAGAGTTGCCATTATGTATGAATATGGAAGAAATTACTATTTTTGAATGTTATCAACTCTTTTCCTCATTTGTGGCTAATGCCAGCATTCCTAACTCTCATATCTGAATGTCATTTTATCTGAACTCATGCATAAGCTTATTTTCAGTACCCAGCTGTGTCGCTGTCCTTTCAACAGCAAGTGTAAATCATTGCAGTCAGCAAAGACTCTATCTGGGCAAGCTGGGGAAACTGACTTAGTGCTAAGGCCCACACCACCTGTAGTTTCCTGGGTTACACTCCCCGATCATTACGACTAATGCCCTAACTAGGTGCACTTGCTCTTGGCGTGCGGCATTCTGATGGTGCCTGTTTTGTGAAGGAAATGTTGGTCTTAGGCCTAATTACATATTGTGATTTAGAATAAATTTCCTCCTCTAACTTGAGTTACTATAGCACAAGACAGCCCTTGAGTGTGACTAGGAAAGGATAAAAAACCAAATTCCTCTTTTTTTAGTATTTTCTCCAACGGCAGAGGTTAGTATTTAGAACAGCAAGTGTGATGGTACCACACCAGGTACCTGGGCTCTGTGATCACCTGGTGTCACAGCCTGATCTAACAAGTCACCGTGAGTCTTTGGCAAGTTACCTAACATCTCTGCTCCTCAGTTTCCTCCACCATGAAGTGGGGGTAGTAATAGTGCCCAGTGCAGGAAAGTTAGGTAACCCTCATGAATTATCGAAGCACTTCACCAATGCCTGGAATATAGTAAATGCTCAAACAGTATCAGTAGTTCTTGGGGGTAAAATCTAGAGCTATCTCTTTAGTGCTCTGGAAAGAGTAACACCACATTATCTTTTTTTCCCTTAAGAATCTTTAAGATATTTGAAGAACTCTGAGATGGACATGAAATACACACACACACACACATTGTACTCAAAACCTTTCTTCTAATCACATTTATTACATTTTAAGTTTTGCAGTTAGTATGATTTTATATGAAGGAACTTATAAAGGAACTTGTGTCTCTTCCTCAATTGGCAATGTCCTCAGGAATTTGTACACATACCCACGAATTGGGTTTATTTCTCTTTTTTCCAAGACAGTTGTGGGTATCAGAATTTGCTAGATGTCTTTAGTTGCCAGCGTACTAGACTTTAAGTGCTGGATGACTTCCACCTACCACCACCCAACGTATTTTATTTCCCTGAGGAGAAATGTGTCTTTTGTGGTTGGTTGTCTTCTGTTCTTTACGATATGTAGTTCTATGGAGGGACTGAGGTACAATTTCATCCCACAGTACCACATGATAACATGGCTGGTTTGTCTTTGCTGTCTTTATAGCAACTCTGAATCCACAGTTCATCAGAGTTGCCTGTAAAGCAATTGAGGCCACTTCTTTTATCGTCCACATTCGTTGTGTAGAATTTGAACTGACCAGATCAATAGGATTGGTGCTTGCCCCCTGCCTGTAATTAAACAGAGTGCTCTCAGGAGGTTTTCTGAGCCTTGTTCAAGATTTAATGAAACTAGATCTTTAATGTCAGTTAACAGATCGGGCTACTTGGCAGAGCAGTAACTAAGGAACAACAGGCAGGCAATTTTTGTTATTGGTCCCAGCTCATTATTAAATGAGATGATTGTTTATTTCTGCATGCTCTGTAATAGAACCACTCATTTCCTCACACTTAAAGAAGTGGGTTAAATTTAGGCCAAGTAGAGTCTAGAAAGGGAAGCGCTTTGCTCTTTGTTCATTCATTGATTCATTCCATCCACATGATCGGTCAGCTCCTCTGTGCCAAGCAGAGGGGATGCAGGATGACTAGGACACAGTCACTGGCCTGAAGGATGTTTGGGAGACAGGCAAGTAAACAGGTTGTTACAGTAGTACATGTCAAGCGGTTGGGAAGGGTGAACACAACGGACGCCCTGGGAACTCACAGCAGGGACATGCGTTGGCAGGTTCAGCTTCTCTGCACTACACGTTTTTAACGTAATTGTTTAGGTCAACTGCCAGGTAGCAAAAAGGACCCATCTTTTCCCCAGATAGTTTGGGAAAGCAAACTGGATGTGACCACAGGCTCATGAATCTGTGTCCCATTGAATCAGACTTGAATCAAAAATAGGCCACACATTCCTTCTGAGATTTTGTGCAAATTCTTCAGAAAGTTCTGCACATCCATGGCATAAGGTGATGGTAGCAGAGTTTCTTCCTTGTACCCAGGGCCCTACCTGGTTATCTTCACCATGTCTGGGAATGAATTCCATCACCCCTTCTAGGCTTCCTTCATCTTTGGGGTCTGACTTCTGCTTTGACTTTCTGGCCATCACTACAATCAATTCAAGAGACTAGAAGGCACGCTATTTTGAACCAAATAAAAGCCGCTCTCTGTCTGCCCACTCCCCCTCAAACTGTCTTTAGAACCTTTAGTGTTAGTTAATTGACTTTCTGAGTGGGTTGGGGGTTGTGTTTCTACCAGTCATAAGAAGATACAAGTGCCTGTCTTTTCTATGCCAATTACTCTTGATTCTGAGATTCAGTGTTCCATTTGCGAAGAGATTTCATTGTTCTGTGTTCCTGGGATCCATGTAATAAAAATGCAATCACCCAGTTCACCTGAAGTCTTTTGAAATATAAATGAGGACTCTGAACTCCAGATTCTTAAATGGCTGCCACTTGGCCAGAAAAAAGGACAGGTAAACCTCCAGAATGCCGCAGTGCCCTCTTCCTTCACTCTCATCTCATCCTCCTTAGCAGAAAGTAACTCCAAAGTCCTGGTAATGTCGCGTTTGGGGGGCTGGGGAAGGGAGTGGCGGAGCTGAGCGAGGAAGCCCTTAAGGAAGGATGCAGGTACAAGAGAGAAATTTCCTTCACATGTTGCCACTCTCTGAGGACCCATTTACTCCATAAGCTTTTCAAAGTAACAATCCTATCATGAGCCACTTAAGAAGAATCTGTGATTATAGTTTTATTATAGCAGAAAGATACACATGTGAACCAACCAAAATGCACAGGTGAAGTCTGGTAGAGTCCCAGAGAAAGCTTCCAGCTCTCTCCTCGCCATGAGTCCCGTATACTGTTACCTCCTTTGTGCTGGGACCTGTGACCACACTGAGTATTGCCAGCCAGGGACGTTCACTCAGGCTTCAGGACCCAAAGTTCTCATTGGGGTTTGATTATGTAAGCGGGATTGATTGGATCACTGGCTGTGTGGTTGAACTCTTCCCAGTTCCTGCTTCTTCAGGGAGATCAGGCTGATATCCTTTGGCCACTTTTCAGTTTGTGAGTCTGACAGGATGGTGGTGCTGCAGTGTGACTGCCTGCATCTTTCTTCTGCAGGAGGGCTGTCAGGAGGTGTGAGGGGTCCGGCTCTGTCCCGCTCAGTCAGGCGTGTGGCATGTGCCCATCTCATGAACTCCTGTTTACTGAGCATCCCCTTACGTGATCCCAGGGCCCACCTCCACCCCTAGAGCCATTAGTTCTAAATCCATCGGTGCCAGTTTCTAAATACTGCACTGGTTCTGAACACCACATTGAATCCACCTTCAGTATTTACCCACCTTATCTCCAAGGGCACTTGGCGATCTGTGTTCACGTTTAAGGGGTTGGAAAGAGGAGTCCAAATTAAATGAAAGAATCTGCTTAGAAAGAGTAATGACCTTAAAGGTTGACCGTATGTTTTATTACATACTTCTTTCTAGTAATGAATCCATTGATAATATGTACTTACTTTTAGGCTATATATATAATATATACCCCTACTGGGAGTTAAGCTGTATAGCATTGTACTGAGGTGACCAGAGCCAGGTCTGTCTCCGAAGCAGCCATTCACTTTGCCTGAATTATCTCCCGTTACAGTCTACGTCAGTGTCACTTTGATATTTTTAACCAAAAATCAGTAGCAGTGGAGATATTTCTGGAAGTGAAATTATTGTGACCTTATGTAGGTTAAATAAAGCTTCATCTCCGCTTCACCTTATTTGGCCTTAGCTCTCATGTGAGCTCTTCCCCGTCTGCCTCTCCCTCCATGATACCTTTCTTCACCACAGTGTCTGTATATTGAAAATGCGTGACTGCAGAGAAGTACTTTCTATTTAGTATGAATTTATATGTGTACACATTTGCATTAACTCTGTATGTGTATATGCAGGAGTATTTAAAGTAGACCAGAACAACATAAACCAATCTCATGGTAGTCGGAGAGGGGAGCAGTGAGTACCTTTGAGTGTAGGTCAGAGCGTACCTGAACATTTCTATAGTGTTCTAGAAATAGAAAGGGAGTTAATATGCTAAAGTATTAAGAGGCTAAGTCTAGGCAGTAAAAGGATAGGCTTTTTTTTTTCTTTTTACTCTTCTTTAATTTTCAAATTGAAGAAACAAAAAATAGAGCATGGATTATGGACAGTGATGTGTACCTCCCAGCCTTAACAAACTGATATCCATACACAAGCAGTTATTCTCTTGTCCTTGATGGAAATTTGTTCATATCTTATCTGTTCCATTTCCTCTTAGCAGTTTCTTTATATGAGAAAGAAGATGCCAATATTAGCTAAGTTTAAATTCATAAAAGTTTTATTTAAAAGAAAGGTACCTGTTGTAACATGGCCAGCACCAGTCTGGCCCTGCAGTGGAGAGCTGAGAGGAGGGGTCTGGCTTCAGGGTTCTCTTGCCTCAATTCGAGAGTCCCAGGTGACTCTTCTTTTGTGTGACTGGAGTGTTAGTCCAGATGAGGATAGGTTATACAGCAGTGACAAACTCACTCCTCAAATTTCAGGGGCATGGCTCACCAGAAAATCTTATTTCCAGCTTGCACTGCATATCCAGTGCTAGTTTGTAGGTGAGCACAACTCTGCTCCGAATACGCAGTCAGGAACCCAGGCTAGCGATAACCCATTACCTGAAACATCCGTTGAAGAGACTCACCTCTTTACCTGAATGCTTCTGCTCACAACCTGTTGGCCAGAACTAGACAGGTGCCTGTAACTGTAGAGGGGCTGAGAAATGTGAAGGAGCACGTGGCTATTTGTTGAGCAGTAATGTTTCTAACACAGCTGATGTATTTGCTTCGAGTGTGATATGAGATAGACCTGGATGTGCATCAGGGTGCCAGAGGAGCAGGCGGTTTCATGCATCCCTCCTGGTGGCTTTCAGCCTGTGTGTCAGAATCACTGGGAAACTCTTCAAAGGCCAGACACCCAGGCCCTTCCAGGAGCCACTGAATCGGTGAATGGGGTCTTGGACCCTAGCACCCTTCCCCAGTGTGATCCCAGCAAGTGCTGGGACAGGAAGTGGAAGGCAGTGTCCTTCATTTCCCCACTGGGTGGGTTCTAAGAGCCTCTCCAGGCATCTTTACCTCTCTCCCCACAGGCGGAGTGAAAACAGAGAGAACCATAGCCCTTCTGGTACTGTCTACTCACACCTGGCCCACTCCTCCAGGAGCCACAATATGGCAGTGATGAGCCCTGCATCTGAAAGAGGAGGGGTTCTCAACCCTGTCTGACCACTCACCAGGGTCACATGCGCTATAAGAGGGAGTGTGGAGAGGGGTGTGCTCATCCTAGAGTCCGGCAGGATGTGGGCATGCTGGGGATCCAAGGGCGAGGAGGCGTTGCCTGGCACAGGGGAGAGCTTCCCGTGCTCATCCAATGAAGGAAAGTAGACAGTTTTACAAGGTGCCATCCACCAATGCATTTTTTTTTTCAGAGCAATCTTGATAGTTTATTTTTAAGGACCTGTTAATAATATTGATAGCATTAACATTCTTTGGACATTTTCGAACTAAACATACACCTCTTGAACTATAAAATAGATACCTCTGAAGGCAAAGCAGGGCATAGAGTCTGAATTATAACACGGAACATGTTTTGAGCATTTACTTGTAATGAGCAGTGATTTATGCACATCTCGTTTAATCTGTGCTAGAAGTTTACGAGAGGTACTGAAATACCGTTCTTAGAGATGAGAAATCCAAGGCCCACTGGAATGTGATAGTCGTGGTCTATGCTGACGTTAACTCAGCACCAGAACCTGGGCGCTGGTAACCTTAGCATGGGATGCAGCATTCACTGTTCTATCGTTTGAACTCCTTTCCTTTCCCTGTTTCATCTCCTGCTCCCACACAGACCAGAAGTGAAACATCCTCTGTTATAGTAGCACGGGGGGCCAGATTCCTTAGGGTTCCACAGATCAGTCTTCCAGCATTCCAAAGCAACACAAAGTGAAGCAAAATAAGTTTGTTTCATAGAGAAGAAGCTATTTGTGCATATATTTATCCTGATCTGAGCCCAGCGGAGGAGCATTATAGGCAAAACCTGTCGCCCGTCTTCTCTGTAGTTCAAGGAAGTTTTAAGTGCATTCCAAGGCAGAGAACCCTCAAAACTATGATTCTTTTCGTAATCTTCTTTGGAAATAGTTCCGATGACTCTAAAAGGGCTTCGTGCACATCTGTGCCATAGAAATTGTGAGGCAACCTCTTTAGTTGTGGGCACCAGTGTCTGCTTATCCGTCACCAGTCTCCCTTCTCCAGCCTCTGCTCCTGGGAGGAAGCCGGGCTGTGCAAAGGTGAGCTCTTGGCTGTAAAGCAATAGCTGACTCCATCGGTTGGAAAGCTAGTAAGAAACTAGGAAGACAGCCAAAGCTCTGACCTTTTCCCTGACGCAACCACATAGATAATCTGGTCCAGGTTCTTTAGCCGGCTGTAGAACAAGGGAGAAAGCAGTACACCTGTCACGTCTTTGGGGACTGGAAATGCTGGGTTTGTTCTCTGTCTGTTTTGTGATCTCTTCCTCTTCTGATTCAGCCAACTCAGAATAGCCATTAACAGTAAAATACTTCGTTGCTGAAACAAATAACACTTAGAGGAATGAATATATCTTTCCTGTAAGTAAATTCTGATTTCTCATCTGTTGGAGGACTCCAAGTCTTAAAAGATCTCCGATGGGAGGAAGTGGTTTTCTGCAAAACACTCACTGAGCCTGAGCTTTGAGGAGGCAGCTTTCTGAGAACTACACAGGACTAACTGCCTCAGACTCATTAAGTAGAACTTTTCCGGCCCAGTGAATCTCAGCCCTCTACGGTGTAGAAATCCTCTCCTCGCAACCAGCTCCATTACACAGCGAAATTATGAATTACAACCTAATTGCCTGAAATTACAGCTACCCAGTGAACACTGCTGCGTAACATCAGTGGAACAGACTGGTTCTTTTATGGCTAATAATAATGTTTCTCATCCTACTGGGGCCTCCGGTGCCCCCTTTCTTTCCTGCCTGTTACTCAGCTGGGGACCACGTTCCCAGATGACTCCTTCAGTGGACTCGTCATCCTGGGGGAGTGAAGGGCCGGGAGCTGGCTCTGCTCACACTTGATCTCACCTCACTCTTAGGGGACCTGGCCCGCCATCTGGAAGCCCTGCTCTGTGCCCTCCCCACCGACATCTGACGTCTGTCTGCGACAGCGCTAACACCAGGCTCTTGCTCATCGCCAGCATCTCAGTCTCTGGCTCTGCACAGTCTCTTATGCTCCTGAGCCCCCATCTTCCTATTTACTTTCTTTCATTCCTTTGTTTTAACTTGGCCTGCAGGGCAGAGAGATAAGCTAATTATATCACCGTTAAAGTACACTCACTGATCCGTGGAAAGGCCCTCTTAATGTATTTATTCCTTTTCTCTCTCCCTCCCTTCACCCCATTTGATGTGTGTCCTTATGCGCAGTGTTTTGCGTGCTGTTTTTAATTTACATCAATCGTGTGGTGCTGTAGGCTTCTTTCTCTTTCACCCGTCGGCACTCTGATTTTAAGGTCTGTTCATGTTGCCATGGATGCACGAGGTCTAATGGCCTCCTAGAATTGTGTTGTGGTCCGCACCACATCTCTTGTGCGGGACATCCTGACTTCCCATTGCCACAAACAGTGCCCCAGGGCATATTCCCGTGTGCGTGTCCTCCTTGGCCCTGTGTGGGCATTTCTCTGGAACACCTGTTTGGGAGTGAGGTTGCGGAGTCTTGGGGCGATGCGTGTGTTCTGACTTGGACCAAATTCTGCAGTACGGCTTTCCAGGCTGGCCAGCCTGTCCGTCCACTTACAGGCAGCACGGGAAGGGTCCTTCTGTCCCTACATCCCCAGTTTTTGTGCTTATCACTATTCTTTTTACCCAATTCTTTTTCCGGGTTTACCACAAATAGTGGATAAAAATAACACGGATTGATTATTTCCCAGTCCTGGAGGTCAGAAGTCTGCAGTGTGTCACTCTCACTATCACCAAGGCTGTGTTCCTTATTGGCCGGCTCTGCTTCCTTGCCTTTTCCAATCATTCCTGCAAATTCCCTTTTGCCGTGTAAGGTAATACATTCCCAGGTTCCCAGCATTTGGGTGTGAACATCTTTGGGGCCATTACTCAGCATTCTATAGTAGCCTAGCTAGGTACTGGATTTTCAGGTAACAGTTTCACTTAGCGATATTCAAGATTATACTGAGACTGACAGTGTCAGACACTGTTCAGCATGCTGAATACAGTAGTGAGTGAAACAGTCCTACACCCCTGCCCTCAGGGCCTAACGCATCTCTCTCCCCTACCAGACAGCTTTAAGTTTCTCTCGTTATCCTTTGCCCTCGCTCTTCGTTTGCACCACAGTGTTCCTAGATATGCAGTTTTTTCATCTTCTTCCAGCTAGCACCAGCTGCAGCACAAACCACCACAAACATGGAGACCCAAAACAGCAATCATTTATTATCTGCATGGTTCTGAGGATGACTGGGCTCTGGTGGACAGTTCTCTCTCGGGTTCAGATGTGATTGCAGTCAGATGGTGACCAGGGCAGAGTCATTTCGAGGCTTACTTGCTCCTATGTCTGGTGGGGCAGGCTAGCTGTCGTCTGGACCTTAGCAGGGAAGGTGGTCAGAACACCCACAAGCATCGTCTCCGAGTGGTCTGGGCTTCTTTATCACAGAGCATTGGCTTGTAAGGGCCAGCATCCCAAGAGAGACTAGGCAAGATTACATTGCCTTTTCTAATCTAGCCTTGGAAGTTACACTGTTTTACTCCTCCTGCATTCTGTTTACCAGATACAGTCTCTCAGGCCAGGCCTATGCAAGGAGAGGGGAATAGGACTCGACTATTGATAGAAGAAATATCAAAGAATTTGCAGACATACCTAAAAACTGCCACAAGTACTTAGCACCTAACATGATTCTTCCGTCTCAGGACTTAGGTTGGTCTCTACATCTGGAAAACTTACCTATTTTCTTTTCAAATATTGTTTTCCTGTCATTTCCTGTGTTCCTGTCCTCTGGAATTCCTTTAAAAGTGTGTTGGAACGTCCAAAGATCATTTATAACTCTCAGTGACACCTTCCTATTTTGTCTCTTGAGCTCCCTGTGCTGTGTTGTGAATTAATTTCTCCGTGCTATGTTCCTGTTCACTAATTCTCTTTCCAGTGTTATCCAGTCTAGAGCTTGACCTGTACATTGATTTTATTTCATTGACTACATTTCCCACAGGCTTTTTTTCTCATCTACCTATTCTTGTTTGATACCTGCCTATTTTTGTTTCATAATGTCTTACTCTGTATGGAAATTACCCCTTTTTATCTTTAAGGACCCTAAACATATTTGTCACGACATAGTTTATTGTTTGCCTTATGCTAACTTCTCCGGTGAATTCACCTCCTGACATAGACTGCTGGCTCTCTTGTCTCACCTCCGCTCTCTGCGGTCACCCCTCCATGTCTGGTGGCTCCGTGGTCCTGGGCTCCCAGTCATGCAAGGTTTAAGTCTCTTCCTATTCCTTAATGATATTGCATGGTTTCCCAATTAGGTCTCTGCGGCAGCAAGTGGCCTGCAAAATCCAGACAAGTTTTCACCGTTAATTTCTAAGATTGGGGCCCTGCAGTAGGAGGTCGTATAAACTTGGACTCCATACCCAAGTGCGTCACGGGTCTGAGATGTTGATTTCCTGGGCTTGACCCTCTGCTCAGCCGAGGGCTTCTTTCTGCTTCCAGGGCGGCGCTGTCTGTCCACTTCTCACAGGTGTGCGGGGCAGGAAGGCTCCAGGCTTTATGTGGGAGGATACCCTCAAACAGCCTGACCTGCAGGGTTGCTGTCCCTCTCCTGCCGGACCCTGCCCGGCTCTCCACTCCCACGGCTGCTGCAGCACCACCGCCCTTCTAACCTCGCTAGCCTTACTTTCACTTCATTTCTGGCACCTGGAGATTTTACTGTCTTTCTTTTAGCCTTGGCAGTGAATTTCTTTCTCATTGTTCCTTTTTATGCAGCATTTCTATACATTTTTAATAGGAGGAGTGCCTGCTGACTTTAGCTGAGGCTGGCACATGCTGGGAATCTTCACTTGCTCTGTATACAGACAGTTACTCCTCCTGTTTTCAGCCCCACTGCTCGTTCTTGTCCTTCGTCGTACCTGCCAAGGCTGAGTCTAAACCCTACCAACCGTCTTCTGGGTCGACTGGCCACCTCTTCTTGTGTATTTTATAGAATTTGGCTTTTTCCGTTGTGTTTCTTTCCTCAATACTTTTCCTTCCACTTTGCCCTTAAGGGATGTGCCCAGATCTTCTTTCTGCTAATGCCCCAAGCACATTCTTTTCACTGTTATGGTTTTGATTCTTTTTCTTTACTACTATTTTCATGAGGTCTCCAGGGTTTGAAAAACAACATGCATTTACACAGCCTACTGTCTAGAATGCAAGAGCTCAGCTGAGTTCTCAGTGTTGCTGTGTTAGCTTTTTTCCCTCCCTTTATCCCTCCCTCCGTCTGTCTTTCTTTTCTTTCTTTTTTTATTTATTCCTTTTTTTCTTTTCCTTCTTTTCTTTCTTTCTCTCCCTCCTTTTCTCTCTCTTTAGAGGTCAGCTTCCTTTCTCATTTCTGACAGCTGTTTTCCTTCCCTCTGTCCTAGCAGAGGACCTTAACCCTTTTCTCTAAGGGAAACAGAAGTAATCAGACAAGAGCCCTCCTGGTTCCTATCCTCATTCTCCAAAGAAACTCACCTTTCTTGTTACCTCCCCTCACCTCTTCTTTCTCTCCCAGAGCAAAAGCTCCCCCTTTGTTCTGTCCTCAGTTGACCCTTGGACCCGAGCAGCTACGTAGACTCTTCTCCCACCCGCACTGTGGTACCTCTTCCCTTGGCAGCCTTATCCACATGCCACGTTGCTCACCTCTGTGTCCAGTTCTGATCTCCTTACCTCAGATTATATTTCTAATTGATGACTGGATATCCTTCTGCACACATCTGGTGGTTTCCTCAAATTCAACATGTCCAAAGTTGACATCCTTGTTTACCTCTGAAAAATCAGCTTCTTCTTATGTTTTCCCCATTTTGCTGAGCAGTACCATGGTCCGCTAAGTCATCCCAGCCACTAGTCTGGGTGTCTTTGGACTTTCTCAAATCATTCTAGAACTGCATTGACCAACAGAGTAGCTACTGGCCACATACAACTATTTAAGTTTGAATTTAAATTAATTAAAATAGAGTAAATTGAAAATAAAGTTCCTCGGGTACAGTGGGCACATTGCACGTGGCTTGTGGCTGCCACAGTGGACGGTGGGGCTATGGAACATGCCCATTGTTACAGGGAGTTCTGTTGGACGATGCTGGCTGGTGGGTATTTGCCAATTTTGCTCCCACTTCTCTGACAGTGTCGGAGCCGTGATCACCTCTCACCTGCAGCTGTGACTCACTTCCTTCCTCTTCCCTGCTCCAGTCCATTCTCTTCTCTAATCAAACGATGTTGTAAAGCCCTTTTCTCTCGCTGGGAAGTCATTGAGGTGTAGGCAGAGTTCCACTATTTCACGGTCATTTCCTTCCTTGAACCCTTCAGAGCCCCCCATGCCTTTTCCTCCTCACGTGCTTGTTAAACAGCTCCTCAGCCTCCAGGTTGAAGCCCGGCGTTCCCTGCTCTGGGAAGGCAGAGTGAGGCTTCGTTCACACGCTGGCCCTGCTTCTTGTTGTTGCTCTCAGGGTATGTGTCACGGGATGTCTGATGAGGCTCTGAGCCCCTGCCAAGACAAGAGTCTTAAAAGACTCGGCCAGGCCTCCAGTGTATGTAGCAGACGAACTTCTCTCCCAGGCCCCTGGATGGGGACTGGCTACATACTATAGGAGAAATGAGAAGATGGCCCCTGAAATCACGTTCTGTGTCCCGCTGTTGAAGGACTCCAGTTGAGGAGAGCTGTAGGTGATGAATGACCATCCCACAAGAATTGATTCCTGGCATAGGGTTGCTGTGATTCCCGGCTCTCCCCTGACTCCAAACCACATGTTCGGTTGAAAGAAATACACTTTCTTTAATTAATTATCTTTGGTGAAAGATGGGTATGTTAGTTAATTACCTCAAACTTGGTGACATAAGACCAAAAATTTTATTTTCTCACCATCTTGGAGTCTACAAAATCAAGGTGTTGGCAGAGCTGCGCTTCCTCCAGGGGCTCTAAGAAGAATCCTTCCTGCCCCTTCCAGCTCCTGGTGGTGTTTAACCTGTGGCCCATCTCTGCCTCCATCTTCTCACGACTTCCTGCTCTGTGTCTGTGTCTTTTTTCTTAAAAGGACACCAATCTTTAGATTGAGGGCCTACCCTAAATCCAGGGTGATCTCATCTTGAGATCCTTAATTTAATTACATCTACAGAGACCATATTTCAGAATAAGGTCCCGTTCACTGGTATGTCACAGCTTGGATGTATCTTTTGAGAGGAGACACAATTCAACTTACTACAATGGGTAAGAATAAAAGTGAGGGTTCTAATAACTGTCTGCCTCCCTTCTCCTAAGACTTACCTAAGCTGACTCGACAGATTGGTTGCAGCCTTCATTTCTTTGCATTTTTTTCATTTAAATCAATTAAGATTCCACCTCCCAAGCAAGAGGGGAGAGAAGATTGTTTAACTCAACCAGTTGTCTCTCTTTCTTTCCATGACAGGCTCTCTCCACTGCCTAACAATTATCATTAAATAATAAAGTACAGACCAAAATAAACATGATTATCATCCTTTGGTGTTCAAAGACGTTCTCTGAGCCCAAAGCTTTTAAAATGAAAGTGGGTATTTAGATTTAGAAATCATTTTAAGCATGCATGCCCATCCACACACACGCCATGGAAAATGACTAGAAGCTGTGGCCTCTGTATAATCAGAAAGAACATAGGTACTTTTCTGTTTTCATTTTGCAGTGCCATCTAAATTTTCCACGATGGACATGTTTTACTTTAGTGAATAGAAGAAACATTTTTTTATAACACGGGTAGGTAGTTTTAATGATGTTTTTATGTAGCACCCGGGCCATTTGTACTTTTTTTTTTAAGTGAGATGAGGGGCCCAGTTGGGATGCTAGGAACACCAGGCCACTGATAGTTTGGGGAATGATTCAGGCACTCTTTAGATCTGGGAGTGGGGTTAACGTTGTTGATCATCAGACTTTCACAGCAGCAGAAACTGAAATCCACAGTCCCCACCAGGGTGGTTTCCCTGGTGCCAGGGAGCTGGCCTGATGGGAGAGTGGGCCTAGTCTGCGGGGACCATTCCAGAATGAGCCCTGTAATCTCTCACCAGCGGTACCACTTGACTTTGACAGGCATGTGTTTTTCTCATCTTTAAACCACTTTGAGGGCAGCCCTATGCTGGCGCTTTCTGAGGGCAACACACGTTTCTGTTAACCCACAGTTACTGGAAGCCGCAGAGAGCCAGCATTTAGGCACTTTTTAGCGGTTTCACCATTGAGTGCAATTTGCTCTGAGGGAATTTTCCTATTTTGGCTTCTAATACGCTGATGAATTATTGAAATTTCAATTACTTTCGGTTCCCAAGTTAGCAGGATGGAGACATCCAAGATATTTAATATGAAAAGCTTTCCAGTCGCTTTTAGAGAAGGGTTGGCGTAGAAGGGGTTGGCGTCAGGGATGGTGGGGGTGCAGCTCCGCTCCTTCTGTCTCGGCGACTAAAGTGCCATGTGGCCTTGGCATCCCTTAGCTCACTGCTGCTTCAGGTGAGCCCCTGGCCGGGACCTGCGTCAGCATCTTCCTGGAGCTTGCAGGTTCCTGGGCTTCGTCTCCCCCTGCCAGTCAGAATCCCTGGAGGTGGTGCCCTAGACTTCGTGTGTTAACTAGCCTTCTGGGACATCCTGGTGCACTGATGAGTTTGGAAAACCCTGCCTGAGATGTGCCGGTGCCAATTCTTCCCAGTGGGGCCTGGTGCCCGTTTGTAAGATCACTTGGGTGCTGCAGTTGGTGTGCCCTTTCAGATAGACATGGTACACGATGATGAAACTGTGATCAAGGTCATCAGATCAGTTCTAACAACTCTCTTCACTTACTTGGAATAATTCTCTCTTTGGAAGTCAGTGAGCCGTAACCACAGAGAAGCAGGATTTGGACATTTAAATGCCTTGTAGGTAAACGTTTGTTCTCTGTGTGATTGAAGGGGCCCTGTGTTTCTTTATACTGAAGTGCTATTTAGATGTTTCTTCCCACTGTCCCTGGGATAATCCCATCTCCAAGTCCCTTGGGGAGAAGCTGTGGGTGCGTCTTCAACTCATTGCCTCACCCTCACCTCCTTCCCATGCAGGTCTCGCTCCCACACCAGGCATGCGGAGTAACTTCTATTTCCTCAAACACAGCGTGTCATCCAGGCTCTTCTCCCCACCCCACCACCAAAGCCAGCCCCTGACTCATCTGGTACATTGCAACCCTGAGCACCTGTGAGACTCTGCTCACCGGCAGGCCTCACTCTTCTCCGCTTCTGCCTCCTGCACTCTGGATGGATATTTACAGCAGGAAGTGCACTTGTGTTGACATTGTCTCCCTCCTCTGAGCTCTGAGTTCCACGCGAGTACAGATTTCCTCCTTGTTCTCTCTCTTATGCCTAAGATGGTATCAGGCATGCGAAGGAATAAACATCCCTTAAAGGTGGTCATTCTGCTTCTGCCCATAGTTCCAGTGCTTTAAGAACCGTGTTCCCTCATTCTTGTGAAGAACAGATGCCGGCCAGCCAGCGGCGGGTCTGTTTTAAGAGCACGGTACATTTTACCTTCAACCAACTTAGCCTTTCAGTGAAGCTGATTTCTTACCATAAATGAAAGCTCTGCCCTCCAGCCTTCTGGCTGTTTTGCCCTTTGGTGGGGAAACCCACCCACTGTGTCTGAAGGCATTGTTATTTCAGGTTCGGGAGCTTCAAACTCGACTACAGAGCGTGCAGGCCACCGGCCCCTCCAGCCCCGGCCGCCTCACTTCTGCCAAC
Source organism: Camelus bactrianus (assembly GCF_048773025.1). Lineage (NCBI taxonomy): Eukaryota > Metazoa > Chordata > Mammalia > Artiodactyla > Camelidae > Camelus > Camelus bactrianus. Next base: position 78,569,116 of record NC_133541.1, read on the forward strand.
CGCCCGGTGAACCCCAGCACCGGGGAGCTGAGCACGAGCAGCAGCAGCAATGACGTTCCCATCGCCAAGGTGAGCTCCGGGGTCGACGGGAACACCTCCTGTTATCTGGAAGCTCCAGCCTCAGTGGGGCAGGCTGTGCGGCATGCAGTTAGCTCAGCCGCCCCCCGGGGGCTTCCCGGGGTCTCGCACAGGCCTCCTGTACTGGAGCTGCAGGGAGAGATAACCCACTAATAGTTTTAAGTCTCTCTCGGCTGCAACCTGGATGTCAGCTCACATTAATCAGCTGGCTGGAGCACGTCACAGCTGACAGGTCGTTGTGGAGAGTGAGATGTTTTGTCAGGTTCTACAATACTAAGGGGGGTGGATGGAGAGGTGCTGTCCAGCGTCAACGTTCAGCCCAGGAGGGAACCCTGACTAAGGAACCAGTGATCGCCCTGCTCACAGGACCCACAGCCCTGCCAGCAGATAAATAGATGATGATGAGCTGGCCGTGGCAGCTGTGAGAAGTTGCCCTGCTGGTACCCACAGCATCCCCGTTCACGAGTCTGCCCCAGAGATACTGTTCAAATGACGCGTGTCCTCTTCCCTGGTAGCCCAGCCAGCTCCACAAGAAGGTTGGTTCTGAACCATCAAGTTTATCAAGTCAAGCCAGAGTTTCTCAACTAGATGTGCCTTTGTCCCTCAGGAGATAATTGGCAATGTCTGGACACTTTTTGAGGGTCACAACTGGAGAGCTACTGGCATCTTGTGGCTGGAAGCCAGGGACACTGCTAAGCATCCTATAGTGCACAGAACAGCCTCCCACCCCCACCCCAACCGCCACCCCAGAGAACATCTGACCCAAAGTGTTGGTGGTGCTGAGGTTGAAAACCCTGTGCAAAGCAGATGGTAGAAAAATTGGACATGTGAGTCATTTTTAAGAACTGATTAATCAGGGTAGTTACTGTGGTTGAGGAGTAGGCCTATATAAACACAGTCTCAACAGTTTATATGGGGAGCGTTGTGTTGTTTTTTGATCATTTTTTGTCTTGTTCGTTAAGATTGCTGAGAGGGTGAAGCTATCAAAGACCAGGTCTGAATCTTCATCGTCCGATCGGCCAGTCCTGGGCTCAGAAATCAGCAGCATAGGGGTGAGTGTGCGTGAGAAGCAAGGCAAGACGGTATCCGGTAGAGCTGCACAGTCAGCGGGGCGGCCGTGAGGGGAGGGCTTCCAGAGTTCCCCTCCAGAACGCCAGTTAGGTATAGCAATAAATCATACCCGATTTCCTTCCAAAGGATCAGAGTGAAACGCATGTTAGTTTCCACATGGTGCATTACTTCTTCACCTTTACGGGAGATTTCTTTTCTTCTCTACCTGAAACCATTTAGAAAGAAATGATTTAGGTCTGGTTGCTGGCAGTGTACATGAAAGTCTTGATGTAACTGCTTCCTATCACCCTGCTACCCCAGAGACCGAGTGAGTCAGGAAGCTCTGAAAGAGCTTCGCCTTGTTCACATCCCTCTTGAAAGGGAACGTGCTCTCCAGTGAGGATGAGCGCGCCTGTGAAGTGTGGCCTGACGCTGTGATGGGCCGGAACCTTCTCGCTCAGTACTAGAGTGCTCATTAGCAGAGCCTTGAACCCCCTGGGGCTGTAGGCTGATGAATGGTGAAAAGGGAGTCATTTCAGTTCTCTGGGGATGTCTCCTAGGATTCGGGGTGAGGCCGAGAAATCCAGCTGTTTGACCCTCAGGGGTAGACAGAATGTGAACAGCACTTTTAAGGCCCTAATTCAGAATTTTGTGCTGGGCAAAAATTGCATGCACCCAGATTCCACACCAAAGCCAAATTCTGAAAATGAAGGAGTCAGATGCTCTCCTTGGCTGCAGCTGCCCGAGACAAGGTCCGGGGGTGGCAGGGTGTTATGAAGGGGAAAGCGAGTCCAGACTCTGTTTAATAGCCAAACTTTTAGGACTCTGAAGAGGCCTCATCCGCCATGCCAGCTGCCCAGCAGCACGTGCTCAGAGGATGCAGCTGCATTTTGAGCCTGTTTTACATACTGCTTTCACAGTAGTTACCTTTTTATACTAGAGTTATATTATACGAACTGAGAAGGATTGGGGGAGCTATCTCCTGGGGCTCGGTTCTCAAGGAACATCAGCTTTAAACTGTTTTGCATGCAAAGCATGCCTGGGGACCAGGGTCCCTGCAGTGACGCTGTCCAGAGGGGGATTAATGCTCACCTGTACAGGTATCCAGCAGTGTGGCAGAGCACCTGGCCCACTCTCTTCAGGACTGCTCCAACATCCAAGAGATCTTCCAAACACTCTACTCCCATGGATCTGCCATCTCGGAGAGCAAAATTAGAGAGTTTGAGGTGGAAACGGAGCGGCTGAATAGGTAAGGAGGAATCCTGTGTATCTCAGTGGTGGCATGGGGGGGAAATGCACTCCTTTCCCTTCCAAGGATCAGTTCCCATTGGCTTAGGAATTGTGACATAGAGGGATGCTGTCAGGCTGGGGGGTGGGGAGTTTCCATCATCCTCTTCATCACAGGAGGCTTCCAGCAGTCTGGGCTGGCTTCATGGGCAACATGTGACCTGTCACCACATACACACGGCCTCGTGCTTAGAAAGACCCCACACTTGCTTTACTGCTCTGCTGTCATTGTTTCAAATTCTGAGTAGTTTAAACCAGCCTCCTAACGCCCCTGCACTTTCATTTTGCACTGGCCCTAGCGAATTATGGAGTAAGTCTGGGGAATAGTCCGTGTAGAATGACAAATAGGTCAGATTGTCAAGATGGCTACCAAGCATGCAGGCCTGAGCTGCCGGGAACCACAGAGGGAAGCTCTGGAGTGTGGAGTCAGCATCCCAGGGGCGCCTGCAGCTCCCCAGAGCCAGCAAAAGCAATCTGATCAAGGCATTCCTGGGATGGACCGGGAGAGCAGGTCTAACCCTCCTTGCTCTAAATAAGGGTTGCTTAATTTTATTTAGACTTTTTGCAAATGTGCACATCCCTCTGTCCCTACATCCTAGCCTACTTAGTTTTGATTTTCTAAGTAGGTCTAATTGTCCTACTTAGAATAGTTTTACCATATCCCTGGTTTTATGGATTCTTCCTAAATCTCATGATAGAGGTGGTTTGAATTTGTACTGCAGCCTCTTGACAAAGACTGGCTTGTGTGTTGTCCCAGCAATGAAAGAGAGTTGCTAAAAAAGCCAAGGAGAAGGACCTGGGCCAAACCATGGTAACTACTCTGACTGAGAATTGGTTCCGCAGTGGCCGAATGGCGTGTTGAATGGCATCCATGTGTGGTGTGGCTGCCCGGCCTACCAACCTCCAGTGGGAGAGCAGAGTAAGAACTAGAAAGGCTTATGAACTAACCAGGAAGAAATGCAGATACCGTGCCCCGTCCACCACTGCTTCATGCCGTTTCCCTGGTGTATGGCAAACCTGAATAAATTGAATTATCCCGTTAGTCCTTACTGATTTGAAGCTGTTTAATATAGCACATGAGAACTAAGGAAATGTGGCAATCTAGGTCATTTTAAATCTTGAAATTAAATGGTTTCCTTATTAAATTCAAAATACTTAAGAGTGACAACCCTGATGATTACCTTACAGCAGTGAAGGAGCAGCCCTCTCAGTACCACAGGCTGGGGAGTGCCTAAAAATTAAATCAGATATGCCCTTTGCAATCTAATGAAGTCAGACGCCTTCAGGGGCCCTCTGTTTAGTGAGGATCTCAGCAGATTCTGGGATTAACAAGCCTGCTTTATAGTTGAATTTGGGGGGAGGTTCCTTTCTCCTCAATTATGTGCACCTAGGAGAGAGCAGAGAAGGGGGAACTATTTAGTGCCTGTAGATCACATTATCATGGTGTTTAACAGCTTACAAAAGGCTCTCACAGACAGCCACTTAATCCCCAACTTGGGAGGGCAGAATAGTCCTGTTTTACAAATGAGAAAACAGAGACTTCAGTGTTGGGTGACTTGCCTTAAATTCAGGGCAATTACATAGCCTAACCAGTTCTGACCCCTGCCGTTCGACCTCACCTCCCTTGTTTTTTCTGTGTTATCATAACTACTGATAGAACATGGGAGTTCTTACAAGTAATCTACTGGTATGTCCTGATGTGTGTTATTTAACTACCTATCTCAAAGTTGGAGTCCTATTATGCTCCAAAAAATGACAGCCTTTAACTTGCGTTTGTGTTGGGGCAGCAGGGGGAGGTCACTCCTACTCAAAAGTGTGTTTCCTCGTTCAGCACATCTTTGTTAAGTCCCTACTACAGGCTGGGCGATTTGGCATGCAAAGGAGAGTAAAACAGACAAGATCCCTGCTTTCACGGAGCTTGTATTCTGTTGAGGAAGCTAGACGAAAAGCAAACAAATAAGAGCATAAGAAATCTCCCAAGTGAGTAGGACACTGGGATAGACTAGCAGGAAGGGTTGATTTTAGACAAGTGGCCAGAGAGGGCATCTCTGAAGAGGGGACATGTAAATTGAGCTTTTAAGGGGAAAAAGTAACAGCCATATGACAAACTAGGGAGAGTCTTGTGAGCCAACTTATCAACTGCAAGGCTGGAAGTGGTTGGCATGAAGTCAGAACTGCCGAAGGTCAGTGGCCCTGAAACAGAATGAGTGAAAGGAGGAATCCACGACGCAAGGAGCCTGAATAGGCAGGACTGGATGGAATATGGAATTTCAAGGCCATGGGCATAGTTTACTCTTTATTACAAGTGTCACTGGAAGCTGTCAAAGGGAAGAACAGATCTGATTTAAATTTTGAAAGATCTCCCAGCTTTGAAAGATTGCTTGCAGATCAAGTGACCAAAGCTATGGAAGGGTAGATTGAATCCCAAGAGCAAGAGGAGAAATACTGATGATATTTTTGGTACTTGAAAGAAACTTAATGGTGCCCCACCCTTACCATCTAAGAAAGGGTGTGAGGCAGGATAGGAGCTGCGACGGTTTTGCCGTGGACCAGTGTGGCCCATGTGGAGATGATGTGAAGCGGCCAGTGTATGTTTGGTGGTGAAAATCCATGGTTGTAAGAAAAAGGGATGGTCTCAAAGAAGAGTCTCGGTTGTCTTACCTGTAGCGTTGGGTATGTATATGGTGTCGGCATTTACTGAGATGGAGCAGATGGGAGAGGATAAGTTTGGGGGAGAATCAAGAGTCCCATTTGGGACTGTTAAATTTGAGATGTCAGTGTGAAACCTTGGATACGGAGACTGGCACTCAGAAGAGAGGTCTGGGCTGAGGGAATTTATAAGTCATGGGAACATAAATGCCTGTTAAAGTCATGGGACTGGATATAATCATCCCAGAGGAGAATGTTGATACAGGAGGGGCCCAGGACTGAGTCCGGAGGGAACATCAACCCTCACAGATTTTATAGAGAAGAGGGAGCCAGCAAAGGAGACAGAAGAAATGACCTGTAAGATGGGGAGAAAACCAGGAGACACCTGTCATGACCAAGTAAAGGAGAACATTTTAAGAAAGAAGGAGTAAACTTTGGGCTCAACAAATAGTAATTATTGCTGTCATGCTGTTTTTCGTCTGTCCCTGTGGAGGGTGCTGTATTGAAGCATACCATTCATACCCCTGAGAAGGGCGTGAGTTCACACGGTTGACCCTTTTCCTTGGTACATCTCCAGAGCCAAGCATGGTGCCTGGCAAACAGCTCGTGCATGGCTGGTTGGGAAATAATCTGGGGGTTTATTTTCGATTTCTAATCCACGCAGTATTCAGTAACGCTTTAGCTTAAATTGCTTCCTTCATGACTTCTCATCAGTTACATTTGCTAAAACATCTGACAAGCTCGTCTCCTCACGTGCATTTCTGGCCTGAATCTAGAGTAGACAGCCAAAGTCTTGGCAAATGTCACCCTAGCATAAAATGTTGAAAGTGATTTTTCTTCCTTTGCAGCCGTATTGAACACCTCAAATCCCAAAATGACCTTCTGACCATTACCCTGGAAGAATGCAAAAGCAATGCAGAGAGGATGAGTATGCTGGTGGGAAAATACGAATCCAACGCCACGGCGCTGAGGCTGGCCCTGCAGTACAGGTGGGGAAGTGGGGCGGGGCGGGCGACAAGCCACTTTAATTAGAAATAACACCCACAGCAAGCTTCTGCGTAGAAGGAGAAAACAGGCTTTTTAGAAAACAGAAGTAGGGGGATGGACCAGCAAATGCTAGCATGATGCATATTGAAAATCAATTAGCACCCTGGTAGCAATTAAGAAAATAAGGGTAGTAGCTATGGTATTAGTAAACAGGTATGTTCCTGTTAGCATAGTGACCTTAAATAGTACTTCATTCCAGTAATATCAGTCAAAGTATTAACTTTTGTGTTACATGTTCACTTGTTCTTTCCAGTCTTTTTTTCTAGTCTTTATTCATACTCGTGTATATTTTACATTGTTGCAAATCTAGTGCATTCTCTTTCCTCAATTTGTTATAGTTTTGTAATGGTGTTTAAAAGTCTCCATTTATTTTGACTGGCTGTATCCCCTCCATCAGGTTTATATGGTGTTATTTTATTGCTCATTTATCTAAAAAGATATTTAGACTTTTGCAGACTCCTGATATTGAAAATAATTCTACGGTGAATAATTTAATACCAAAACCTTCCTTGTGAGTATTTTCCTTAAGATAAAATCCCTGAAGCAGGAATTATAGGTCAAAGGATATGAATAGTTTCATGGCTCTTCAGGCCTGCTGCCAATTTTTTCCCCATAAAAATATGATTCATTCATGGATAAGCAAGTGGTATATGAATTCCCACTTTTTTTTTTCAGCCTTATCAGCTTTGAAATTTATCTATTTTTAAATTACTGCTTGTTTAATAGCCACAAAACTGTGTTTTGTTATTGTTTTCAAAGATGTATTTTATTAGTGTCACCACTTAGGCATATTCGCCAAAGTCCCAGAGGAATGATTGTATCTTACTCTTGGCATCTTTTAAAAAAAATTCAATATTGTTTTAAGAAACATTGCTTCTTCAAATAAGCAATATCAAGCCAAAATATATGAGCCCAAACTAGAGAGCAGTTATACAAGTTTACAGACACACCAAAGCAAATAGATAATCACTTATGACAACTCTTGAAACAGGCTGTTCTGCACCCACAGTCCGCCTTTCACCCTTATAGCTGAAACAGTGTCCCAGCCACCTCTAACCTGAAAGACGGACTGACCTTGAGAGGAGGAGTTGCCAGCACCCAGAGCCAGGCCTTGGACCTTTTTCCTTATCTCTTAGTAAAGGAAGATGAAAGTAGAGACATTGAAAAAGCAATGTGTTGACTAAACAATGAGTAATGCAGCACTTCCCTGCTCAGCTTGCGGGGAGTTTCACCCCTGCAGGGGTCTTGTCCAGGGTGACTCAGGCATTACGCACACACTGCTTCCGGCGCGGACGTGGTCCTTGTGGGGTCACGGGCGGCAGCGGCTTCAAAAGGTCACTCTTTGATCCTCTCCTTGTGTACCCAAAGAGAGACTAATTTTCTTCCTTTTAGAAATCCAAACTCAAACTCTTGTCAGAGATTTTGTGAATGTTTTGTGAGACACTTTTGCAAGCATCTAATAGAACTGTCTGTGATGATGGAACTGTTCTCTGTGCTGTCCAGTATGGTAACTGCTAGCCACACGTGGCTATTAAACACGTGAAATATGGCTATTGCAATGGAGGGACTGAATTTTTAATTTTAGTTAAGTTAAATTCCTTTTAGCTTACATACCCACATGTGACTAGTGGCCACTCTATTGAATAGAGCAAGCCTAGGTCAAAAGAGTCCCCTTTTCTGGGGCGCTATGTGAATTACCTATTTTTGTATGACGATTTGTTACGTCACAGTTTCTAGGGTCAGGAATCTGGCAGCGATTTGCCTAGGTGGTTCTGGCTCAGGGTCTCTTTTGAGGATCTGGGCAAGCTCTTTTAAGCAGAGCTGCATCAGCTGAAGCCTAAAGTGGGGCTGGCAGGTCTGCTTCGAAGATGCTGTTGGGTGGAGTCCTTAGTCCTTCACTGGCTGTTGGCTGGGCACCTGACTTCCTAACCGTACGGGCCTCCCCATGGGGCTGCTAGAGAGTCTTCAAGGCCTGGCAGCTGGCCCCCTCTAAAGAGGAGGACCCCAGGGGGCGAGTGAAGTGAGGAGAGAGACCAAGATAGAAATCCCCGTGTTTTTTTAATAGCCTAATCTTAGATGTGACATCTCAACTGTTCTGCCCTCTTCCCTTAGTCACAGAAACCAACCCTGGAGCAGTGTGGAGGGGATTGCACAAGGGTGTGGATACCAGGGTATAGACGTCAAGGTTAGGTGAGGAGCATTGTGGAGGCTGGCTGCTGTGGGTGTGTCACCTTTCCCTATTAGCTGATCATCAAAAAGGCAACAGACTTGCCTCTCTCATCTTTATTGCTTCTCTTGTATTTTTCTAGATCCTGGTTTAAAGTGTAAGGGGGAAAAAAAAACGGTCAGGGGAGGGGGCCACATAGCCAAGCAAGCCCCTGGCTCTGTCCAGGAATGTCCACAGCTGTTTGCTGACATGGGCGGCGAGGCTGAGAGGCAGGTCCTGAGCTGCTTCCCACCCAGGGCGCAGCGCTGTGTTGAAGGGCCCACCATCCTCTGCTGTGTGCTTCTGTTCCAGCGAGCAGTGCATTGAAGCCTATGAACTCCTCCTGGCGCTGGCCGACAGTGAGCAGAGCCTCATCCTGGGGCAGTTCCGGGCAGCCGGTGTGGGGTCGTCCCCTGGTAAGCGTGACCTGAGTCCCTCCTCCCCTTCCTCCTCGTCCCCCCCCCCCTTTGCTCTGCTGCCCGTATCTCGGCTGTTGGCATTGGAAGTTCTCCCAACTACGTGCAGTTCGCTTGTCAAGTGGGTTTTTCATTTTTTTCCTCATGACCGATTGAGTAAATTGTTTATGTTGAATGCAGCAAGAACTGGGGTGGAAACAGAATTACAGACAAGTTAAAACAAACAAGCCCTCTCAGGAAACATGCTCTCCCGGGGCCAACAGTAGAACCAGATGGAGCGGGAGGCCCACATTCGTGATCGAAGGGACTGGCTTTCCTACAGTCTCTCTCTGCGATGCTGGTTTTTAGGGGTCCCTTTGCTCCCCGGGAGGCCTTTGCCTCATCTTGCTGCTTTCGTTGGCTGTGCTTTTCCTCCAGGTTAGTTTTGAAGTGTGGGTTCCCCCTACCTGGTCTCCAGGTTTTTAGGAATGCAGAGGGACCCTTCACACTTTGATCTTGTCAGCTTCAGGGAATGCCCACAGCACGAGCCCCGGCCCTGCAGCAGATGGAGGTGTCTGCTGGCCACAGTGCCTCCCTGCCCTGTCCCCTGGCCTCAGGCGCCATGTGTCCTATTGGTGTGGTTTGTCTCTCCAGATCTGCACTGCCCCCACTTCTGTCCCTCAATTTTGAGTAACCGGAAGGGGTATTTACTGAAAAAGACACAGATAGGGCATCGTGGTTACCCACGTTGGCTAAAACTTCACCAGTGACTGTGGCTCTGGGCCTTGAGGTAACATGAGGAGGGTGGGAGTAGAAAAGTGTTTGGGAAGGAAGAGACCAGGGGACAAAGGGCGCTCCCTCTGGTCTGAGGCCTGCACTGCACCCTGCCTCAGCTGCCTTGGTAACAGCAGCTTCTCTGGAGAAGCCTTGGCAGGTAAACAAAACACTGAAGTGACCAGACCGCTCCAGAGTCAAAGATGGGTAGTGTGGCCAGGCCACCTGTCATGCGCTGACTTTTCTTCATGGGCTGTGAGCCCCATTAGGGCTGGTCCTTCCAGGACCCACCTTGCACAGAAGGTCGCCGTCGGGGCACCTCCCAAATGCGTCTCCCCACTGTCCTCCTTGCTGGCTCCTCCTCTAGCTTTTGCACTGAATAGTCACGTATTTTTCCTCCTTCCCTTTTGACATGTACAAGAATCTGAAGCAAATCTGAGGAAAGGAAGTGTCCTGAGTATTAACTTCCTGTTTCATATCCAAGTTGCCCAGCAAGAAAGCCAGCTTCCATTTCTACGGGTGGCCCTCCTCCATGCCCCTCCCTGGGGTTTGGGGGGGTGGTTCTTTTTCTTTTTCTTTTTTAATAGTATTACCATCCCAGCTTAGAAGTAGAAACTCTGCCAGCATTTCCATTAGGAACCTCATTTTTCAGGGTCTTTTAACCAAACCATAAAACTTTATTCCTCCTATTAAACAGATCCTAAAATGATCTTGGCCTGCTGTCAAGTTTTTTTTTTTTTTAATATAAGTATTAAGGAACTCCATCAATTAACAGAAAAAAATCAGTCATCTTGTTTCTAGTTTTTATCAGAGGAATGTCTTAAACCATTCCATCCTCGAAAGGTATCTTTTATTAGGCTCATACCTGCTCAGCACAGTTGCTTGGGAGGAGCCGAAAGGACTTAAATAAACCTGCATTTGAAATGTTTAAAGTCAGTAATAAGATGCCTGTTACTAACGTAACCCTGGGTAGCTCATGGATCTGCTTAGAAAGTGAGGCAGTCAGTAGTAATACTCGTGAGATTTCAGAGAGGTGTCAGTTGATGAGGCGTATGTAAAATATCTTACTTGTGGATGAAAAACAAGCATGAAAGTTGCCAGAGAAACGGCCAGAGAGGGGTCCAGGGCATCTTCGCCTGCAGGACACGCGCACCCACATGTCCTCCCCGTTCTCCATAAAGTGGAGCATGGACTGACTTTTTAGCAGTTCCCGATTAAACCTCACTCTTGTGCTGATGGTGGCAGCTGACGGGTCATTCTGTCCTAACGTGCCGTGTAGTTGAGCAGCAAGGCAAGTCCTAGTTGTAACATTTACCCACAGTGTCACTTACTGTGGGTTTTTCCTTTGTTTCTTGTTGACTACACAGACATTCCTGACGTTCATGCTGGATGATTTAGACCAGTGGTTTCAAACTGTGCCTGGTGAGCTGGCGGAGCTTTTTTGGGGCCTCACTGGTGGGCGAGAGGGTGCCGAGTATATGCCCCCCCACCCCTGCCCGCTTCAACCACTTCAAAAACATTTACCATTTTTGTATTGGCTTTGGCATAAGATTTCATCTATAAATATTTGGAAGACCACGGGTCTAGACTGTAGAGGCAACAAACCAGTGACATCTTGGCCAACACAGTTTCTAAAAACACAACGAGAATGTCTTGGGCAGGGCATTCACATCTGGCTCTGTGCTGGTGGCCACCACCCCTGATGTCTTGCCCCAGCCCAGTTACCTGGCTTCTCGAGGCATTTGAACTCACCCCTGTCTGTGACCAAGCTCCAAGAGAAAGGTGCAGTGCAGAACATCAGAGCCAATCTCAAGTTCTGATTTTAACCATTAGTTTTGTGGCATACCTACGCGAAGCTATGAGCAAAGCTGAGGACGTGTGGCGATACGGCACTGTCTGGCCTCAGTTTCTCCCTGCCCTCGCTCACAGGAAGCACCATCCAACTCAGGGGAGAGCCGCCTCGCGGTGGACTTGTGGCTGAGTGGGAGGAGAGCCAGAAGCCTGGGGAGTCAGAAAATCAGAGCAGGTTAGAGCTGGACACAGACCCCATAGAGCACATTGGCCAACCCTTCATTTGTCTTTGAGGACTGTGGAGCCCAGAGCAGAGAGTGCCTTCCTGGGCACAGTTTCTAGGGGACAGAGCCAGGCCCAGGACATGGTCACTTCGTCAGCATCCCCTGCTGGCTCCTCTCTGCCCAGAGTGGGTACTGATTATCCAGGTTCACCTATCCAGACCAGTGCTGATTAACCCACTGGCTTCTCTGTACTGCAGGAGACCAGTCAGGGGACGAAAACATCACTCAGATGCTCAAGCGAGCCCACGACTGCCGGAAGACGGCCGAGAATGCCGCCAAGGCCCTGCTCATGAAGCTGGATGGCAGCTGCGGGGGCGCCTTTGCCGTGGCCGGCTGCAGCGTGCAGCCCTGGGAGAGCCTCTCCTCCAACAGCCACACCAGGTAATCCCGGCCTTCCTGCTGCGAGCTGGACGTGTGTCCCCATGTCGTCTGCTCACTAGACATGACGTGCGGTGCCCCAGCTCTTGAGGACTGTGAGGCTTGGGGGAGGGCAGAATTCTCCCCTAGCTTGCAGCCTGCTCCCTCCCCCGAGAGCCAGAGAATCAGAATAGGGGAGCTCAAAAGGTCCTTCTCGTTTTGCCAGTATGAAGGTTGCCGCCCAGAGAGAAGGGTGATTTGCTCAGGGAAGTGAAACCCAAACCTCCCTCCCTGTCAGGTGCTCTTTCCCTGTTTCATTCTGTCCTCCTTTTCTTTATAGTCCCTGATTCGCAAGAAGCACATGCGGGTGGCAAAGGCCCACGTGCTGCAAGTGGCCCTTAAGCGCCCAAGACCCAGACCGCTGCATCCCATTTCTCTCCCTCCTCGTGCGCTTCTGTCCTTTGTAAGCTGTCCTCGGGCAACAGCCTTCTCTTTTCCCATCTCTTTGCCTTGTAGAGTGATACCTTAATCATAGCACATGCTTAGCAGGCACTTAATGGTGAACCTGGGCTCAGGTTCAGTATCTGTGAATCTAAAATCCTGAAGTGGGTACTTGAAGAAGATGGGGAGGAAGGTGGTGAACACTTTGCTGAGCTGAATTTGCTGAAACTGTTGGGTTCTTTTGGATGTGGGTGGAGGGTCAGAATGAGACCTTATGATCTTCTCATTTCTTGCCCCCGAAGCCCCTAAAAACACGAATGCCCTCCCTTTATGTCCCAATTCTCAGTCTACAAAGCACTTTATTAGAGATTCTTACATCCTATAAAAGACAGAAAGGGTAACTTACCCCATTTTTACAGGCAGGAAAACCTTGGCTCAGAGATGTGTGAGTGACTTACCTAAATAAAGTCACGTGGCTGATAGAAGGGAGAGAAGTCAGGACTCGAGCCCAGGCCTTCAGCAGCACGCTTATTATTCTTATCGCTACTCCAGGCTGGATCTCATGAGAAAGAAAACAGTGTCCGCTTACAAGTCAAGGGACCAAAGCCACATGAGGGTAGATTGAATTCCAAGAGCAAAAGGAGAAATACTGATGTTTTTGGTACTTGAGAGAAACGTAATGGTCCCATCTGTCTTTCCTGCTGGTGGGACCCAGCCATCTGCATCCATTTACCTGTCCCACACCTGGTGCCTCAGAAGAGAGGACCTTCCTGGTAACGCAGTTACATGGTGCCCACAAACTCCAGGGACTTACTTCCTTTTGATTCCAGCAAGGATTGTCTTATTCAGTGAGGCGCGATTTATCATCTACTTTTTTCTTAAAACCAGCTCTTTCTGTTTAAACATGGAAAGCAGATGCTCTTCTTAATGACTTTTCCAGGTGTGTATGATCGGTCACGTCCAGGTTCATGTAGAATGGAAACGTAGCTCTCATGTTGTCAGTGATACTGTTCTGTTGAATTCATGAGCAGAAGAGTTGGGTTGACAGGACTTATATGCTGTTGCGGTAGCTTTTCAGGTGTACGTTAAAGAGGGTTTGCTCACACCTTCCCCGCCCCAGAAATAACTGTGTTGTGTTGGGTCTGAATCAGAGGCAAACTTAGAGTCAGTCAGGAGTGGGAACATTTTCTCACCAGCTGTTAGTGGAGACCCTGATTGTGAAGACTTCTTAGAAGTATTTTAATATACAGATGAGTCTTCATTTTGAGACAGCCTTTTTAGAGGAACTTTATTTTAGATAATGTATTTTCTGTAAGTTGAGATAAATTCAGAACATAGTTTCTGTTTTCAAGGATGACCTCACTAAAGGATGGCCCTTGAACGAAATTCAGTCTTAAATGGATCTTCTCATCAAAGTACAGAGGCCTTTAGCTCAGACTTCATTCAGTTCTCCTTAAAAAGTCCCTTGTACACTCCCACACAAATCAGAGCAGCTCAGAGAGGGTACAAAGGAATCACACAGCAGGCATTCATGTGGCAACATGCATTCTTAGGACCTGATACAACTAGACTACTTATGTTCATTGTGGCTCAGAAAATAGTCCCAAACCACCGGACACTTTCGTAATTATAATAATTTTGTTTGTAAATTTTTACCATGGCACTTAAACATCCTCCCTGTCCAGATTATGGGAGAAGCAAAGACAAGAAGCTTTCTGAGCTGGAGCTTCCTGTGGCTCTGTATATCCCCTCCCCGCCCCCTGTAGCCCACTGGCGTAGAGAATTCTGATCAGAGCATCAGCCAGCGCTGGCCCAGCTCTCAGGAGAGGAATGCTGAGTACCAGGCCCCAGGCACCTTCCTGGAAGCACAGGGCAGCTCCTGATAACAAGAGGGTCCTGGTTCTGCAACGGAGCGGGAGAGGGGTAGTTAGCAGCATAGAGAATAAAAATGGTAGCCAGTCCCTCAATTGACTCTGTAGTCAGGAGCCCAGGGATGCTGCTGTTTCATTTTTGAAAGATTTCAGTTTTTTGAGAAACATGGCTGTGACTTTATCTGAAAGTGTAATTGTCATAATGGACAGAGTAACGAGGCAGTATGGGTTGCCTGGATAGCTTTATCAACGTATCACAACAAAGAGGCAAATGGACTGAATTGTTGAGAAATGGGATATAGGAATTCTTCATCAAGTGCGCCCTTTTTGTCAAGCATCACGATTTTAGGTCATTCAGTGGAAGCATTCATCTAAACCTGTAAAAGGACGTGGGCCCAGACAGAATAAGCCACAGCAGGTCTCCCCTCATAGAGCTAGGGATTGAGTCCCTTGTGTCCTGCCATTGGGTGGGGGTCGGGGTGAGTCCTGTGAGACGGGTGACTGTACCCTTGCAGTGAGTGAGCCTCTGGGAACCTCCGGGGAGCCAGGGTCCCACTTGGCTGCCCACTCACACAGCGGCACACCCCCCCACATTGGAGTGGAGAGTCAGGGAGCTCCCAAGTGCCCAGCCCTCACCCTCTAAGCCAGTCTTGATTAAGTTTCACTGGAGTGGAAAGAAAGTTTGAGGACAGTGGAATCCTGTCCATTGAGAGGGTGAATGGGATTGAAACAGCCATCCAGTTAGGATGGGCATGTGCCACCACCATCAGCAAGCTTCAGGGGATGAGACTCAGACTACTAGGTCTGGATGTTTTAATAGTCATCTTTCCTTCCCTCTGAAAAAGAGGGGTGCTTTTCCCCATCCAAGTAACAGGGGAGTCCATCCAAAGCCCTTGAGATTAAGGCTTAGAAGTGTTAGTCATTTCTAGAGTCCAGCTCAGACACAGTCCCGCACGTGGCAGCATGGTGCTCAAGCCAGTCCGCATCCAGCCTGTGCCGCCCCCACACACGGCTTCACCTCCTCCTTGCCGCAGGCAGACTCCCCAGGTGACAGAAACCAGCACACCTCCTCCTTTAGTGCACAAGGTGTCAAGTAAGAAAATCCTGGGAAAGGACATCTTGCCTGGCTGGGCTCAGGTGCCCTCCTGGTCATCTTCAGCCATGGCAGTTCCCACGGGAGCCACAGGTGAAGAGAAGGAGTCAGTCCCAGAAGAAAGGGGAAGGTGTGTAGTCAGCAGACCAGAACATGGCATCTTTGAAAATGTGACCCCATCTGATTTTAATCCAGCTAGGTTCCTGTTATGTGGACGCTCTTGAAACTTGCTTTTTCCCCTTAGTATTATATTTTCAGACGTCTTTCTGTGGGTGTCATTCTTTTCAGTAGCACCCAGTCGTCCACTGGATAGCAGTCCATCATGTATTTAAACACCTTCCTGTTGTTGGATGTTAATTTCCAGTTTTTTGCTACTTGAACCCTGCTGCAGTCACCATCTTTGTCCTTATACCTGTCCCCCTTGTGTGATTTCTATGAGACCAGTTCTGAGAAGTAGAATTTGCTGGCTCAAAAATGACTCATGCTTCAAAATGGGGAAGGTACAGCTCAGAGGTAAAGCACATGCTTAGTGTGCACAAGGTCCTGGGCTCAATCCCCAGTACCTCCATCTGATAAATAAACAAATGAACCTAACTATCCCCTCCCCCTAAAAAAGTTCAAAGAATGAACTCTATTAAAAAATTTTTGTTTAATGACTAATGCTTCAAATGTCAAATAGCCCTCTGTACATGATTCAGCCAGTGTGAGGGCCTCTTCCTCCACACCCTCGCTAACATTGGGTAGGGTACATTTTTTTTTAATTTGCCGAATCTCTAGCCAAAAAAAATACCCTTAATATTTTACTTTGTACTTCTTAATTATTAGCAATGTTGCAAATGATTTACAGTCATCCCTCGGTATCCATGGGGGTTGGTTCTAGGATCCTTGTGGATTCCAAAATCCAAAGATGCTCAAGTCCCTTATATAAAACATTATAGTAGTTGCATTATATGGCCTGTAAACATCCTCTCATATATTTTAAATCATCTCTAGGTTTCTTATAATATCTCATATAATGTAAATGATGTGTAAATAGTTCTAAATACAATGTAAATACTGTGAAAATAGTTGCCAGCACATGGCAAAGTCAAGTTTTGTTTTTGGAACCTTCTGGATTTTTTTCCCAAAAGTTTTCCATCTGCAGCTGTTTGAATCCACAGATGTGGAATTCATAGATACGGAGTACCGACTATAAAATGTTTAATTTTTCTGATGCCAGAGAAATTGTGAGCAACAGTGTAAGTGTCAGGTCTGGATGGTGTTTATCCGGTGTGTTATCAGCCACCAACTCAGGAATAGGTTCGTATTGTTTTAGAGATGCCTGTTTTCCAGCAGCATTATGACGGCACCTTATGAACAGCGACAGAGTTGGACTCTGTCTTCTAAATCTCTCTCTCAGTTTCCCTTCCACTGTCAGCTAAATTCTTAGGAGCTTTCTGGAAGCAGGCAGATTTTGAGGACTTCAGTTGTGTGGCAGCAGACTTCCCTTGCCTGTGCAGTCATCCTATGGGTATCCACAGGGGATTCGTTCCAGGACCCACCATGGCTTCCCCTAACCTCCCGGCATAAACACAGTACTATATTTATTTTTACAAATCCGCATATAAGTTCAAACTCATAGTGTTCAACAGTCAACTGTATTTTGTTAAATAAGTTTTCTTCACTGAATCATTTCTCCTAGAGAATCCTGATCGTCATTTGAGAGCATACAGACCTAAGAGATTTGGATTGTGTTAGTGGTTTTAGTTCTTTGCAACAAAGAATTTGAAGGAAAAAAAAAAAAAGGGGGGGTGGGAGTTACCCAGCACAATACTGAAAGATACAGGCAGCTGACAAGGCAGGAGTGGGGCCACATGTCACCTGCCCCTTCCCCTTCCTTCAAAGAAATTTAAAATGCTCAGCAAAGTGAAGGCCCCCTGGTGGTACTTTCCTTCTAAAAAAAATAGCTGCACCTTGGTGGAAATAAGATATCAACTGGAGCCGGGTAAGACACTGATTAAAACTTCAGGAAAAATCCATCCCTGGTTTCCAAGGCAAAAGAAATGAAATGTTCTTTTCACTTTCTTCCAAGGCAAGATGAGGAAACTGAAGAAAAGTGGGCTTTTCTTCTAAAAAGCAGGATGGGAGTTGTCTTGAGGATAAGGTGGGGACCTGGTAGAGAGGAACAGAAGAGGGAACCTTTGAAATGGACGGCTGCTTGGAGAAAGTGCATCCAGCCCACTGTGACCAGGGCAGGCAGAAGAGGGGTGAGTCCCAGCTCCCTCCCTCAACCCGCAGAGCAGAGCCAGCACGCAGGGCCCTGACCCAGCTCCTCAAAAAAACAAGAAAAAAAAAAAAACGGAGAAAAACACCAAAATGTGTGGCTCCACCAGGACGGGCTGAGGTTTGCTGCCTCTGCAGCCCTCCCTGCCATCCTTCCCCCTGGACAACTGAGCTCACCCTGCATTCCAAGTCAGGAGAGTTAATGGGTGACTTAACCCTTGCCCAGCCCCTGGCAGCAGGCCATGGGAGAATGAGTGAGCGGCAGCTCCTTTGCCTGCAGGAGGCCACTGAAAAGGCCCCACTTCCTCACCTTTTCCCATTGTCAAAATCGCATTCCGCAGTGGAATGTCAGAGCCCAAAGCAGAGTTGTAATGAACTTCGCCTGATCTGGTCCCCGCTGGTGGCCTGGAAGGCAGAGAGAGAAGCAGAGGGGTTTCCAGATGGAGGTGCTTATCTTGAAATTAAACTTTCCCCTGGAAGAGCATTTTACAGCCCGGAGCTTCCCACAGGGGTAGAATCAGTGGAGGAAGATCTTTTGATCTTTTTCCTTTTTCTGCCTTTCTTAAAACTATCTCCACAGCAGGGATGGTGAAACAAAATCCTTCCCCACCTGGCCAGGGATCAAGCCCCAGGCCCTGGAGGGCTCCAGGACACCCCGAAGCTTGGCAGCGTCTGCCCACCCTCGTTCGTGTCCCCCAGACAGCTCTGGTGGGAGGTCAAGTCTGGCCAGGCACTTGCTGCTTTGCCTCTCTTTCACATGCAGGGCCTGCCAGGCGGCCACGTCCCTAGAGGGGCCCTGAGTCTGGTGTTGTATGCGGCGGGGCCACTGGCACAGCTGTCCCTCCCCCTCCTCCAGAGCAGATGCTGTGTAGGGGCTTTGGTCTCCTTTGTACAACCAGGTGACATGGGATCTGTTAGTATCCCCACTGTATCACAGCCTGGAAAGGCTGGGCAGTTTGCTTTGGGCAAAAAGCCAGGCAGTGGCAGAGGAGGGACATTGTTCAGGTCTGCCTGCTCATAATCGCTGGGACCCAGCAAATCAGCCCAGGAACATAGTGGCCTCTCCCTAGAAAATTTGGGATAGGGTCCCATTACCTTCCAGGCTGCTTGGCAAATGCCCACTTATCCTGTGGGGTAGACTAGTGGTTGTCAGACCCCGGCTGGGCCTCAGAATCAGTGGGAGGGTGCATTGAAACTGACAGCTGGGCCTTACTCCCAGAGCTCTCAACTCTAGGACTGGGGGTGGGGCCTGGGAACATGCATTCCTAAAAGGTTCCCAGGGGGTGCTGCCATGGCCAGTCCTGTGACTACTCTTTGATAGCCACCAAGGGACACCAGTCCTGCTCAATGGAAAATCTGCCAACATAGTATCCTTTCAGGGTCTGCAGAATAATAAGAGAACTCTAGCTTCTAGTGCCCTTTAACTTTTGAAATTTTTTGAGTGACAGGAAACAAAGGGTGCCTCAAGCATGAATGTTGTATTTCTAAAGAAAGCATTTCAAAGAAAATGTGACAAAAAGGTCACCCAGGTGTTGGTTTATCTCTGTTTTCCGTGTGTTCAAAATTTTCCAAAATGATTTTTAATGAAAAGAAGGACTCAAGTTGTAAAGTGAACCTCTGTTGATGGATTTCCTACCTGAAGCCTCCTCCCAACTCACGGGAAGGGAAGTGTTGCTAGTTCCCAGCACCGCACTGTCTAAACACACCACGCCTGGGAGCGCACACTCAGCCCTGTGGAATGCTCCGTGAGCAGTGCCACCACTTCAGTTCCCTCTGACTTTGTTGCTTCTGTGTGGGACATTGGACATCTGTCACTCCATGTTGTGTTGGCAATCCATGAAGGCCAGCTCTGAGTCCTGTTGAATGGTTTTGTACGAGGCATGCCTGCCGCCAAACTGTTAGCAAGCAGGTCTTTGTTGAAGAACGCTGAGATGCTGAGGGAGGGACCCCGTGTTCTCCCTAGGCTGAGTCCTTGTTGGGCAGCTGTCATCCTCAGACGCCCTGCTGGCTCCCCAGTGCCCTCTGCTGGTGGTACTGTTTGCTCTTTGATGCTTCTCTTGAGCTCCTTTGTTTCTTTATGCAGTTGCCCCTGAAGTGTTCCATCTGGAGGGTGTTGTTGCTTCTCCCATCTTGTCCTTTTTAAAATACAGCTTCAGAGCACAAACCCTGATGATTCATAATTTTTTGACCTCCTTCCTGCCTTCCCAGCTTCTACCATCTCTCCCAAGATTGTTGTAATGGCCCCCAAAAAGCCTCCCTCCCTCTGTTCTGGCCTTTCTGCATCTCTCCTCAGTACAGCGGCCAGAGAGATCCTGCTAAAATGTAAGGTACATCGTGTCACTCCTCTATTATAAACCCTCCAGTGGCTTCTAATTCTAATTGTAGAAAAAAAAAAAACAAACACCACCTTTCTGATACTCTGTGTAGCCTGACACCCTGCCCACCCCCAACACACACCCTTCCCTGACTTCTCCCCTAGCAGACTCTAATTCAGTCACAGTCTCATTCTTGGTGGCCAGCCAACCTCGCTGCCTTGGGGCCTTTGCATTTGCTGTGTCCTCTGTTTGGGGATACTAACAGATCCCACTCTTCCTCCACATTTCCACATAGCTCCCTCTCTCGCCTCCTTTAAGTCTAGTCAAACGTAAGTCTATCAGGGAGGCCTTCCCTACAATTCTGTTTGGAAGAATCACCCCATCCCATCTCTGTGCTCCCCACAACTGCATCATTTCTCTCCCTGGTGTGACTCATTGCCTGAGATGCCATCTATTTTACTTGTTTGTCTCCCCTGTTAGAATATGAGTTCCATGAAGGCTGAGATTTTTCTAGGGCCTGGAAAAGTGACCCATAGTAGGCACTCTAATATTTCTTAAACAAATGAGTGATAGCTCTGCTTATTGAATACTTGCTTTGTGCTGGGCACTGTTTCAGACATTTTGATTTTATCTCATTTAACCTTCACCACAACTAGGAAGCATGTACTGTATGACCTTCATTTTAAAGATGAGGAAATAGGCACAGAGAATTTGAGTTGTGCTACCTCTTAATCTACAAAGTGTATACATTTCTCAGGTCCCAGGTAAAGGCAGCGCCTCTGTTTTAGGGTTCCCCAGAGAAACAGAACCAGCAGGGGTGTTTGGGGGTGTGTGTGTGTGTGTATGTGTGGAAAAGCTGGTTGATTGGCTTATTGATTTTAATGAATTGGCTCATTGGATTATGGAGGCTGGAGTCCTCAATCTACAGGGCAGGCAGGCTGGAGACCTCAGCAAGAGTTAATGTTGCAGTCTTGAATTCAATGGCAGTCTGGAGGCAAAATTTCTTCTTTCTTGGGGGATTTCAGTCTCTTAAGGCCTCAACTGATTGGATGAGACCCACCTTTATGGATGAGACCTGTCCATTATGGCGGGTAATCTGCTTTACTCAAAGTCTGTTTGTTTAAATGTCAATGACATGTAAAAAAAAAAACCTTCACAACAATATC
Organism: Camelus bactrianus; assembly: GCF_048773025.1. Taxonomy (NCBI): domain Eukaryota; kingdom Metazoa; phylum Chordata; class Mammalia; order Artiodactyla; family Camelidae; genus Camelus; species Camelus bactrianus. The sequence goes on from NC_133541.1 coordinate 78,590,182, forward strand.
TAACATGGATGTTTGGCCAAGCAGCTGACCACCATAGCCTAACCCAGCTGACATCTGAAGTTAACCATCACTAAACCTTATATTCCGTGAAACATCTTTGTACATATGTATCTTGTTGCTTCAATGAAATTATTTCCTTTGCATTCATTTCTAGGGTCCACACATTGTGTTAAAGTATATAAACACTTCTGTTATTCTTCATATTCATTTCTTTCTTAGAAGGTGATATCAGTTTACTATGCCATGAAGAATGGGGTTTTTTTTGCATTTTGGGGGGTTTTTTTTTGGATTACCATCTAAATGCCAGGGGAAAGGAGGGGTATGGAGAAGACTGAGGGAAAAAAGACTTGTTAGCAATGACTGGAGATGTGGTGGGTTTTCTCTGCTTCCCAGCACCACCAGCTCCACGGCCAGCAGCTGTGACACAGAGTTCACTAAAGAAGATGAGCAGAGGCTGAAGGATTACATCCAGCAGCTCAAGAATGACAGGGCCGCGGTTAAGCTGACCATGCTGGAGCTGGAAAGCATCCACATCGATCCTCTCAGCTACGACGTCAAGCCCCGGGGAGACAGCCAGCGGCTGGATCTGGAAAATGCAGTGCTGATGCAGGAGCTGATGGCCATGAAGGTATCGGGGGAGGGGGAGGAGCCTGTGTGCAAACCCTGATCCCAGTCACTCCTGTCACCAGGATGAAATATAAAAAGGCCCCGAAAGTGAGTCGGGCCCTCGGTGTTCAGTCGGGCACCTCTCCCTAGAGGACAGCCAGAGCCTCATGTGTCAACAGGGATGGTTTCAATCTGTCTGGGTGTCACTTGGGCTGGATGTGTTCCTGGAGAGATGGGTTGAACTCTGGAGAACGCCTCAGGGTGGGCTAGGCCAGGATGGACCACCTCTCCTCAGAGCAGACCTCCACAGGGTGGAGCAGCCTCTCTGTCCGTGTGAAAGGACCCCTGATCTCCGGAATGCTTGCGTGGGCTTCCCAGGTGGATGCTGTTAACATGCAGCAGGGGAGGACAGGACAAGGCCAGTCGCGGAATCCGGACAAGAGCCCTGGTTTCCAGACACCCTGGTGCCTTTTGTGCCACCTGGAGTATCCGTGACACCTCAGGGCGACTTGGTCAGCAGGTCCCTGCCCTCAGTGGCTACTCGAGCCGGAGTCTAGGTGACGCCTGGGAAGAGTGTGGGCAGGGGCAGCAGATTCAGGTCAGATCTTGGTCCCACCCTCTCAGCTCAGACCCTGACTTCACTCCCGCGGGGGTCCTTACGCGGTGTTACCTGGTTCTCCCTCACTGCCCCTGAGCCGGGCGTTGAGTTCCTAATCGCCGTGCCGCTTTCCCTTCTCTGTGGGCCTTTGCACCCTGCGGCATGAGCTCTGAAGCTGCCCTTCCATTATTTCTTCCAAATGTTACGTTTCCTTTGGCCAAAGACTACGGATTTCCTTTTCATATTCAACCAATTTATTGTGTGATAAATTCAGTATTATTTTGTCCAGGAAAGATACTTTTGGTGCATGAAAAGCTCTCATTGTCTCTTTGTTCCTTACAAATAAAATATGTACACATCATAGAAATTTTCTGAAAAGTAGAAATTACAAAAAGCTGTGAAGTGAGGGAGGGTATAGCTCCATGGTAGAGTGTGTGCTTAGCTTACATGAGGTCCTAGGCTCAGTTCCCAGGACTTCCATTAAAAAATAAATAAATAAAATTTAAAATAATGAATTAAAAAATAGACCTAAATTACCTTTCCTGCAAAAAGAAAAGGCTGTGAGGGAAATAACTCATAACATCATGCCCCAGGGCAGCCTGCAGGCTCTGGTGTGGTTCCCTCCCTGGCAGTTTTTGAAGAACAAACAGCAGCATCACCTCCCTTCCCTGACTGTCCCTAGCAGTGCATTCAGGGGCGTGTGCTCACCCACAGCAAATCCACTGGCAGTAGATTGCGTTGGATTTCGCTGTTTTGTTCTAGGATACGACTGCTGAGAAACTCAAGTTTTCGGGGGTTTTTTGTTTTTTGTTTTTTTAACTTGTACTTGATCTTTAGGAAACACCTTTGATCTCCAGATGACCCACTTGGTTCCTTTTCAAACCCACTCTTCTTTTTTGAACCCTCTTTTAACCCTCTCATTATGCCTGCTCTTCCTTTTGTCTTTAATTGTTTTAAATATTGTCTGTTTTTCCCCTTGTTAATTCTGGTTCTTGTAAATGCTGATTCTGCCTCAGCATGACTCATGTCCTTTCCCATGTGTGTGTGTGGGGTAGGGGGAGAATGGAGGTTCTGGTCCATCCTCGGTGGAGATTGTGTCTTGCAGGGGGCCCTGTGGGTCCTGGGTTGGAGATGTCCCTGTAGAGTGGTTGTGAGCTTAGATCTGTGTGGACCTGTGGTTTTCAGAGATTTAGGACTAGTTCTTGTTATCATGTTGGCTTAGGAATTGTTCCACGTCTACAGAAGACTCGAGTTTGTTGTCTGATTCCTCAAGTGAGGCTCTTTTTAATTCTCTCACCCAAAGCCTGAGTGATGACACGTTTCCTTGCCACTCCTCCAGAAAGGAAGTCTTCTCGTGCCCTCTCTCGGTGGTACGTGGAGAGTCCCACTCCTACAGGGGTCTCGGCCCTGGCCCTCTGCCCTGCTCTTGCGTGGCTGCCGAAAGCCCAGGTCTGGGGCCTCCCCACCCATCTGCCGCCTTCCCTCGCGGGCAGAGTTCCTGCTTCATTTCTGGCTCCCTCGATCTCATCTTTCCTTCTCTCAAGCTTGCATTTGTATGTTTGTTCTGGGTGTGACTGTCCCCATTAGCTCAGTCTGCAGTGCTGCCAGATCCTTCAGAATCCTGCATCTAATGGCCAAGGATGAGAAAGTCCAGTGTATGGAAACACCTTCCATCCTGGCTTTATGTCATCAGGAAAGGTTTGGCGTCTTTTTTTGAGCAGTTGCTCAGCACGTCGCCTTCTCTGTGGCCCACGCCCCCTCCCTGAGTATTACTAGCCACGGCGGGTGCCCTTCAGGTATTTCCCCACATTGGGAACAGAACATCTCCTCCCCGGGCCTGGCTTGTTACCTCAGAGAAGGGTCACTCCGGGGGTGACCAGAGTCGGTGACCTGGGTGAATCCCTGTCAAGGCAGTGAGTTGGTGTTGTAAAGGCTCCTTTTGAGGAAGATCATAGAGATACCTGGGGAGACTGACCTGGTGGTCATGAGGGAGTGGACTCACCCTCCGGCAGAGGTGAGGGACAAGCATAGTGCACAGGCTCGCCTTGGAAGGGGGCTTAGTGGTTACACGGGCTCCAAGCCAGATGTCCTGGGTTCACAGTTCACCCAGTAACCGTGGGCTGAGCTAAGCAGGTAGGTTTCACTTTTGTGTGCCTCAGTTTCCCGTCCTGGAATGGAGGGACTTGTAATGCCTGTTTCTGGTCAGGAGGGTTAAATGAGTTACTTTGTGTAAACATTTAAAATCCTGTTACGTGCTAAATAAATGCTGGTGGTTACCACTGCCATCTGGTTTCTGGTCCCAGGACAGCACTGTCCCACGGTGGAGTCACTTTTTCTCCACAGCCAACTCTGATTTGAGTTCTCTTGAGGCACTTCAAGAAGTGACCTGGTGAGGAGTCACCTGTCAAGGGCCCTGTTGCTAATGATTCATCTGGGGCCCTAAAGGAGACAAGAGCGGGGGGCAGTATCATTTCTGGCACAGCTGCAGGGCCCCAGACTGCCATCGGGGGTGATTAAATATGGGCATTGGTGTCGCGGAAAATGGAAAAGCAAACGGGGATTGGAAGGGACCTAGTCAGACCCAGGCTTGTATGAATGACCTCTTTGACCACCCCTTTGATGAAGCTTAGCCTTTGTGGGTCAGAAAACTAAACTGGCTTCCAGCAAGGCAGGTGCGACCACTGGGGAAGCAGAGGCGGGTTGTTAGAAAGGTTTTCCTGATAGTGAGCCAATGGCCACTCGCCTGTACCTTCTACCCAGTTACCCCAGTTCTGGTCCATGGTGACGAGCACATGGCTTGGTGCACAAGTCAGTCCTCCAGTTGCGTGGAGACAGCCATCTGGTCTCCTCCCCATCATCGTCTCCCCAGCTGCAAAGTGACAGCTCCCGCCAGGCCGTGGGTTGTCGCCGCGCACCCCCTTTCCCGGCCCAGCCCTGCTCTCACTGCGGGCACCTCATGCGCTCTGTGCTTCGCAGGAGGAAATGGCCGAGCTCAAGGCCCAGCTCTACCTCCTGGAGAAAGAGAAGAAGGCCCTGGAGCTGAAGCTGAGCACGCGGGAGGCCCAGGAGCAGGCCTACCTGGTGCACATCGAGCACCTGAAGTCCGAGGTGGAGGAGCAGAAGGAGCAGCGCACACGGTCCCTCAGCTCCACCAGCAGTGGCGGCAAGGACAAGTCCGGCAAGGTAGGGGCGGGGGCTCCGGCTCGGGCCTTGCTTCCTGCCCGGGGCCGCCAGGCTCCTCACTGCCCTTCTGACTCGGTTTCCTTATTCATGTAGGAACTGCAATCCATTCCAGAAATCTGAAAGAGTGTGCCATTTTGGGTGCAGAGAAATCCAATCCACATTTGTTTTTTATCTCACTTTATGTAACAGTTAAAGCATTTTCACGGACCACAGTCTTCAGGGCAGTGATCTGGGCAGCGGCCCAGGAGTCTGATTCTGGTTTTCCCTCCTCTCGCGTCACATGGTGACATCATTTGTTTATCACTCCTGAACTGATGGTTGCATTCATTATCTCCCTGAAGTCTCACAACTCTGAGGAAAGAAGAGTTATCCTCATTTACATGAGGAAAATAAAGTTTAAAAGAAACGAGGGGGTCTCGCAGCAGTAAGAGGCAGAATCAGGATTTAACCCGTATGGCTAATGGGCCCCCCTCCTCTCTGTTTTGCCTCGACTTTCCCCGAGGAAGCCGGAAGCGGAGGAAGAAAGCAAGCCCTGCTCCACCCACAGGGACTCACAGGGAGTGGGCTCTCGGTGAGAGCGTCCTGCAAACTCACACCTTCATTAGCCCACAAGCCTTTTTTTCTAGAATCCAAGCTCATTTCCATCATCCTCTATCTCAGAATGAGTCCAGCACTGGAGAAAAAAAATACTCTGGACCCTAAAGATATCCCTTGTCCCAGGGTGCTGGGATTCTGTGCTTCAGATTTGCTGTTTCTAATAAACTCTAGCTCCTCCTGACCCCATTTTGTCAGGCCCAGGACTTGTGGCCATGCACTGACTTGCTGGTCTAATGAGTGGCTCCTCACAGCCTGAGTGCAGGAGTGTCTCCACCCTGAGCGTCGTGCAAAGAAAGCAACTTACCAATGCTGGGTGGCAGTGAATGGTCACTCCCTAAACAGCTAAGGACTGTGATGCATGTTCTACAGAGGCCACAGCTACCATTTGCCCGCCTCTCACCTAGTAGGGTGCCACGGAAGTCCATGGCCATGGCACCTGGCTGGGCCACCCTCCCGAGACCCCAGCTGCTTTCTAGTCATCTTTTCATATGATGATGGGATTTGGTCCAGGCCAGATGCTGGAGGCAGGTCCAGGAGTTAGATACCAGCAGGAGATGCTGATGGGCAAACAGGTGATCCTAACACTGGGACACAGTGTCCTGAGCAAGGATCAATGCCTAGTGCAAGGGAAGTTGCAGGCCAGACCCAAAATCCAGATTTGGAGAATTAGGGACAGGTTTCCTGAACTGAGACCTAGTGGAGAGTGGGAGCTAGCCCAATGAAGAGGACAGGGAAGACAAGAAAGTTCACCCTAGGCTGATGGACCAGCATGGGCAGAGACCCGAGGGAGGAGGAACTGATACACTGCCCGGAGAGGGAGCCGGCTGTGCCCTCCCAAGGATGGGGAGGAGTCGCTGAGGGGTTTTGGCAGGCGGTGACGTGACACAGTCTGGGTTTTGGAAAGGTCACGGTGCAGGTGCACCCCGAAACCACATGCCCGGTGCCTGGGAAGTCGGGTCGGGGTGGCCAGAGGCCTCTGCAGTGCTGTTTCACGTGGGAGTCTTTGGGGCTCGGGCATGTGCCAGCAGCTCAGAGCCTCCGTACAGCCTTCTGAGTCTGTTAGCAGTCACTTTGGGACAGTGACTGAGAGACAGAGCCCTAGTGTTCGTGTGTGTGTCCTTAGGGTGTGGTGGAGGTGGGCTTGCCAGGCTCTTGCCAGAAGGCCCATGAACTGAGCATTTTCCCCCAGTTTTGAGTATTTATTTTGACTGGGGGAAGCACTGCGTTTTGTGGAATGGCTTCAAAGTACAGAAATCTCTTTGATGGAAACGGCCAGATGATTCATTTTTATTTTTACTTTTTTACATTAGAGTAAGAAGCTTTCTAAGAGTACCCTGTGTTGTTCAGGTAATGAAATTAGAGTAAGCTGATTATTTTGTCTTTCAAAAATTAGATCCATTTACTCTGTCAGTAATATCTCCCCTCTGGGCTGTTCCTTTGGGCTTACTCGTTGGCAGAGGAGGCAAACAGTCTGGAGCAGGGGCCCGTGCACCGTAAAAACCCGATAGTCAGTATCTCAGGGTTTTTGGATTATGAGGACTCTGCTGCAGAGGCAGGGACCGCCCAGACACGACGGCGCGTGGCTGTGTTCTGACGACACTCACGGCCACTGGAATTTGGATTCCACAGAGTTTCTGCACATCACAAAATACTTCTTTGATTTTTTTTTCATGATTTCAAAAAGAGAGAAACAGTTCTTAGCCCTGTGGGCTTATCAAAACAGGTGGCAGGCCAGACTGGGGTCTAGAACATCCACTCTCGCTCCACAAGGTGGCTGTCGTACTTGTTTTAAAAATTTCCTCCAGCCAACAGTCTGGGTCCCAAATCTTGTCCACGTCACACAGGTTTTTTCAGTTCTTGTCTGTATGCAACAGAGATTACCGGACGTGTTCTATGAGAGGCACCGGGTGAGACAAAGCTGTCCCTGCCTTTAAGTAGCCTTATGAAATGTTAACGCCATGGGGGAGATGACGTACATAAAGAGGGTATTGGACTCTGAAGGTGACCCAGGGCTGGCAGAGGGGGCCCGCGTCTTCAGGCCACTGAATGGAGAGGAGGAAGGGGAAGCAGGTCCGGCAGAGACCCGGCCCGGGGAAGGTGTTCAGGTGTTGCTGTCAGCCCCAGAGGAGCCCTGGGTGTGGTGGCATTTCTGTACCAGTGGGCTGAGGAGACCCAGTGCTCCTCTGTTGTCTGGTTTCTAGCTCTGGGTTCATGCTTCCTTGTAGCGCCCGTCCCACTGTGATAGAAGGTTCTATTTACAAACTGCCTCAGGTACCAGATCACAAGCTTTTCATGCCCAAGCCTGGGCTGTGGTAGATCCTTAGTAAACGTCTACTGAGCGAGTTGTTATATAAACGCTGTCCCCCGGCTGTTTCATCACCAGCCTAGCAGCTGCCCTCTGCCTGTAGGCAGGAAGGGTGGCCGCTCAGGTGGGTGTGGTCACTGCCTTATGAACAGTCTTAACTCCATTGAGAATAGGTGTTCCAGTTCCTGTGTTTCCTCATGTGTAAATGAGAGGATTTGGTTGAGGTGATGTCAAAGTTCCTGTCTCATGCTAAGACATGGTAAAACCCTCTTTCCTGGTTTTCTAGATGGTTACATGGAACTCAGTAAAGCCCCCAAATCTGGAGAAGACAGGTTTTCTCCCAAGGGGATGTGGGATGGAGGGAAGGAGGGAGGGACCACAAAAGGATACGCACATGTTACCCACTTGCAAGTTACAAAAGGCTTTTACGAATTATGAGAGGCTTACCCAGTGGCTAAGAGTACTGGCCTGGGTTGGAATCCTGGTCCCGCCGCGTCCTAGCTGGTGACGTGGGGCAGTGCAGCGTCTCTGTGCCCTAGTGCTCTCCTTGGCAAAGTGGGGCCAGTGAGAGTATCCGCCTTGGAAGGTCGTCCTGATGATTAGGTGAGAGAACACATGGGAGGCGCTCAGACCAGCGCCCGGCTCCCCGTGGGTACTCAGAGCACGCCGCGCAGCCTACGGAGGCCAGTACCCGGGGAGCTGCCCCCGCTGCCTGGTCACCTCCGTGCTCGGCCAGCAGGTGCTCGGCTTTGGCTCCACGCCTAACCCGTGTGTCTGTGTCCCCAGGAGTGTCCTGACGCCACCTCCCCGGCGCTGTCTCTGGCTGAACTACGGACGACGTGCAGCGACAGCGAGCTGGCCGCTGAGTTCGCTAATGCCATCCGACGGTAAGCACCCTGCGCGCCCGCAGCCCTGACTGACGATGTGTTTATCCCGGGGGGGAGGGCTTGGCCCTGAGTTCTCTCAGCTGCAGGTGTCGTTGGCTCTTCATGGAGCGTTACAGGCTGCCTGGGACGGAGAGGGTGCCAATGTGTCTTCCTTTCGCCCCGGCCTTGGAGGCCAGAGAAGGGGGTGACTGAGAGAGTATGTAGGCAGTCATTTCACCTGCAGATAGAAAACGCCTCTTTCTTGGCTTCTGTGTGGTGGTGTGGCATTGCCCGGAACCTCGGGTCTGTGTTCAGTGGTGACAACCAGAACAGACATCTTGCAATATCACTGGGATGGAGTGTTGCAAGTAAATTCTGGTTGGATCTTTATGGAATTTTTAACGATTTCTTTGGCTGCTTTATACATCGATCATATACCTGAAGTATAAAGATAATTCAGTTGAGTGAAGGAAAAAAATGGAGGTCTTTACTTTGTTTCCAGCTTCAGTGAGAATGCCGCCCTCTGCATCACTGGTTCTTTCCAGTCAGAAGGGCTCCTTGTGCGTTCACTTGTGGACAGTTTTCCTTTAGTGTGGCAGGGCCTCTTCCCCTCCGTTCTCTCCCTGTAGCTCTGTCTTCCACACCCTGACTTTTCATCCTCTCACTACCTTTCTGCATTCTGTTCTAGAGTAGGGCCCTCGAGTAGAAATGAAATGCAAGCCACACTGTAATTTTATTTTTCTTTATTTTTCTTTTTTACCTATTTATTTATCATTGAAGTATAGTCAGTTTACAATGTGTTAATTTCTAGTGTACAGCATAATGTTCAGTCATACGTGTACATACATACATTCATTTTCATATTCTTTTTCATTATGGGTTACTACAAGATATTGAATATAGATCCCTGTGCTATACAGTAGGACCTTGTTGTTTATCTGTTTTATATATGGTAGGTAGTATCTGCAAATCTCATACTTCCCATTTATCCCTTCCTGCCCGCTTCCTTACCACCCCCAGAACCATAAGTTTGTTCTCTATGTGAGTCTGTTTCTGTTTTGTAGATAAGTTTATTTGTGCCTTATTTTTTTAGATTACACATATAAGTGATACCATATGGTATTTTTCTTTCTCTTTCTGGCTTACTTCACTTAGAATGACATATCTCCAGGTCCATCCATGTTGCAGCAAATGGCTGAGTAGTATTCCATTGTACATGTACCCCACAACTTCTTTATCCAGTCATCTTTTGATGGACATTTAGGTTGTTTCCATGTCTTGACTATTAGTAAACAGTGCTGCGGTAAACATTGGGGTGCATGTATCTTTTCGAATTAGAGTTCTCTCTGGATATATGCCCAGGAGTGGAACTGCTGGATCATATGATAAGTCAGTTTTTAGTTTTTTGAGGAATCTCCATACTGTTTTCCATAACGTCTACACCAATCTACATTCCCACCAACAGTGTAGGAGGGTTCCCTTTTCTCCACACCCTTTCCAGCATTTATCGGTTGTGGACTTTTTAATGATGGACATTCTCAGTGGCCACACAGTAATTTTAAATATCTTATCAGCCTCATTAAAAAAGTAAAAAGAAACACGTACAGTCCACTTTAATAGTGTATTTTATTTTACTGCATCTATTCAAAACATCATTTCAGTATGTAAATCAATATTTTTAAAGATATTAATGATAGCTTATCTTCTAATTTTTTTAACCAAAATTTTTAAGTCAAAATCGACTGTAAATTTATAAGTTTATACTTACAGCACATCTGAGATTCAAATCAGCCAACGCTGCCAGCGCTCAGCAGCCCGTGGCTGTGGCAGCCCTGTCAGATGGCACTCTTCTCGGGAGGGTCTTGAGCTCCGTTTCCCAGCTCACTGCTTTGTTCTTCAGCTGTAACCATCATGGTGTTAGGCTGATGTGTTGAGTTATTTTGGTGATGAAACCTGTCAGCTCTTTTGTAATGACATCTTCTTGCATCTCTGAGGACATTTATTATACTTATTCTAAAATCTTATTTTGTTTGTTGTTTGTTTAGGGGGGGATAATTAGATTTATATATTTATTTTTTTAATGGAGGAACTGGGGATCAAACCCAGGACTTAAAAGATTGTTTTGTCTGTTGTGTTGACTGTTCCCTCACATGTGAGGGCTTTTTTGTGTGGTTTCTGTGTGTGTGTGTGCTTTTTTAATGGGGATCGAACCTCTAGCATGCTAAGCATGCACCACTGAGCTGTACTCACCCCCTTCCCCCACTGCCACCCATGGTAGTTTTTAGAGTTGAGATTTGATTTGTGACTCTTTCTTGGCTTTGGCTCACAAGCTCGCCTCTGGGCTTTCTGTTTCTCCTGGCTGACGTCAGCTCTCCAGGCCGTGTATCTGACCCAGGCATCTGGTCCCGTCTTGTTCTGATGACCAGCACCTCTGGTTGGAGCACTTCTGAAGCCCCTTCTGCTTCTGTAGCCACTTTCTTCTGTGTGCGTTTTGAGTTGTGGTTTCCTTTTGCTGGAAGAGTAAAAATCTGCCTTTGCTTTTATATGATTGCTTGTGGTTTCTTGTAGACAAAGAGCACTCCTTGGTTTCCGTCATGCATGAGGATTTTTAAAAAACACGTTTCCCATAATTTCTGGGGGTTTGGGGTAGGAGGGGAAGGCAGCAGTATATGCTCAGGCTGCTGCCTCGGTCCAGCTGGGGCTGGATGTTCATGTATAGTGTTGCCTCCAGGCTGAGGATGGATGGAAGGCTGCCTCGTGGAGAACCTCACTACCCTCCTAGTTTACTCACTGCCACTTTTTGCGTTTCCTTCCAAGTTGTAATAGCTCTGCTTTTACACTGCCAGCGCCTCTGGCCATGTGGCTAAATGGTAATCGCTTTGCTCGATGCGGGAAGAGAGAAGCGGCAGGGGAAAATTGCCCTCCACCGATCCTAATGACATCTCTGTGCCAGAAACTCGGGATGCAAGGCTCCCCCACCCCTGCTTCCAGCTGGGAGCCATTGGGATATTGTATGTGTAACTTAAGTGCCTGCATTTTCCATGTTCCCCCAATCTCTGAGGCCTTTGCTGGCACAAGCAGGATGCAGGTTCTGCTGACTAAACATAAAGAGATTTCATTTGCTCTGTCAGTCACAATGGATTTCCAATAACCAGGCTTAAGTTGGTTAGCATGGATTTCTAATCAAGCCCTGGATATATGGAGCCAAGAAAGAGCCCACAGGGCTGCGGGAAAAAGGAAAATGACATCGTTACACTGTAAATACAGCCTAGAAACTGGAGTCATCATTTCATGAGGGTATATAATACAGACGCCCGAGGGCTAATGTTTGGGGGTGTTTTTATTTTTAAAAATCAAGTGAAAACTAACACCTTCTTTGAAGGTATTAAATCACCACTGAGGTAGTGGTTGAGTCAGTTGAGAGAACCTTCTCAGAATTTTCAGAACGATTCCTTCCTTGGAAAAGGTTGGTTCCAAATAGCACAGTTGTGGGCCTAGGGAGCCGGATGAAAAGAGCAGGTGCGGAGGGGGCGGGTGGAGGCTGCGCGGTGGTCTTTTCTGGAGGAGAGCCCCTCTGGAAGGTGCCTTGTGACCTTCCAGTCACTGGTTCTGTTACTGCCCGGCCCAGCCTGGTCCCCCCAGCCCCTTGCCGGCCTGCAGCCTTGGTCTCCCTGCCCACCAGCCCTGCTCTCGCTGTGTGTCTGCTCCCCACCTTCTGTTTGGAACAAAACCGGGACTCTCTGCAATCACACAGTTACCACTGAACTGCCATCTGGTCTGATTTCGTTCCCTCCACTTCCACGAACGTTTATTGTGGTTTGTTGGCTCCGGCACTGCCATAAAACCGCATCTGGACGTGACCAGTTTCCAGCGTTGCATGTGAAGAGTTTTCTTACCAGGGTACCTCATTTTTGCTGTTGTCTGCACAGGCTGAACACAACAAAACCCTTCTCGACCCCACAATCCTCTCTTGCTCTCGGTCCTAGTAAAATTTAACTGAATAACCTTTCCACCAAGGAAGTGAACTGTAAAAATTCAGTTATGGAGAGGGATTTTCAGAAATGAATCTGCTCTATACTTAACATGGTGTTTGCGTAGCTGCCTTGGGGACCTGAGCACAGCTGAGAGGAGCAGACTATTTCCTCTCTGACATTCTTAGGAGGCGGTGACGAGCAGGTGGTGTTCTCCATATGATGAGGGGGGCAGGGGAGGCAGAGGGAGACTGGCACAGCAAGGCTGAGTGATTTCCCAAGGTCACACAGCGAGGCAGTGGGGAAATCGCACACCTTCGTCTGCTCTGCTGGGCCCCTGTTGGTTAGCATGGATTTCTAATCAAGGTTTGCTTACAGATGAGTGTGAGCTGAGCCCTCTCATACGGGCTCACCTACTCCTGGACCCCTGTAGTGTGCACGGTCTGGGCGAGTGGGCATCCCTGGGCTCCAGGTACACAACCACATAGCCGTTCACCGAATGCAGAAGGCGCGTGATGTGCTGGTGGTGGGGACAGACATCCTCAGACGCACAGCCCCCAGGTCACTGTGTTTAAAGGGTTGGGATGCTGTGCCTCTCAGTGCTGGGGGACAGGGAGTACTCAGGAAAGTAATGTGACTTGAGGAGAAGCAGCATGTAGCACCACCTCAGGCGATTCCAGGTCTGCCTGTCGCCGGCCCCGAGCAGGACAGGACCTGGTCCAGCTCCCACACCGGCGCCACAGAGGTCGGCCGCCCTCTCCCCACCAGTCTGTGCTCATTTACTCACAGGCCTGCCAGGGGCTCCGCTGAGCCCTTCAGGGACTGGCTCTGCCACCTGTGTCTGCATGTGCCAGATGGTTCTGTAAGACACTAAGCGAAGGCAATCTACAGATTGCAGCAGCCACTCTGCCCAGGGACAGGATGCAACCTACTCATCAAGCAGGAGAGGGGCACCGAAACTTCCCTTTATCTCTCTGATGAGTACTGAGTGAGCCGCTGCTGGTGGTAGAGGGCTGTGTGTCAGGTCCCTGTAAGGAGACATCGGGGGCAGGGAGCTCCGTCTAATTAGTCCACATGGTCACAGAAGACCAGATCTGGGGGACCTGGCTGTGCCCCTCTTGGGAGTGGAGCTGGCCCACGCGGGAAGGCGCCCAAGGCGGCATCTCAGAGTTCAGAGCGACGGGGTGGGAGCCCTCCGGTCACCCCTGGTGCGTGGGCCTCCGCCACTGGGTGGACTAGTGGTAAAGGAAGGGACTCCAGACAACTGACAGACACATCCACCTGCAGAAGTGACACAGAAGCCAGAAAAGAAAATGTTGCAAGGAGGAGTGGGTCAAGAAGGGGAGAGGCAAGAAGCGGAGACAGCTGGTTGGAGGTGGCCCCACAGGAAGCAGAGCCCTGAAGGAGCTCTGTCTGAGGAGGAGCCCCCGGGCACAGCTCTGCGCTCCTGAGTGAGGCCCAGCAAAGCAGCGAGTCTTTCAGGCTCACAGAGCCGCTTTCTGAGATGCGCATCTGATGGTCACTCTCACACAGTGTTCCATTGCCGTGTAACAAGTTGGTCTGAGCTTTGTAGCTTAAAACAAAGCGCATTCATTAGCTCACAGTTTCCACGAGTTGGAAATCTGGGCACAGCAGATCCTGGCTTCTCTGCTCAGGATCTTACGAGGCTGCAGTCTTGACTCCAGGTCCGTGTTCTCATCCAGAGGCTCTTGGGAAGAACCTGCTTCCAGGTTCATTCTGCCCGTTGGCAGAAGTCAGTTCCTTGTAGTTGTAGGGCTGACATCCCATTTTCTTGCTGGTTGTTGGCCAGGGGTAACTCCCACTCCTAGAGGCCTCTAGGACTCCTTCTGCACGGGCTACACCGTCCTCAAAGCAGCAAGCACCTGCCTCATCAAATCCCTCTCCTGCTCCAAATCTCTTTCCAGGAAGAGCCCAGTCCTTTTTAAGGGCTCATCTAATCAGGTCAGGTCTACCCAGAACAACCTTATCCTAGGGTCAGCTGTCTGGGGCCTTAATTACAATCTGCAAAGGTCCCCGACAGCAGCACCGAGATGAGAGTTTGACTCAGTAGCTGGGAGGTGTGTGTAAACCAAGGGCCAAAATCTCAGGCCGTTTCAGAATTCCGCCTGCAACACCTCGTTACTTCAGACCTTCCAGGGACTCCCGGCTGTCTGTGCCTAAGCTCCTTAGCAAGTGTGTCTCTGACGCCTGCCTGCTTCTCCACCCTCGCCCTCCGTCACACACCCCCTCCCACCCTGAGCCACACCTGACCACGCATCCCCTGTGCCTCCGGGACTTCCTCCCTGCTGCTGCCTCTGCCCTGCACATCCCCGGCACTCACAGTCGTGCGCCTCGTCCCTGTCTATAAAGTTATTCATTTTTTGGCTCCTGTGTGCCTTGAATTCCATTCTATCATGGAACACATCATTGCTCTCTTCTTCTCTGCCTGCCTCTCCTTCGACTCTTCCACCCTCCGCTCCTCTCGGGGACACCCCTTGGAGGCGGGGATCATGGCTTACTCACCCAGCTGTCCGGCTTCAGCTCTGATGACTTTGCTCCTTCTGAGTGGTCCCTAAATTATCTCAGCTCAGTTCTCTGCCCACTGGACATCTTCCCCAAGTATCAGGCTAGAGCCTTAAAACACTGCATGTCCAAAACAAATTAGAATCTGTTTCTTCCTGCCCTTTGAAATTGGCCTCCTTTTTAAAATTCCTGTTTATATTAAAAATTAAATTCTTCTAGTGATCCAGGATTATAATTTTGAATTCTATCTCTACCTCTTGTCAGCAGATTGTACTGGTTTTTTCCCTTAAAATCCCATCCATTCCACGCCATTGGCATTGCCTTCTCCCAGTTTAGCCTGCAACTCCTCAGAACCCATAGTAGCATCCCAGTGGGACATTCCCCCGTTAGTCTCATCTTGTGTTCTGCCACCAGAAGGATCTTAAAATACACTTCCGGTCATGTGGCTCTGCAGAGACACCTTCAGCGGCTCAGCCTTCAGGATCACCTGTAGGTCCCTAACTGGACTTCCTGGTCCGCATTTAAGATGTTTCCTTACACATATCTGTAGTCCAGATTCATCTGACCAGTCCGTATTTCTGCAAGCACGTCCTTTGCTTTCTCCCCATGTCCCACCCCATCTCTCTCAGCCTGCAGACCCCTCCTCCTCATCCCCTCCAGTAGGACACTCATCCTTCCGAAGCTCCCTCGGTCACCTCTTCTCTGCGCCCCTGAAGATGCCAACCACACGTCACCCATCAGTGCCCGCGGAGCACGTGGTTGTCGGGGCCTTAGAGCAAACCACAGCAAGCCTCCCCAAGTTCAGATCCATGTCCGAGTTCCAAAATTACCTGCCCAGCTCTAGAAAAGTTCTGGACTTAAAGGACACATGAGAGGAGAAACATGGCACTGAATAACCCCTATTTCAGTAGCTATGGATGAATACTGTCTGAGCCGTAAAAAGAATGGAATGAAATGAACAGGGAACAGGCTGGGGTCTTTTGTAAGAGGGAGCCCTTGCTGAGCAAACAAGCAGCAGAATCTTCACCATTTTATTAGTAGGACCATTCTTTTTAAAGGTGCTGTTTTATTAAACTGGCACTTGCTGATTCTTCCTATGTGGCTGATTTATAATAGCAATCAGGCAGTGGAAGTTGTGCTTAGAATTCCATAAATGCACAAGGGTCTGCAGGACGTTAATGGAATATAAAGTGCGCCTATCCGTTCATTATCACGTAAATAAATGGCTGAGCTCCGGAGCCATCCTCACAGGGCACAGGGAAAGACTGGTGCTCATCCGAGGGGCTGAGGTGGGCGTTGCTTGGGTAACTGAGAATTCTTTTCATGTCTATCATTTCCCCCATGTTCCAAAAGCTCAGAGAGAAGGCCTGCCCTAGGATCTCACCCAGGTGGAGTGATGGAGAACATCAGAGCATCCTGCAGCATTGATGCAGGAGCAGATATCACGTCCTGGGACGTGCTGAGTCCCTGAGATGGACCACTGGGTCCTTGGCTTTGCGCAGGAAGGAATTCAGGAGTGAGCCAAAGTAAAGTGAAGGCAGGTTTATTCGGAGAGATTGACACTCCACAGACAGAACGTGAATGGTTTCTGAAGGCGAGAGCAGCCCCCGGGGTACGGGGTTGTTAGTTTTTATGGGCTGGGTAACTTCATACTCTAATGAGTGGAAGGAATATTCTTGCTATTCTGGGGAAGGGATGGGGATTTCTAGAAGATGGGCCACTGTCCACCTTTTGGTCTTTTAGGGTCATCCTTGGCACTGTCATGGCAAAGGGGAGTGATCTTTAGTATTTGAATGAAGGAATAGTGAGCTAGAGGTCAGTCACCGGACCATGCTCATTGCCATCTTGATTTTACGTGGTTCCAGCCACTTCTTTGTATCCTGTCTTTCTCAATGGCTGTGCCCCCCTCCTTGTTCTTTTAAGTTGTGCCCGGTCTCCCTCCTTCCTGTCTGAGCAGGGGCAAAGCAGCAGCGTACAGACGTGCAAGAAACATGTTGGCAGGGAGGTCTGGGCCGACATCTTGCTGCTACTTGTGGCAAACACACGCCCCAGCACACCACCTGCAGCACATCATTACCTGGGACATCTCCTCCTTAGCTCCACAGGCCTGTGCTCTTCACCGCAGGGCTGTGTCCCGCTCCACTGTCGGTCAGCTTACTTGGGTGAGACAGTCCCGCGTGAACCCCAGCTCCGCAGGCGTACTGGCAGGGCTCCTAACTGCGCCTCATGTTCCTCATCTAGAAAACTAGGATAATAGTAGTACCGACCTCCAGGGCTTGTGGTGAGAATTAAATAACTTCCTCCTTGTAAAGGACTTAGAGACAGCTATTACTGTTAGCTGGGTGTTCTAAAAGATGAGTAGTTACAGATTGTAATGACTACCGTGAAGAAAGTACATAGGGTCATGCAATAGAGTCACTGCAATGTTTTGGGGCTCCCCCCAAAAAAAAGTTAAATATGGATTGCAATGAATAAGGAAATAAGGTGCTGGGATGTCCTAACTCTGGGACATATGTTTAGATGGGTAGTCAGGGTAGGCTTCTCTGAGGAGGTGACATTTAAGCTGAGATGAGAAGGAAGGAAAGTAGCCAAGTGGAGGGAGTTCATCCCAAGCAGAAGGAAATGACTGCATGGGGTTGTCATGGGAAAAAGCTCGGTGGTGCTAAAAATGGATAGGATTCCAGTGTGCAAGGGGGTTGGTGGGGGGCAAAACCAAAGACTGGGTCAAGCAGGGCCTGTGTCAAAGTAAGGGCACAGATACTATTCCAAATGCAGGGTGATAATCTGATCTAATCTGTCACAATGAAAATTCCTCTGGCTGCTCTGTGAAAACTGGACTACAGGGTGCAAAGGTGAAGCAGAAAAACCAATTAGGAGGCTCTTGGGGTTGTCCAGGCAACAAATGATGGCAGCATGGACCTGGATGGTGGCAGGAACGGCACCCATTAAGTAGATGGGCTTTGCTATAGAGTGGACGTGAAGGACAGGGAAAGGGAGGGGTCGAGGCTGACTCAGGGTGTTGGCAACTGGGCGAACGGTGTTGCTGGCTGCTGACAAGGGAGGACGCGAGGATGGGGTGACCATCTCAGAAGTTCTACTTTGGACGTGCTGAATTGAAGATGCCTGTCCATTGGACAAGGCCAGAGGTCCTAGGAAAGGCCTGAAGATAAAGATTTAGAAGTTTTGAGCATGTAGGAAGCTTTTAGGAAAATACATGGGAGAGAATCAAGTAAAGAAAGGATGGAATTTAAAACAGGATCCAGGTCCAAGTCCTGAATAGTCCCAGCATTTAGAAGTTGAGGAGGGGGCGAGGAGTCAGGGCAAAAGGCTGAGGAAACAGCCGGTGAAGTAGGATGAAGTCCAGGTGCTCGGGGAAGAGGAGAAGGTGCTGACAGGTGAGATCAGGACACAGAGAGACCTCTGGATGTGGCGACCTTGTGCACAGCTGCAGTGGACACAGAAGCCTGGTGGGCGTTAACAAGAACCACATATGCAGACAATTCTTGCAGTGACTAATTCCACATAAGGAGCAGTTACTATGAAATTCCAGGCCCTGTGACTGCGAGGCCGCGGCTCCCTGCGGTTCGGTCTGATTGCAGCTCCTCTGGAAGCTGTCCTGGATGGGGCTCGGCCTTGCGCCTCATCAGACCGGGCTCTCACCCTGTCTCCCTGCTCCTCGTTTGGACTTGGTGGTTAAAGTACTGCGGCTGGTCTTTGCGTGGTAGGGAGTGCTCCCTCCTCCCCAACGGCTCCGGGAGCCCTACCTGCAGACTCCCCAGCTCTGCCAGCACCGCCGCGGAGCCTGCGGGGCCAGTCCCCAGCCTGCATCACGGGCTGCCCGCCCGGTTCTTCCCTCACCTGCCAACTCCTGAGTCTCCTCGCATGTTCCCTCTGTCTGTGCCACTGCCTACAGTTAGGTTTCAGTTAAAGATAAAAGCGCCTCCCTCTGTGGCTAGAGTAAGAGTCAGAGGACCTTTGGTGGCCAGAAATAACCCTTTTTGGTGGAGTGGGAAGATCTGTAACTGAAAGCCAGGTGTGTGCTGGTGCGTGGGGTTTGGGTTGTCGTGGCAACGGTACCAAGAGCAGCATTGTCTGCTGACTTGTGCTCCAGGTGCGCGCTGCTGAGAGGAAAAACAGACGGGAGGGAGGCCGCCGTTCTGGGCATCCCAGAACGCTCTGTGGATGCCCTGCTGTATAGGGGACAGATGGAACGTGTAGTGTTGAATCTGTACTTTCTCATCTGTGTGGAGCCTACGAAAGTGTTCCTTTTAGCCTCATTACCTAGACAGAACATATACATTCTTTTTTAACTGATGGCCCAGCAAATTTGAATTAGAAACTAGACAGAACAGGACATGCATGGATGGTAGAGGTTCCAAAATAGCTTGGATTAGCAGGTTTATAGTTCTTAGAGTTTTCTAAGTTATCTTTTGGGAATGTGAGGAAAGCTGGAGACTTGAGAAGAGTATGCCTGTGCGTGTAACTCTGCATAAAAATTCAGAGCTGAAGACCACATGAAGCACATTCACACACCCAGGCAGAGCGCTGCTGCTTTACCAGTTTCCCACATTTGCACAAAGTTAAGAATCACCTGGGGCAGTCTTTTTACTTGAAATATAATGGACATACAACATTGCATTAGTTTCAGGTATACAACATGACGCAATAGTTGTATATATTAGAGAAATCACTGCCACAATAAGTCGAGTTAAACATGTGTCACCATCAGTACTTCACAAAAAAATTTTTTCTTGAGAACTTTTAAGATCTCCTTTGTTAGCAACTTTCAAATATGCAATATAGTAATATTAACTAGAGTCAGCATGCTGTACATTACATCCCCAGGATTGATTTATTTTATAACTGAAGTTTGTACCTTTGACCCCAACTCACCCACCCCACCCCTACCTCTGGTAAACACCAATCTGGTCTCTGTATCTATGAGCTTGCTTTTTGTTTTTTTGGTTTTTTAGATTCCATGTGTAGATGAGATCATGTGGTATTTGTCTTGCTCTGACTTAGTTCACTTGGCATAATGCCCTCACAGTCCGTGTTGTTGCAAATGGCACTTCATTATTTTTATAGCTGAATAATATTCCATTGTATATATAACCATATCTTTATCCATTTTTCCACTGATGAACACTTAGGTTGTTTCCGTATCTTGGCTATTGAATAATGCTGCAGTGAACGTGGGGGTGAAGGTGTCTTTTTGAGATGGAGACTTCATTTTCTTCAGATAACTACCTAGAGGTGGAATTGCTGAATTGTATGGTAGTTTTATTTTTTGAGGACCCTCCCTTTTGTTTTCTATAGTAACTGTTACCAATTTACATTCCCACTAACAGTGCACGAGGGTTCCCTTTTTTCCACATCCTCACCAATACCTGTTGTTTCTTGTGTTTTTGATAATAACCATTCTGACAGGTGTGATTCTCTCGCTGTGGTTTTGATTTGCATTTCCTTTATGATTAGTGATGTTAAGCATCTTTTCATGTGCCTGTTGGCCATCTGTAAGTCTTCTTTGGGGAAATGTCTATTTAGATGTTTGCATTTTTAATTTTTTTGTTTGTTTTTTGCTATTGAGGTGTATAGATTCTTTATATATTTTGGACTTTAACCCCTTATTAGACACATAATTTGCAGGCATTTCCTCCTAGTTAGCAGGTTGCCCTTTCATTTTGTTGATGTTGTCCTTTGATGTGCAGAAGAATTTCAGTTTGCTATAGTCCCATTTCTGTTTTTGCATTTGTTGCCTTTGCATTTGTTGTCAGATTCAAGAGAAAAATCATGACCGAGATCAATGTCCAGTTGCTTACTGCCTGTTTTCTTATGGGAGTTTGATGGTTTCAGGTCTTACCAAGACTTTAATCCATTTTATGAGTTAAATTTTGTGTATGGGGTAAGACAGTGACCCAGTTTCCTTCTCTTGCATGTGGCTGTCAGTTCTCCTAAGACCATGTATCAGAGACTGTCCTTCCCCCAGTGTATATTCTTGGCTCCTTTGTCATAAACTGACCACATCTGCTTGGGTTTATTTCTGGGCTCTTTATGCTTTTCCATTGATTATGTACCTGTTTTTTGTTTGTTTGTTTGTTTTTGTTGTGTTTTTTTTTTTTGCCAATACCATACTGTTTTCATTACCTGGAACACTTCTTCATCCTATAGTTCCTGGGTCTTAACTCAGACCTACTGAATCAGAATCCAGGGGCACCCCCGAGACCAGTACTGTGAACACGTGCCTGACCCCGGAGGCTGCGTGCTGCGGGGAGACAGAGACTTGACAGTTGTTAATTTGCGGGGGTTTAGTGTTTGTTTCGGTTCAGATGAGGGATGCTGGAGGCATGACTTTCACTGTAGGTGCCCGCCTCACTCATTTTAGGTTTAAGTTTGAGGTTTAGCCTCGTCTTTTTATCTTTAAATAAATCAGCATCATGGTTCTACCCCAGAGTTTGGAGAGCACTTCACCCCCATCTCTCTTCCTGAGGCCTAGGGGGCTTCTAGGGCCAGTTCTCAGCTCCCAGCAGTGGCTTCCCACCCTCAGCCCTGTCCCCATCTCCCATCACCCCAGCCAGGGTCTGTGAGGGCTTCCCTTCATTGCTGCGTTGTCCTCCCTTGGGGCCTGCCAGGTCCAGGAAGTTCTCTCCAGTCCCAGGGGCCGGGGGCCTGGGGAAGGAAGCCCTTTGTTTTGTGGGGGCTAGGGTTTCCATTCTGCTGCTTCGGGTTGGGGCAAGGCTGTCCTTGTAAGTAGGGGAAGTGGTATTGTTCTGGGCAGTTTTATGTTGTGAATTTGAGTTAATGATTAGATTTAAAATTCTCTTCCTAATTTGCTTCTTTGCCTTTGCCCTAGTCATCCACTTTAGAATAAAACGTAAAACAGAACAGTAACAAAATGTAAAACAAATAACCCTTCTCTATTATTTTTAGCCAGAGGGAAGGGGAAAAACATCTTTCATGCTCTTCTAACTCTCCTTTGGCTGACAGAGCTGGAAGGCTGATGGGCTGGGTGGGAGGGAGCGCGCCACCCTCCCAAGACGCTGTTCTCACTTGTGGTAGGAAATGGTGCCACTCTCAGATTCTAGTAGGAAATGCCACCTGATCTGAGGAGATGTCTGGGTGGCTGCTAGGGCCCAGGAGCAATGCACATTCCTGGACAAACAGGGGACACCTGCTGGAAGGCCCTGCGGTGAGTAGGCTCCTGCCCCCTTAAGGCTGGTGGGAGGGTCACTGGGTGGTATGCTCACTTAAAAAGCTCTTTCCCCAGCATTCCCACCCACAAAAGCAGGCCTGGATTTTTGTGTTGCTCTTCCTTCCTTCATGAATGAATGTGGAAAGTTGGAGTTGCATCTAGAGTAGCTAGAGGCAGAAATGTCAAAGAATCGATATTTGAACAGCCAGGAAGGGAGAACCAGGGCTGAAGCACTGAGCACCTGCGAGTCCTCCCCGAGGTCACCCCCCTGCAGCCTTCCTACAGGAAGCACAACGGAGACCCTGCCCCACTCTGCAGAAGCACACATAATTACAAACATTTCAAACAAGGCAGACGTGAGCGAAGTAGAAAATGAAAGCCCCTGTCATCCTCCTCCTGGGAGTTCAGCACTGTGGAGGAGGGTGGAGCATTCACATCTTTGGTTGTTTTTGCAAATGTGACAATCAGCAGAACCCACCCTTGGCACATGACAGTAGAGCAGGTAGCCTTCCTTGCCAGTGCATGTCAGTCCATTTTTTTTTTTTTTGAGCAGCACAGGGCATCTCAATAGAACCAGTCCCCTGGCTCTTTCCCATTCTCAGCTGTTAGAACCAGTGCTGAAGTGAATCCCGCTGTAATCTCATGGACATTTAGGAACCTCCACTCACACTGTTTCTGTAAGAAAAATTTCTAGAAGGTAAGTTGCTTAGGATGTGTTTGTGTTTTATTTTGTACTGCCAAGTTGCCTTCCAGAACGATTGTGCTAATTTACATTCCTCAAACACTCATGAGTTGTTTTTAGAGGAATTTTTTCCATAAATCCTGGTTTCTCAGTGTGCTCTAAGGAATCACCTTCAGTGAGTTGTTCTGAGCTGTTTTAACAGCTGTTGTCACTGGGAAGCTGTCCCTCAGGCGTGGCGCTCGGCACTGGGGATATGTTAAGGAACAAACCAAATAAAGTCCTTGCCACCTTGGCGCCTACCTGCCAGGGGTCTCGCAGGTCTCGGCAGGCTGCCGAGTGTGCCTCGTGTGACAGTGCAGAGTGACACTGCTGTGATGGAACCTCGGGAGGGAGAAGACTGGTCACTGACCTCCCCCTGCCTGGCTCTGTGCTCTTGTGGGAATTATAGGAAGGCAATAAGCTGACAGGACACCAGAAGCCTCTGGTACTGACTGCTCAGGTGGCTTGGGTCGCCATAGTAGTGAAGACCCAATGGAACTTGAAGCCAAGAGGGGAAGAGGGGGCATCAAATGAAAGTGCAAGTCTAACTTAAGTACTTTACAGGTGATTAGGACCTTAACCAGTTCAACTCCTACCACACTGCCCCCTTTTGTATTTTGCAAAGTAGGATTGTGTTTATTCACTGAGCAGGCCCTTGTCCCAGGTAGGCACCTAGACCAGAGGTTTCTGTTCTCGACACCCAAAGTGGTTCAGGAGACGCCTGGCACACTTGGAAAAGGGCCTGGAGACTGGGACGGGGTTTTGCAGTCAGGCTACACTCTGCTTGCTGAGCATTTGAAACTTCAACATTACCTGGAAGACTACAACTTCCTGTCTTGTTCCTTTACAACACACACTTAGATTTCTAAAGAGCCGTTACCACTACAGGAAGCAGGTTCCAGGGGCCTCAGGCATGCGGCGGTGAGGGGCTTAGGCGCTACGGGGGCAGCCCTGGTGCCCTCCAGTCTCTTCCCTCTGTCCTCCTGCCTTTGGACTTGGCCAGCCAGACCTCCCTCCTCTGCTACCACATCGCAGGCAGGAGCCATCTCCACCATCAGCTCAGGTTGCTCACAGCACGCTTCCTCTCTCTTTGATACAGAGAAAAGAAGTTAAAGGCCAGAGTTCAAGAGTTGGTGAGTGCCTTGGAAAGACTCACCAAGAGCAGTGAAATCCGACACCAGCAATCAGCAGAGTTCGTCAACGACCTAAAGCGAGCCAACAGGTAAGATCCTCCTGTTTGTAATCCCCTGTGGTTCTCGGGCTCACGCCAGGGAGAGCGTTCCGTGAATGCTGAGGGCCAGCTGTAGAGAATGGTGGGTCCTCATCTGCCTCCCTCAGAGCCTGCTCTCCCCTAGGGCGTCTCCCAGCACCCACAGAAACCTAAGGAAGGCTCGGTAAGGACGAGTGCTTAGGGCAGGCGTGTCTGGGAAGGCAGCAGACTCTGCCCCCTCTTTACACTTCATGTAGTAAACGTTCTGAGAAATCATACCATTTTAAAAGATCAGCTTGTGCTTAAGCCCGTGTTTTCCAAACAAAGTTGGCTGCAGAACTTTCTATTTGAGCGACATTCACAGACTGAGTGGAACACTTCAGGGAGGAGTGCTCTAAGACGGCAGCCTCAAACTTTTTGGGTTAATGCCCCCTTTACACGCATAAAAAACTGAGGACTTCAAAGAGTTGTGTTCTTTTAAATCATTTATCTATTGATAAATCTCATTTTAGAAGCTAAAACAAATTTTTGAAGCTTTTATTCACTTAAAAAAAATTCACTACATGTAATACAAATGGCATTTATTTTTAAAAATCACTTTCCAAAAATAATTGGAAAAATAATACTGTTTTTACAGTTTTGCAAATCTCTAATGGCTGGCTTAATGTAAGACAGCTAGACTCACGTCCACTTCAACAGGTAGTAATATATATGAATATGCTGTTTTGAAATACATTCAGTAAACCTAGCTTCCAGTAGTTCTATAGTTAAAAAATAAAGAACCTCATAGATTTCCCCTGAAAGGGTTTTGGGACTCCGGGGGGTCAGTTCTCAGACCACACTTTGAGAACCGGACAGTACATGGAAGGGACCTGGGGTGTTGTTCTGGACCAGACTGGGACCGGGACTTACTAGCTCTAGGCTCAGCCCCCGCCCTCTTCCCACCCCAGGAGGGACAGTTCACAGAGGCCTGTGGTCTGTGTCCAGCAGGCAGCATTAGCTCAGGACCCATGTGCCCTGAGTCCCATCAGCCCAGAGCAGGGAGGGAAGTCGTCAGTGCCTCTCTGCCCTCAGCCAAGGTGAGGTCACACAGACTGCAGCATGTGAGGAACTCTCCTGCAACGAGACCTGACCGTACTGCAGCCATGGAACAACACACAGACGCGCTATTTGTATTTCCATGATAGATTTCTCGAGTTCAGCTTTTCTGCTTGTCTATTTGGATGCAGCTAGTTTGGATTACTGGTGTAAGCCCCTCCTACCATGTAGGTGACAAGCCTCTAGCAATCAGGCTGAATTAATCATGGTTAAGTCAATACCTGAATGGCCCTGAATGTTGAAACACTATCTGATTTCAAATTCTTCCTGACGAGGCCAAGTGACCTGTTTCTTCAGAGTGGTACTTACTGGTCCAGGCTGCCCAGTGGACGGGGCAGTGGGTACTCAGTGCTACTCAGGAGAAATCTTCATTCTCACTTCCCTCTGTTCCCACATAGCAACCTGGTGGCTGCCTACGAGAAAGCCAAGAAGAAGCATCAAAACAAACTAAAGAAGTTGGAGTCTCAGATGATGGCTATGGTGGAGAGACATGAGACCCAAGTGAGGATGCTCAAGCAACGAATCGCTCTACTGGAGGAGGAGAACTCAAGGCCACACACCAATGAAACGTCACTGTAATCGGCACTCAGGCTCCAAGGTTCTGCCCATGGAAGTATAACTCTAGCAGGGCACTGAGGTCAGAGGGGCCCTGGGACAGAGGACCTGTTGGGAGAATGAGAAAAGGGAAGGTTGGCAGGTAGGCCAGCACTTGGACAACTGAGTGCCCTGGACTCAGCTCCGGGGTGAGGGGCCCCAGGGACACCACGTGGACTGTCTCTAGCGGACCCTGCTCCTCCTGTCCCGGCGGTGGACAGCGTGGGAACTGCCACATGCGCCGGGCTCTGTGGGCCTCGCTTCTGCTCTCAGCACTGGCTATCACTCTCCCTCCTCTTCTGTTCTGGAGGTGGTGCTGCAGTGGGATAATCCACAGCAGATGTTTTCTTAAAGATTTCCCATTCCTTTTCCCTCTTTTTGGTGGGCAGCAACCTTCTCTCTGGCATCCCCAGCTTCTCTTTCCTGACCTGGGCGGGGGGGTCAAGGCTCAGCATGGAGCAGAACTGCCCATTTGTTTAGTGGAACCAGGCTTTGGTTTTTCAGGTCTCACATGTCAACTCAAGATACAGGCTGTCACTCAGAGCTGTTAGCTATAGCCCCAGAAATGCTGAAGCTACAGGCAGAGCAGTGAGGCCTGAACAGCTCTGGACAGGAGAATGGAAGTTCCTTGCCTCTCCTCATGGAGGCAGGGCTGGGAAGGGAGCTCTCTTCTGACTGGGAGTTCCTCCTCCCTTGGTGGAGCTTTTTAAGAGCCAAGGCTTGGCACAGGGAGAATCCTGTTGATACCTGTAAGGGACCTAGACTGGCGTCTGGAGGTTCTTCCAGAGCAGAGGTGCATTAGCCCTCTCCCGCACCCCAGGGCACTACACAGTCGCTGTGCTACGTGGATCAGAGCTCCTCCACGTGAGCTGTGGACCTGCTTCTGTCTGTCTAAGGGCAAGAGGCAGGAGCTGACTAGATCATGTTTTGCAGGCTGAACCCACCGATTTAAGAGATTGCTCCTGCAGCACCAGTTTGCGAGTTCACTCCTGCTGTTACAAAGGGCAGGGGTTGAAGGAATGGTCATTGAGGCCTCCTTTTTTTTATCCCCCAGAGACATGAGGATGGTTAGCACATGGTGCTTAAACAGGTGACATCTCAAGCAGTGCTGACAGGACTGGGCAGGACCGAAGTACCTGAATTCTTTCAGGAAGGTCTTCCACCTTAAATTCATTATTCCTTTTTTAACCTTTCCTGTTTCACTTTTCACTTTGTTCTTCCCTTCTTACGTCACCGCTCTACCTTGACAGATACATTTCAAAGGACTACTTACCATTTATTCTGTAGCACCTGAAGTCCTCTAGGAGAAACGGGGCCCAGTGTCACAGCTCGGCTTATGATCAGGTCACTGCATTCACGCCCCCGTGTCCGTGAGGTAAAGATCTGTCCTCAGCCTTCTGCACGAGGCAGGAAGGGCACTCTAGCCCCGACCTTAGAAGGCAGAGCAGTTCTATCCCCAAAGCAACCACCCTTTTTTCTCCAGCCAGCAGTGAGGCTGCCCCCATCTTGTCCCCCTCCCCAAAAAATCAACTGGTATCAATCAGTGTGAAAGGGCCAGCTTTCACATGCTTTGATCACTGTCAAAGTACCCACTGGCTTGTCTGTTATAAATCTACTGGACTTTATCCCAAGAGTAAAAATAGACTTAATGTTTTGGCTGAAAAGTGTGTGCAAAAAAAAGGTTTAACAGATGAAATCAGTTTTCCCCATTTCTCCAGCTTGTCCCGGAGAAAACATCCTCCCCAAGCAAACCGGGCTGTGCAGAGTGGGGATCCGTTCATGGCCTTCTCTTGTGTGGTTGAACAGGCATCAAAACAGTTGGACAGTTTTCATTTTCACCCCCACTGAAAAGC
Source organism: Camelus bactrianus (assembly GCF_048773025.1). Lineage (NCBI taxonomy): Eukaryota > Metazoa > Chordata > Mammalia > Artiodactyla > Camelidae > Camelus > Camelus bactrianus. The sequence goes on from NC_133541.1 coordinate 78,617,496, forward strand.
ATAGCTGGCGCAGGAATAAAATCTTGTTTGCTGACCTCTGTCTACTCCTCTTGCTGCAAGTGAAAACAAGCCGCTCTCCTAGCGTCATGGAACTTCTCCAGACCTGGGAGGGCTCGGCTCCTCCATTAGGACCCTAGTATTACTGATCCTGCTTGGCCTCATTGAGTTTATACTTCAACATAATACTTTTTCAGATAGGTGGTGGTCGGGTGAAAACTATTTCCCAGGCAAAACTGTTACTTTCATAAATGAGTAGAATAAAAGCTATTCAATATAGTTGATTTCCTTTCATTGTATTTTTCACATATTCCCTAACTGTCCTTGCTGAAGGGGAACCAACAGGCATTTGGTTATTATGCTAACCGCAAGGCTTACTAAAACCTCGTCGGTTAAATAAATGATTGCAGGTGCCTGGATCATTTTCCTTTTTCATAACCTGAATGTTCTTTCTAAATAGGAGCTGGTTACATTAACATCTCCATCAGAGGTGAACAGTGATCCTGATTATAACTCGTACAAGGTTAAAAATGTTCCAACTTTCATATTTAACTGTTTTAATCGTTCCCTCAAGTGGCTACCCCTTTTAGGCAGTTACCTTCACCATTCAGAGTTCAATCTTTGGCTGATAGAGAAATGAGCATGAGAACCCATTTCACAGTTCCCTTGGAGTATAATCTCCCACTATGGAACTGAGGCAAAAATCTCAAAATAAGAGAGACCTCTGTCTGTAGCTGGAGTGCCATCAACACGTGGGCCCACCAACTGGATGTGATGTTCTGCCCAATCTCATGTGCACCAGCTACCAAACTGCCACGGACGTGCAGGCGGTAAGATTCCCCCTTGAAAGGAACACCGAAAGCTATTCATGATGAAGTATCTTACGTGATCAGACAGCGAGGACTTATCATGCCCTCCCGACCTCACGGGTGCGCTAGATGTAACCTGGTTGCCAGAGCAGGTACTCACCTGTCTCATGTTCACACTGGCATTTCGGGATCCTGAAGTTAACATCCACGTTGCCTGAAACTGGAATGTTAGGATAATAAAAAAGTAAGTGCCAGTTAAACATAATTGCTTAATTCTCCTTTGAGATGATGCATAGACTTCTTACCAAGTCTTCCTCTGCGCCTACAGCGATACTTCACAGGGACCTTAGAGAACCGGACGTGCTCCTAACTCCAGGGAGGCAGTTCGAACTAGAGCCAGTAAGGCTTTCTTTAAGGATGAGAATAGTAAAATCTGAAATTACTACAAAGTTTGTTGCTCCCAGCCGTATACAAATTACATTATTTTAAATGAAAAAATGCTTCAGTTTACCCATCTGGGCCAGACTGCCTATGTCACTGCATGAATTGTTCCCTATCCTGCAGTTATTTTTTAAATTCTATCAAATATTTTAACTCAAAGCTTTAAACTATTTGCTAATGCAGAGCTGGGAGTATGTCCCATCCATCAAACTACATAAAGTGAAAAGATTGCGCTAAGTTTACAGCTACACATATTTCTAGATGCAACTAATAGCTTTAATTAGTTTTTAGAGACCAAAGGGGGGAGAATTCTGATGAAATTTCTGAACTGAATTTAATTAGGGTACATCACATAGGATTGCAAAGGTTGTGTTTTCTTTTTAGGGGGGTGGGAAGGAGCATCAGTAACTTTTTTTTTCCTGTATTGACAGTTTTGTAAAAACACTATAAAAATTATGAAAAAATCACAGCAATTATTTTCCTATTTCTCCAATGAAATGGCCTATTTGATGAGAAATGATACTACCTTTCAGTGAACCTTGCTGGGCACTACTTTGTAGATGCATCACTAGCTACAAAACACAAATTATGCCTTTGCTGCACACACTTACCGATAAGCTGGGCTGAAGTTAGCTCTGAACCTCTCTCGTTCTGAAGTTACTGTCTAACTACATCTGAGTTCACTAATAGATGTACGTATGCCTTAGGCTGCCAAGCACCGAGTTTTTAGAACTGCCACCAGAATTATCAATGAATATAACGCTGGCTTTAGCCTCCATAGCATCGCTGAGCCTTCAGTGGCTGTTAAAATACTAAAGTGTAAAAGGGTACAAGTTGAATAGCAGCTGTTCACGCATTCCTATTTTGCTAATTCTTGTGTAGAGAAAGACAGTCTCACATACAGACAAGTGTTACATTGTTGGTGAAGGGTTAGATTGTCTAGATATGGCATCTGAGTGTGATTCTGCTGGAGTCAAGGCAGCTACAGAATCACTCATCATCTCAAGTGTCAGCTCAGCAGGACAGAGCAAGCTGGAGACAAAATTCCCTGACACTAATGACCTGCTTAGTTATTCTGGCTTTAGAGTTCACCTTTGCACTTTTTTGCAGATCTAATCCATGTGGAAAAGGTTCTGTTTGTAGAACGCATAGTATTCACTTATAGTGCTCCTGTCAGGACGGCCAAGCGAGTGGGTGCCCCTGATAATCTGCTTCTCTTTGAACCCAGTGCAAATAGGGTGAAACATGTTCACTTCTTTTCTATTCCTAATCAGTTTTAGATATATTGTCAAGACTTATTTACTTTGCATGAGACTTTAGTTTCCTATTTGAAAATGTGCCATTTTTAAGCCACCTGAATGTACTGTCAGTTATTGAAGCACATGTGACTAAGTTGGCATTTGTCAGTATTGTTCTACTGTCTGTATTAAAATCTCATTTTTAAGTTGCCACTTAACACTGTACTATACCTTGTAATTTGTTTTTAGATTCTTCACTTATATGCATTCAGTATTTCCAGATGCCTTTAGTTTTAGCTGCTGTAAAATAGCTTGGTGTTATTTGATATAGAATTGTTAAAAAAAAAAAAAAACTCCATTTATTTATACAGAGACATTTATAATATTTTACAAACATTCTTATATTCTGAATAAATATTTCTAATTCTATTATGTGCTTTAACTGTGTTCATTAAGGATAGAACTGTCCTTCTGTAATATTTTTAACATTTAATGTCAAACATCAGAGATTTGATATTTATATCAAGAGCCCAAGTCAAAGCAGGGGACTACAAGACCGACTGCATTTGGTCAAAACGGCCAAAGAAACATCATTTATCACCAATTTCTACTGAGCTGCCTTTTCAAATTTGGGAAGAATGGGGAGTTATCTATTGAAGGATCTGCATCTTTTTTTCTTTTTTAAAAATTGCTGAAAGGAGGAATATAATCACCCACTGGCAGGGTCATCCATGACTGTAAAGAAGGCTGGCGCGCAGCCATACGAGATGTCTGTAGGAGACTCTTACTGCAGTGCTGGCAGGTCTCGTTATCAAAGCCAAGTACCTTTCACAGTAGGCGTGTAACACCTCGGTTACTCTGTTCTTACAATTTTAAATAAAATTGGTATATAGCTGAGGTCTCCAGTGGAGAATATATTCCTTTCACCCTTGAGATCCTAAGACTGTCAAGCACTCTACTCAGAAAACCTAGTTCTAGTACAAATGTAACAATTACTGAATTTTAATGAAGCTAATTAACTCACACTATATAATCTGGCTTTTTTAAAAAGCAACAATTAAACTATACATCGAGATGGAGAATACATACCAGTTACTTATGCAGAGACACTCTATTTCTTCCTATCATATATAAACATACCTTTATTTCATACTTGTCATTTTTTATTGGTCCAAAGAGATACAACCAAAATGTGGGCAACCTGAAACCTACAAGTACCAGTAGCAGAACCAGGTTAAGGTAGTAATTAAAACTGCCCAGGCAGCAGAATTTATTTATTGCACTATAAACAATCTAAATTTAACACGATGTTTTTACAGAAAGCCAATATTTGAACAATCAACCATAAAAATGTTTTAAAATACAAAGGAAACCTTCCATCATTCAAAGTGTATTTTGTAAGATAAAAGGTTTTTCATTTCTTAAATGGTGTTATTTATATTTACAGCAAAAGAGCTTTCAAAAAGAGCATAACTGTTAAGACATAGGACTTTGTTCGTTTTCTCAGAGTAGAGTACAGCTGGCATTTCGTGTGGACTTTAGAAGTGCAGCAATCCTGCACACATTTAAAGTCCTGATACCTAAACATGAGTCACTGGAAATCTTTTATGATAGATACCCAGTAAGTGAAAATCAGTCCTTACTCTTTCTTAATACTGACAGAGAGAAAGCTCCTATTCAGTCAGAATGTAATAAATCCAGAAAGATAATAATTACCGCTCCCAAGGTATCAATTCCTATAAAGACAAGATGCACCCAACAGGTGTTTTGGGGTTCCTTTTCTGCTCTTTCTAAATGTTTGACAATTAATCAAAACAAGCACCAAGAATTTCATTACTAGCATAGACAGAATCACTCCAATGGTTTACTTACAAAATCTTTCTCTAAACATTAAAATGCCCCAGAAGGTAAAGTAATAAAATGCTGCCATAATTAAAGCAAAACTTAAATTTTAAATCATTTCATGTAAGACAGAAATTATTACTGAATAAAGTTTATAAACCTACTTATCACATTTACTCTGAAGTCCAGTTTTCTCAATGGAATAGCATATCTTTGAGTGAAAGACATCATTTCACCAATTTTTCCTACCAGATTTTGTAGGTGCCTAATAAAATAATTTAACATGACTCAGCATAAATACCTTCACCTTTTTCAGACTAAAACCTACTCCCAAGAAAACTGTTTTAAGACTATATATTTTCCATGAACATTATCTAGTCTCCACAGCATTAAAGACACTTCAAATCTTGTTTTGGAAATAGGCAAGGCATAAAAAGAAATCTATTCTTATTCCCCTTCCCATCAAAACTAAACTGCATGCATGCCCTTATTTTGGTGGTCAGATGAAAGACAATTTCATAAGACGATTTCACTTAAGTCAGTTAAGTACATGAAGCATAATTCCATCTGATTAATCAGTTTATTCTGAATAAGACTTAAATTTTCATTAAAGCCAACAGGTAATTAAAAATCTCAGCTGTATGAGTCAATACTTAACAAAGACAAATTTCTGTATGAAGTATTAAGCTAATAAGATGACTTCAAAAACAATTATAATAAAATATACTGTGTATATATATGTATATATACACACAAATATGTGTATATACAAAATAGTTTATGGTTTTATTTTCCTTTCCTATTTGTTACTGAAGAAAAACAGTTGGTAATATTTATAAAATGGAAGTCAGGTTAGCTGTCTCCTGTCCTAACTTTGAAATGAAAAAAAAAAATGTAAAACTAAAGTGTCAGTTCTTTGGACTCTCGCATTTGAAACTAAAAGGTACTTGTGCAAGATCCAGACACGTAAAATGACCAGTAGAGACAGCAGTGCCCTAGGACAGTAGTGAAATGCACAAAGAAACTCCTGCAGGATGTCTTCTGTGCTTTTCTACCAGTGCGTATCGTATGTGTGAGACATGAAGGGGCCAAGTCCACTGCTACTCATTTGTCCCAAGAGTTAACGTATCTAACCAACCAAAGTGCTAAGGAACAGTTACCACCTTCTCAATTTCTTTCGCAGCTGAGAAACTCTGCTTTCATTTGCTACCATCCATAGTCTACTGTTAAATACAACTAAAACATAGTAAGCAAAGATACCATTTTACAAATAACTAGCTAATTTCTGAAAGCTTGAGAAATGACTAACAATGTAGATTTGTGCCCGGAATGTTTCACACCACACTTTGCAGCTATAGGTTGTTTTAAAAGCTCAGATTCAATGTAGTAGATTAAATCAAAATATTACATCCTACCTCAAAAAGCCCAGAACCTAAGAATGTTAACTAAGACCTCTCAAAGATTAAGGACCAGCAGAACACTGCCCATTCTGCCATGGAAACTTACACAGAAGTTTTCTTTGTTCCCAAACCAATGTGACAGCTACCTGCATGAGACACTAAAATAGCACAGGTGTCCTCCCTCCTAACTGCTTGTGGCTCAAAAGTCAAAGTCAAGATATGATCACTGCTTGCAAACTCCCACTGTGGCAGATTCACCACAGGGATGTATCACAAATAAAAAGAAAAATTCTACAGAAAGAAAAAGACATGGGGGCACGGGCTGACAAGGCAGACTCGATGGCCTCTTCCTGACCAGTCATTCCAAGAAAAAGGATTAAGAAACAGCAGGTCTTCAAGTACTACTTACCAGGTAGAGGCCCATCACCAAAACAACAGCCAAACACCAAAAAAGCAGCAAATACACGTTTAGGGCCTCATTCTTCCACTGGCCTGAAGGACTAAAGGCTCCTAAGAGGAGGTCCATGTGAGACAAAGTTATAAACACAGGCAACTGACTTTGGCATTCAGTCCCTTTCCCCAGAGCACATGTGACCAACACTACAGGCCTGGTGCAAGCACCTTGTTAATTCAACTCCCCTTAGATTGTGCTTTCATGCTGCTACCCACAGCTACGCTATCCCCTCTGCTAACTACAGAAGACCCAAGACAAGTGGAATCTCTTTATTGGTGATTTCATAAATCTGGGAACCCAGAAAAAAGTCAATTATGAACGTTTCTCAAGATAAAACTTTCCTAGTTTTTTGTTCACACTTCTTTGTGCCTTATGTTAAGGTCTGAGCAACAAAGCCAGCCCTTCAAGTCCACCCCTAGGCAGCGGAGACAGCTTTACTCTGTTCCCAAGCTACGGTGCATTATTTCAATACTACTGTGTCACGAGGAAACTAGACAGAAAGGACCACCATGAGGACAAATGTATCGCTATCATGTGAAGTGACTGACACACAATTGATTGCAGCTGTGTGCTCTGGGGCTGTGCTCCATTAAGAAAACAGTGTACTTCAGTGTGGCTGGAGCTGTAAAACACCATAAGCACAGGAAGGACCTGACTCCCAAACACTAATCTTTAAAGTCAGAAAAACTGGCAACCATACTTAGGAAAAAAATGATACCCAGAGCCAGAAAATGCTTGGTAATGGCCACAGATGCGAGATTCTGCTGGGGCTGGGCAGTGAGCAACTTTCAGCCTCGTGCACCGTACAGCACTCAAGAACTGATTTATCTTCTAAAGTCTCTCCCTTGTGCTTGCTCTGCCCAGCAACTACAGCCATCTTCTCCCTTCAGGGCACTTTTCTATAATAACAAACCTGTGTTTTTGAGACCGCAATCTAGAACTTTACTTTGAAAGCATGAGACAGAGCTATACTGTCCCATTTGCAATCTGCCATCTTTATGACAGAGGACAAGCTTCAAGAGTAACTCAATTTTAAGAAGAAAAAGATGCTGAGAAGGCCCATCATAATCTCATTTGTAGAATTTCTGTCAACTATACAAATGCATTTTAAAGTCTTAAGTCTAAGGACAGAATACAAAATAAGGAACTCTAAGTAGGCTTTACCAAACTATCAGGACTATGGTTTAACAAAATTGTTATTTTACTAACACCTGTTTACCTAAAGACAGGTACTTTTAAGCATAAAGGATAGTATTACCTTTAGACAAAACAAGTTTGTCTTGCTTATCATTAATCTAAAGTTATAACAATACACATGAGCCCCTTCCCCAGGCTAGAAAATAACCCAAGTCAAAATTACTAGGTAACACTTATTTTTCTTCAATCAAAAAAATGTAAATGAATCTGACCTTTTAACTATGATTAATATGCAAAGAAAATACTGCCTCAGAATACAAAGACACAATAGATGTCAATCAAAACAAAGTCTCAGTGGGTAGAGTAAGGTCCACTGGTACAAAAATAAAGATTAAAAGCCAAGGGGTATTGTTATAGTTAAAAAAATAGCTAGGCAAAAAGTCTAGTTTTTTAACTGACTTTGCTCCTTACTGTTAACTGTCAGAAACAAACTAACCAAAAAAAGTGAGGGAATAGGTAATGAAATGCTTTGAATTTTTGAAATGCATTCATGCAGTCAGACCTGAACTTTTCTAAAAAGACAACTATAATATATTGTTTTATATAAGAGTTTAATCCTTGTGAAAGGATGTATTTCACTTAGATTTGAGTTTTTTGATATTAACACATAAATTACTAAAGACTTAAAAATACCAACCCAATCTCATAGCACAAAATTAATTTTGCTAAATTTTGCTATACATCTACATTATCTGTACTTACTAATTGATACTTAATAGAAAAATAAGGATATCCAAATTTCAAAGCAGCAAGCAGTGACCACCATTCCCTCAGAACATAGAAACCTCACCTTTATATGTTACCATGAAAATCCAACTTAATTCTCAAACATCTTCAATCAAATTCCACCCAGGCTAACAGAGCTCTATTAGATTCTCAGACTCCTCCAAATGCTCATGTCTCAGGAGAGCATCACTGTTTGAAATACTAAAACCATTCATTTGTTATTAACAAAAATTTGTGAAAGCATGTAAACCATACCCTTATCTTCTGGATCACATTGGTTAAGTACAAAAACAATTCATTGAACACCTTATAAATCATTACAGTTATACATAAAAGCACCTAGGCAATTTTAAAAAATAAAAGATTCACAGTGCACTGAACCTTGGAACATATAAGGTTGGAACATAAGAACATTTAAAAAGTGGATTCAAAGACATATTTCTTAAAGACATGAAACATAACGAACCCAACACAACTACTTTTCTCATCTAGCTTCTTAAATTGCAGCACACAGAAGTAAAGTATTGCATATTCAGCACACTCCTTTATCATTTGATTTCTTCAAACCACGCTAAAATTTCTCAATGGAGAAATCTAGTTCTGTGCTAAACATGGCCTTTCTCAAGGTAACCTCAACATTGAGAAACTAACTCACAGGTTCGAGGGACAAGTACAGCAGATGTACGTAAAACAGGTACATCCAACTTATACATTTTCTGCATAGTTAAGTCACATCACAAACATAAACTTCAACTCATATCTTTTAACATTTTTTTAATCTCAAACTGTCAAGAGAGCTAAGAGCCCCAAGTTACCAAAGTCCCATCCCACCCATACCCTTCTTTGTTCCACAGTGCATTAAATGAAGCAGCACAACAGCAATAATATTTAACCATAGTTAAACCACCGTCATCAAAAAGAGATAATCTGTTGGATCTTGAAAAGGCTCAAACACCATGAGAAGCCAAACTTCTGGTAACTGATTCTAATCTCTTTTGCTTTAGTACTGAGAGCTGAAAAATCCAACTCGAGGCACCAGAAAGACTGACCAAAGCACTCACTTTTTAAATAAGAAAACAAAACAAAACAAAACATATAAAATCACTAAAAATTAAATGGTTTCCAGATGGCAGTAAACGAGTGAAAATGATGTACCCGCCAGGCAAACTAAGTTTTCACTCCCTTAACAATTTAACAAAAATCTGGAATGCTGGGACCAACTATAAATATGGCTCAAGGAGACCCAAGCAAAGCAGCTGTACTTTTGTAAAGAACAGTTTAAGAGCTTCCAAACGCAATCATATAATGCATCTTTAAAAAGGTCACTGAAGGATTCACAAATTTGTCACATTAAAAGATACAGGATGGTAAATAACCTCATTCTAAACACTCTGCTATAACTGAATTATCTTGCTTAGCACCAAGAGGGTGACACTTTTGTTAATAAATAGAATTTCTCCTTTAAAATCAAGCCATTTAAAAGCTAAAGCAAAATAATACCAAGTGAATTCCTTACAATAGCACTTCTTTTGAAAGTCCCACTGGGTTAAATAGAACCCCTTTTAAATAGGCTATCTATACAGAATAAAGACTTCTACAATAAAATTTACAATTAGAGATATACTGTGTGGATACCACATGTTAAAAAGAGATTTTTAAAACCCACATGACAGATGCACACGCACGCATATGCTCACACACTCTCCCCCCGCAACAGAAAACGCCTTCAGTGAGGTCATAAGCAGCCCCAACACTACAGCCCCCTGAAAGCCCTGGTGATTGTCCTCAATTATATAGCTAAAATCCTTCTTAAAATGGGTACTGCCATCATTATTTGGATTTCAGAATCCTGAAGGAGCAAAATACATTCCTAGGAGTCAATTACACATGTTACTTCTGATCCTCCCCTAGTGAAATGCTTCAATGTACTTCGGTAAACTGCATCCCCTTCCCTTTTTGCTCCATCATCCAGGGGCTTCAGCATGCTAATGGAAGTGTGTCCGTCTCTGCTACTACTGCAAATTGGAACCTAATATAACATCTGTTTCCAGAGAGCAACACTGAGACGTGATGTAAAACCCAATAATGTCAGTATTCCATACATATTTACACAACTGTAATACAGAATAAAGTTTCACAAGAACAAAATCATCGCATGATACCGAGGGGCTGGTGGCAGGATGGTGCAGATGTGACCAAAGCCATTTCGGGGTCCCAGCCCCCGTGTTCTCGCCCCACTGCCCTCTCTCCGCAGCCTCACAGGTTCACTGCACACAGCGTAATTAAAAATTAGAGCAACTCCCACTCAAACCAACTCAGTCCCTGTCCAAGCTGAGGACTTTGTCCTTTAATGAAGTGCTAAGAGTTCATTTTGAACACGAACATGACATAGCAGATGCTGCCTCAAAATAAAACCTTCCAACAAAGCCACAAGCAGGGGAGGATGAGAGAACCAAGTGGTTAGAAGCAGAGAAATGTGCAAAATGCCACCAAAGCAGATGACCTGCAATCTTGACTTCTGTGACATTTCAACTCTTGTATTCATTTAATAATTGTGTATTCTAAGTTTCTTTTAAATTTGTCAATATAAGGAAACTAACATTACAATCACTGTAAGGGGTAGATGGAGCATTCCTATTAACTTGTCTACTTAATGATGACTCAAATACTATTTTCTTGACCAAAATACAAAATAAAAACTACAGTCACACAGAAAAAAAAATGCCCTCATAAAAAGCAACTTAAATTTGTTAGCCAAACACTGAAAAGGTACTTCTGTGTAAAAAGTTCTATTTACAGTGCAAATTCATGTTTCTACTCTCTCTTCTGCACACACAGAGGTCAATCTCTACAGAAACATCATTGCCTCCCTGCATTTCTTTAAAACACCTGAGAAAGGTAAGGCTCAAAGAGACACCCACTCAAATGCAACAGGTCTCTTATCTTGGGACTTCCACAACATGTGCTGCTATCAGAGGTCCAAGATTTTCATTATAGCATTATGGTCAAACTTGAAACTCAAAAAGGCTCTGGATGAAAAGGGGAACTTGCAATGTCCATTACACGCCACAGCCTGGCCCTCGGCATGTTCTAGCAACTGGTCTTCACCGGAGCACGGTAAGTCACATACGGCATCTGTTTAAAAAACAAATTACAGCTCAGTAACTTAGCAAGCAATCAAATCCTGCCCTTCACCTTTTGTTATAAAGGAATTCATGTGCAGTATCTATTTACCCCCCCACACTCTAAAGCTAACCTACTAAGCAGAACCACCGAGATACTTCCTTCCCCTGAGCTGGTCCTCAACTGAATTTCTAATTATTACGACTTATTCCACACAAACACTCAAAACCTTCATCTCAGCCTTTAAGACATTTACTACTCACTTGTTTTCAAAATTGGGCATATCTTTGTTTACCTCCTATATTTGTATTTTATGCCAACATACTGTGACCTTCTTGACAGATTTCAATATATATTATTACAAAGATTATTACAATGTAAGATTTGAAAAGATTCTAACTCTAGAAAAATAAAGCCAGAGGTTACCAGATCTTCAGGGAATAAATCAACTAAAGAAAAATCCAAATTTTCAAAGTAACAGTACAACAAAACTCCAACTTAGCAGTTTTTATTTTATTTTTTTTTTTATTTTATTTTTTAAAGTAGAAGGGGGACCAGATGAGGAAAAGTAGGTTTGGAACAGACACCAAGAGGCTGAGGCAGAAAGAAAGTCTGATATGAGGTCTCCCAGGGATAGAATCCTTTTATACTTCCTTCTCAAGACAACTCAGAATCCTATGCATCCATATCACGCCCAGCAAGGCTGGATGTATGTTATAGTGTGCCTTCTTTAATGTTCCTGAACATAGGGCTTTTTAAAGATTTTGTGAAATAACTGATTTCTGAACTTACGTTAATTAAACTATCAGCTTATCATGTCCACAGAACCGAAGGTGGCCAGAAGACTTCTACCCCCATAACTCAGTAATAGTTCCAACTGCTTCTTAGTTAACCTTAATTTTCCAAAATAGGGTTAAAGTACCTCTTTTAAAATAGCTTCCATCTTGCTTAAATCATAGGCAGTAATACAAGAAAAAATGATAATGCTTCTCAATTCTTAAAAGAGTTTTCCATATGAAAGCCTTAAATACAGCTGGTAAATGCATGCTTATCTGCTGCACAGTAATTTCATGCAATTCGAAAAGGCATCTAAGAAAAAAATCAGTCTACTGCACTTCCAAATAACGTCTATTACATCAGTTTGACCAAAGAGCCTCCTCATTCCCCAGCATTACTTTCAGTAATTACAAGTCAGCTCACACACCTACTCTTCATAACTGAGGATGGAGAAGTCCCAACTGTCATTTTAATGAAGGCTATGCTTAGTACCACCTTAACAAGATGGTCAGTATCTCCATGAAGGAAGAAATGTTCCCTTTCTGAAATCAGCACTCCCCTTACGTACATGTGACAATGAAGTTTCCTCACCATTAAAATACTTGGTTCTACTCTCCCTCTAACCCCCAAGCAATTGTTTTACAATACTCATGCACAGCACCAAGGCTTGACATTCACAAAAGAAATAGCACACTGAAAGTGTGAATAATTTCATCTTTATCATTTAAGTAAGTTCATTTTAGCCAGTTTCATATTTAGAGAACTTGACCGCATATATGAACGCTCGCCCGCTCTCCAGGCCGTATTCAGCTCCTTCAGCTTACCTATCACAGTTATCACAACCACCAAAAACAAGGTTACTTCAAGACCAAACCAAATCCCCACCAGGCAGAGATTTTTTTTAAAAGAAAGTGACTTGCCTGTTTCAAAAGTATCCTGAAGTTTTCGTGGATGAAGTTTTTTTTCACATTTCTATTAAAAATAACACAAACACATAACATACCACCTCCAGTAACTTCACTTCTTTATAAATGAGGAGACACATTATCAAATTTCTTAGAAAGAAAATTAAACCAGGAATACAGTCACCAACCCCATTCTCCCACTGGTGTTTTTAATTTTTTTTAAAGCCTAAAACAATTTTTAGTTCTTGATTACACACACAATATAGGAACATCAGAAAAAAGAAAATTACTCATTGTACTTCTCAACCCAGAGATAATTACTATTAACAATACAGTCCATCTTTCCAGCTTTTTTCTATGAAGATACATGGGACTATTTTCACTAATTATTTAACAATTAAAAAGAATTATTCAATACATACTACTATTCTATAACCTACTTTTTAAATGTAATATACTATGACCATTTTCCTTTTTCAATAAACCAATCTACAACATTGCTTTTCATGACTGCGTGGTAGTCTATGGCATAGATTGTGGCACTGCATTTACTATTATCTTCTTGGATATTTAGATTGCTTCCATGTTTTCATAATTAAGAGTAAGGGGTGAATATTCTTTAAAGTTCTCTTCTAGGGAAACAAGGTAGGAACTTTTTCAGGCTTTCAACATAACCACAAAGCTGCACCAATTTGTAATTTTTAAGTGCACTCAACAATACATAACTGGCCATCTTTTCATCTTTGCCAATCTGACAGGGAAAAGTGGAGTGCAATTTTAATTTACCTTCCTTGGTTACATATTTTTACGTCTATCAGACACTTTTATTTCTTCCTTAAAAGCTATTCATATACTTGTCCTCCACCATCAACTTTCTTTTAAAAACTTTTTAAAAATCTATTCAAGTTCTTCTTGACAAACGAGTCATTTGTGATGTTCCCCCCCTAAAAAAAACAATACACAAAGATTTTGATCGGTACTGAATTAAATCTATATATTACTTTGAAGAGAATTAACATTTATATAATACTGTTATTTTAATCTGTCCAGCTTTTGTTCGGGACAGATTTGAATCATATTAAAAGCCTTTGACCATCTATTAAGACTGTCTTCTTTGTTCCTGTCACGAATCTTAACTGTAAACCGATCTTTAACGTGTGTTCACTAGCAAAATCAGCACACCCCAAATTAAACAGCACCTAGGGAATGCAGGTAAAACACTTTTGCTAAAAACCTGAGATTGCTATTATCATCCACTGTTAAAGAAAAATAAGTGAAGCTACAATAAGAAAATTCAACATACTAATAGCAGGAATTACAGGAAAGATAAGCAAGGAGACTATTAGTTATGAGTTACTTTCTGGAGCACAGACTAAACGAACAGAAGTAAATGCCTTAAAATGCTCACAGGTATTTGTCTCTCAGCTTTGTCTAATGACTATGGCACTGCCTGTGAGTACTTTTAGTCTTCTAAATTCCATCAACTTGAAGGAAAAAAAAATAAACTGATGTTCTTCCAAACTTTTAACTTCATTAGAATACAGACTGTTTAGAAAAATATAGACAGAAAACCAGGTTTAACTATACAGTTTTCATAGTATTAAAATAAATTAAATATCCACATAAAGCAAAGATTAGATGCACAACTGAATCAATGTTATATTGAGAGTAAGCAAAGAGTTTCTTAGTGAGTGAATAGTGCACACAGAGCAAAAGGTTCACAAAAATCCTGTCAATTTATCAATTCAGCATGCCTTGCCCTGCTCTTAAAAAGCATGACCTGTCTTTCTAGCATGAGCTGTAACTCTTACCATCAAGGGATTCTGCTGCTTGGCCGGTTGGCTGTGGACCCCATTTGTTCTTTTCTTTTGATTAGGTGAGTCTTGATACTGTTTTCTGCCATTTCCTCTCATACTTTGATTCTGTTTTTTGCAATAAAAAGAAATGAAATGTAAACCCACAGCATAACGTAACAAGGTAAAAGAATATACCCCTATGAATATGTTTAGCTGGTTGAATCAAGAGTTCAGCAAAGCCCCCTGAAAATCTTCCTACAACACTGGAGACCCACTATCAATACATTTTCTCATAGAAGACAAGCATCACAAAGCAAGATTTCTCTGAAGATACAAAATAACAAATACGACGGTCCCTAGAAATCTTTCCACACCTCTTGCCTTATCCCATTTCTGCTCTCAAACTGTTTACAAAGCATGAGGAGTTAAAGAATGGGAGTAAGGAGAGGAACAACTCTGAAAACCTTATGCGACTGAAGAAAGCCTCTCTGTCAGGGAAGGATGAGGCACACTGACCACAGTTCTTAGAGCAGCAAAGAGGCAGCAGATGTGATCACTGGGTACGCTGAAATCTGCTTTAAATTAGTAATAAACAAATGAGGATTTCTAAATTAATCATCTTTTTATACAAAATAGATTGGTGTTTTTAAAATCTGGGCCATTATTCCTAAATTCAGACCTAAAACCTAAACATGCAATAGTTGACAGCTTGCTATTGTACTGCTTTAACATGAGTTAATTCTTAGAAAAAAAAATTCAAAGTTTAACTTAAAACACAAAGCTTTAAAACACTAATTTGGCCTTAGAGGTCCTGAAAAGACAGCTATTTAAGAGGACTGAATAAAATATCGTTTTCAAATATATAAATGCACATTTATTTAGGTATATTGTATCTATCTACAGAAAAAAATTAGGCAGTTCCTAAAATAGCTTGAAAAGAATAATCTAACTTAAAGAATGAATGGCAGGGACATAAGGCTTTTAGAGACTATTGTTACCACGAACTTTTAATTCAATTTCATTCCATTCTCCCTTATGTTTATTTTTTATTGTGGTTCAATATACGTAAAATTTACCACTTCAATCACTTTTAAACATACAATTCAATGGTCATAAGTATAGTCACAATGTGTATTATCACCACCAGAATCCATCCCCAGAACTTTTTCATCATCCAAACAGAAACTTTGTACCCATTAAATAATTCCATATTCCCTCCTGTTCCTCAGCCCTGGTAACCTCAAGTTAATTTCTGTCTCTATAAATGTCTACACTAAGCACCTCATGTAAGTGGAAAAAAAATTTTGTCCTTCGTTTTGTGGCTTATTTCACTCAGCATATGTCTAAGGTTCATCCATGTTGTAGCATGTATGTACCACAATTTCATTCCTTTTTAAGGCTGAATAATATTCCATTGTAAGTATATTTTGTTTATCCATTAATCTGCTGACAGACATGTGGTTTGTTTCTACCTTTTAGCTATTATAAATAATGCTACTATGAACACTGGTATACAAGTTATCTTTCAGTCCCCGCCTACAATTCTGTACACAAAAGACCTATATATGCAATATACCTCAAAGTGGAATTGCTGGGTCATGTGGTAATCCATGTTTAACATTTGAGGAACCATCAGATTTTTCCCAGACAGCTGCACCACTTTACTTTCCCCCCAGAAATGCAAGAGGGTTCCAATTTCAGCACATTCTTGCCAACACTTATTATTTTCCATTTTTTAACTAGAGCCACACTAATAGGTAAGAATCTTATTGTGGTTTGCATTTTACTAATGATGTTGAGCATCTTTTCAAGTGCTTATTGGCCACTTGTACATATTCTTTAAAGAAATGTCTACTCAAATCATTTACCCATTTTTAAATTCATTAGATATATCATCTGCAAATTCTTTCATTCCATGGGTTGTCTTTTCATTCGTTTGACAGTGACCTCTGATGCATTCAAGTTTCTAATTTTGAGAAAGCCAGTACACTTTTAAAAGAATGAAAATAAAAAGGAACAGTGACACTCAAATAGAGAGCTAATACAATAAAGACAGGTAATACCAAGGATTAGTAAGGATATGGAACAACTGGAACTCTCATATATTTTGCTGGGGATATAAATTACTTGAGAATACTGTTTGTAGTAAGTATATACTCAGCACAGGCCTATCCAGTGTTCCAACACTTCTACCCAATCTCGTATACCAAAAGAACTATGTATGTTCATCAAAAGACATGTACAGAAGTATTCATAGCAGTATGATTTGTAAAAGCCCCAAAGTGGAAACAACCAACATGTCCACTAAGAGTAGACTGGATAGACTGTGATATAATCATATGTCAGAATACAACATAGTAATGAATCTTTCACTAGTAGCATATACACCAAAAATCAGATGTTAATACTATTATTATACCAGATTTATACCAAAGCTGTAAAGCTTTAAGAGTCTCAGCCCTGCTTCAAACCACAAGTCAGGAACACAGGAGCCTTTGATTAACAATTCAGAGCTCTGTAACTGTCAATCAGCAATTCCTCAACTCAAATACATTTCAGTCAAATGATCTAAAATTGTGAAAATCTTTAAATGTGTATTACTCACCTTTACTTTTAAAAGGTCAGACATTTCAGAATGATTATTATACGGTTTTTGCTGCAGTGGTTGCCTGTGCTTTACCCACTGGTCACCAGGAGAACCTTCAGGAAATAACTGCTGACTGTGGCGGAATTTGGTTCGACTACACCAAGATTTAAAAAATAAAAATCAGATCAGAAAATGTTCACTTACAGTTCTTCTAACACCTTGATCGTTTATCTTACAGACTGTAAATTTTACTTTCTTATTTACTATCTCCCTCCCCTGAAGGCAGGGGATTCTTGTCAGTTTTATCTATCACTTTATCCCCAGTGCCGAGCATTCCGTATTTCTTGAATGAATTAAAAATTTGTTATTTTTAACCCTAAACTTTTCTAAATTATCCAGACCACCTCCCTATAAGTGACTGTACTTTCAAAAATCACAAGAAAATAATTCTTTCTAAATTTAGTTGAAACAAATATAACTGGATCTTTCTTCTTAATAGGACAGACAACTCAATTCTTTACTAGGATGTAAACGCAATACTACACTGGTCAGCTATGGACCCCAACTATGCTGGAAAAGGATTTAAAAAGTTAAGCCATATTGTACAGCAAAAAATTCATGGGCCCAAAACAATTAATGAGCAAATTATATAAAGATGCACTTTCAAATTCTTATGCAAAACAATTCAACTGTAAAAGTAGTTTGTCCTAAAAATAAACCCTATTCTATAGCACCACACCCATGTATAACACAGTTCAGAGGCACTAATCCCAAGATCCACATTAAGATTGTTTCTGAATATTCCAGAATTCTTCCCCTTTCCATTTAAAAACTAGTAAAACTGCAGGGTCTCTTTCTTTAGACAAAATTCAGGTAATTCCTCCCACACATCATCAGACATTAGTCTATATGCTAAAAACAGACACTATACCCTCCCGAAGAAACCTGCAATTTGGTTAGAGAAGTTGCTTTATGACCTCCTTACTCCACTCTCCCGGACCACAAACCCTAGGAATGACTTAAAAACGCGAGAATCTTTTCACACACTACAGTGGATACATTCTCCCAAACATGAACAGTGACACAGTTTCTTTTCAAACATTGTCACTAGCCCGTCACTTTTTAGTAGTGATTTTTTCTTTTTTTTTTAGATCTTGACTACATTCCTGTCTACTTTTTCTATACTGCTTCACTTATGTCCAGTAGTATAGAACTTGGTGCCTATAATCTTAGATTCTGAAAGGCACTAATGACTTTCAAGGCATTTAGGCCAATCTCCTGATTTTTATTTTATAAAATCCAACTAAAATGGAATATTCTCTACATACTTAAAAAATATTGACTGTAGATGTATTTAGTCCCATTGTTAAATTTTTGAAGCTCTAGGGTAAAAACAGAACATCTAGAGAAAATATAAAAAGCAACTATTTCTCTGAACCTAAACAAAGGCAAAGTGCTAGCAAGCTGATTACAAATACATATATATGCATTTATCTAACAAAATTTACTTACTCAGCCTACTCTAATTGTAATTTGGATACAATTAAATTTCAGCCAAGAGAATGTTTTTTGTGGTTCATATTCACGTAACAGTCACTCTTTACAATATACAGTGCATGCTAGGGAAAGAAAAGAAGCACACCCAAGCCTTCGCAGTGCTCTTTCTGAACCAATTACACATCAGCATCCCTCATCTTCCCTATACAAAAACAGACTTCAATATATCCCCCACTCAACCATCTTCACAAACTCAATTATTTCTAAAGCAAGGATATGACATCAGTGAAGTAACAGTATAAATACAAAGATAGTTTTTTCTTTTCCTCATAGTCTATCTACCCATCTAAAAAGTTGGTACCCTCTTGTGTATAGTACCCTGAAATGCACCTGAAGCTCCTTCCAACTTCAATTAATCTTTATATCTCATTTTAAAAAACCTTAAAAAATACCAAACCTATTATCTGTGAGACTAGTAACAAAACAGTACCTATAAAAATGAAGCCAACACCTCCGCAAACTTTAGAAACAAAACACTACTATATTTAAAAACTATCAAAAAGCCAGAACCCTACGAATATATTTCTTTACCTCAATTTTTCCACAGTGGGTTTAGCTGGTGTGCTACCAGCTGAGGAAAATCCATTGTCACTATCGGAGGAATCTCCAAATCTTCTAGAAAGCCAGTCCCTTAACGGCCTATGGAAACATTAAGAACTCACTTTAAAAATTTGGCTATGTAAAGAAACTATCAGAATTATAGTTTTATATTTCAAGAAATATGAACATACCTGATAAAAGGAATGGCCATAAAAAATTTGTTAGGTGCCAAACCAAGTTTGGATTTGGGGGTCATATCATTTCTGTGACAGGGCAATTTCTCAATGGAGAACCACTCAATGTTCTATAACACAAGAAAATAATTCATTTAGTTAGTTATTATCAAGGAATTTACAAAAGCAATTTCCTAACATCATTAAATTGGGATGCCCAGGAAACTGAAAACACTTTTGAATTACATACCCGAATTTCTCTTCTGGTTTTTGGGTTAAATTTTGTATCTTTTGGAATTCCTGGAATGATGTACAAACGAGCAAGCTGGTCATTGATTCGAAGTTCAATGTAGTCATCCTTACAAATGTAATCTTTAATATCAAAACCAGTTTCTTCAAAGACCTGGAAATAACAAATTTGGATGATAATATTCAAGTTATGCTGTTAGACCTGCAGTTCATTAAAATGTTTATTTCAAAGACAAAAATTCAGAAATACCCAGGCTATTAAAGACATGGAAACATTAGGCAAAAAGTCAGAATATTCCAGGGTCTAGTTCTAGCTCTGCCTCGACTGAACTGTTCACTACGGAAAAATATCCTTACGTATCTGAGCCTAAGTTTCTTCACCTCTTCAATGAAGGGAGGTGTGTGATACTGTGATTTACAATAATACATATTTGGTCACTGTCCTCCTGTCAGGTACAGAGCTCCAAAACCCATGGAAACTCTTAAATGACAAAGCAACTAAGGCGTCTTTTGTTACGTTAATTAGGTGACTTTTGGACCCCCATATCTAGAAGCTGGCTGCTGGGTGACTATGAGGGTTGGCACTTTCAGTGACCCCCACCCTCCCCTTTTCAGGGAGGGGAAAAAGGCTGATGATTAAGCTCAACTGCCAATGGGCAATGATTTAATTAATCATGCCTACGTAATGAGACCCCATAAAAACCCAAAAGGAGAGCTTCTGAGTTGGTGAACACATGGAGATTTGGGGAAAGTGGTGTGCTAGGAGAGAGCAGAAAAGCTTCTCGCCCTTTCCCTATGCTTCCACCTGGCTACTTCCAGGTTATATCCTTTTATAATAAACTGGCCAGTAAGAAAAATGTTTCTGAGTTCTGTGAATCACTATAGCAAATTAAACAAACCCAAGGAAGCGGGTCAGAAGCACAGATGATCATCTGAACTGACATCTGAAGCAGAGGACAATCTTGTGGGACTGAGCCCTTAACCTGTGGAATCTGATGCTATCTCTGGGTGGACAGTGTCAGCATGGAGCTGAATTGTAGGACACTCAAGTAATGTCCATAAATTGCTTGGCGGTGTGGAGAAACACCTCCCCACCCCCAAATACACTATAATTGGATCCAGAACCGTTAAGATGTCAGAATAGAATACATCAGTGGTTCCCAATCCGTGGAAAGTCACTGGGGATCACATATGGATTTGATTCACAGTAACCACAAATCTACCTGGACCAAGCTATACAATGAAAAATGTCTTACACAAATAAAACTTTTTCAAATATGAAAACTGAACTGTGATTAATATTAACATTTAAATGGACAGATTCCAAGAGTACACCTACAACCACATTTGCAAGGGAGGGAGGGGTTGGGGGTGGGGTTGTAAATGCAAAAGAAAACCAGTGAACTGGATTAATGGTCCTAAAACTGCCTTCCCTCAGCAGTGCCTCAAGAGGCCCAAAGGAAGAAGAGCTGGGAGAAAAAAATTTCAGAACTGATATTATATCTAACCCTCACCTTTTCCTTCAACCAGAGAAGCCATGCTTAATCTGACTTAAATCCTGGGCTTCTGGTTTAAAAACAACACAACACTGGTCTCTCCGAGCCTTAAAGTTCTCCTTCAAATAACATTTGTATTCTCTGACAGTCCTTCCCTACTTCACCCCCAAGTGAAAAAGGCTTTGGATTCTCAGTGGCTAGAAACCACCAGGCATCTTTTGCGCTGGAGTTCCTCCTCTTCCCTATAGTCAGCACCCCCTAACCAATCACAGGGGAAGAAGACGTTACAGCATGCACAGGCCTGAATCGCCTACAAGGTACAGGTGTGAAGGAGCTATTTCTACCCATTCCTTTTGTCTTTTCTCTCTTTCTCGTGTCGGTTCATGTACCTCTTTCTACCTTCCTCAATAAAGGCACATCTATAGTTCTCTCAGCGTGTCAGCTGTTACTTCAAATTTAAGCCCCTCCACAAAACCTAACTTATTTCTGTGTACTCCTAATTATGCTAAACCTTTTGTTTCTGATTCTAAGAACTAGGTGAATATACTTACTTAAAAACTGCTCTATAGCATATAGGGAAAAAAGACATTATTTGTATTTCCTACCTCTAGAAATGACAAATTGAGTACAGAAATACATACATGTTACCAAAAAGTTTTCTTGTCCTATACCAAAACTATATACCTTTTCCAGAATAAAATTCTGAAGGCTCAGTGACAGAGATTTCATAGATTCCCACTTCCCCAAATCTTAACACTTACATACACAAGACAATGTAATTAAACCAATCATATGGGTTTATGTTATAATTCATGTATGCTATTTTCCCTTATTTTGAAACCAAGGCCTACCCGACTCTATGCTTGAGACACAGCTTAAAATGTTATTTTATTATAAATCAACCTTGACAGATATTACATTTAAAA
Source organism: Camelus bactrianus (assembly GCF_048773025.1). NCBI lineage: Eukaryota > Metazoa > Chordata > Mammalia > Artiodactyla > Camelidae > Camelus > Camelus bactrianus. The sequence goes on from NC_133541.1 coordinate 78,639,729, forward strand.
CTGTAACAGTTAAGACAGGTTCACCTACAAGTTTTACACATCAGTGACATATGTAATTGTTTCTCTTCATCAAAGTCTCCATTAACAAAGTCAAAGGGGAAGATTACATAAATCAGAAGACATTCACCATATACTCAAACCCAGAAGTCCTATATATATTAAGACAAGTAAACCAATGTTTAAAAAAATGGGTAATATATAAGTGGGTAGTTAATAAAAGAAGACATTTAAATGGCCAATAAGAATATGTCAATGTGGTCAACATCATTAAACTTTAGGAAAAGGTAAATGAAAAACAAAATGATAGACTACATTTCCATCAGAATGGCTAAAAATTTTTTTTTAATTTAGAGATAATTAATATTTACTATTACATAGCTTCAGGTGTACAACATGATTAATTCTTTGTAAAATTAAAGGCATATAGCCCATCAACTCTTCATGTATCAATGACCTAAAAACTGTGTTTAATTCTTCTTTCCCCACTTTTGAGACAACTGACATACAACATTACGTAAGTTTACAGTGTACAGCAGAATGGTTTGACTTACATACTATGAAATGATTACTGCAAGTAAGTTTACTTAGCATCCCTCATCTCATATAGATACAATAAAAAGAAAAGGCAAAAAAAGATTTTCTTGTAATGAGAACTCTGAGGATGTAGTCACTTAACTTTTATATATCACACAGCACTATTACCTACTGTCATTGTGTACTATGCATCGTGTACATTACATCCCTAGTACTTATCTTCTAACTCAGTTTGTGCCTTTTGACCACCTCCTACAGTTCCCCTCTACACACACACACACGCGCGCCCTCCGGTAACCACAAATCTGATCTCTTTTTCTGAGTTTTGCTTTGTTTTCAGATTTCACATGTAAGTGAGACCATATAGTATCTGTCCTTGTCTGACTTATTTCACTTTGCATAACACCCTCAACATCCACCCAGAGCACAAATTGCAGGATGTTCTTTTTTATGGCTGAATAATATTCCATTGTATACATACACATCTTTATCCACTCTTTCGTCTAACCTGCTTCTATGTCTTGGCTCTTATAAATAATGCCGCTATGAACTTAAGAATGTAAACATCTAGATAAAACATTCTCTGATGTAAATCTCAGCCAATATTCTCCTAGGGCAATCTACCCAGGCAACAGAAATAAAAGCAAAAATAAACAAATGGGACCTAATTAAACTTATAAGCTTTTACACTGCAAAGGAAACCATAAGCAAAACAAAACAACTTGTGGAATGAGAGAAAATATTTGCAAATAATGCGACTGACAAAGGCTTAATTTCCAGAATATATAAACAGCTCATAAAACAAAAAAACAAACAACCCAATCCAAAAGTGACCAAAAGATCTAAACAAGCAAATCTCCAATGAAGACTTAGAAATGGCCAATAGGCACATGAAAAAAATGCTCAACAACAACTAATTATCAGAGAAATGCAAATCAAAACTATAATGAGGTATCACCTCACACTAGTCAGAATGGCCATTATTCAAAAGTCTATAAATGACAAATGCTAGAGAGAGTATGGAGAAAAGGGAACCCTCCTACACTGCTGGTGGGAATGTAGTTTGGTACAGCCATCAAGAAAATTCCTCAAAAAAACTAAAAACACTTACCATATAATCCAGCAACCCCACTCCTGGGCATATATCCAGAGGGAACTCTAATGTGAAAAGATACATGCACCCCAGTGTTCACAGCAGCACTATTTACAATAGCCAAGACATGAAACCAACCTAAATATCCATCGACACATGACTGGTAAAGAAGCTGTGGTATATGTATACAATGGAATACTACTCAGCCATAAAAAAGAATAAAATAATGCCATTTGCAGCAACATGGATGGACCTAGAGATCGTCATTCTAAGTGAAGTAAGCCAGAAAGAGAAAGAAAAATACCATAGATTACGCATACGTGGAATCTAAAAAAAAAAAAGGACACTATGATGGAAAACAAAACACCAACAAGGCAAAAACAGACTCGCAGACATAGTAAACAATCTTATGGTTACCAGAGAAAGGAGGTGGGAAGGGATAAAATTGGGAGTTAGAGATTTACAAATGTTAGCCACTATATATAAAAGTAGATTTTAAAAGTTTCTTCTGTATAGCACAGGAAACTACGTTCAATATCTTGTAATAACCTTTAATGAAAATGAATATGAGAACAAATATATGTATGTATATGCATGACTGGGACATTGTGAGGTACACCAGAGACTAATAAATTGTAACAGACTGTACTTCAATTAAAAAAAAAAATGTAGATACCTTTTCAAGTTAGTGTTTTTGTTTCCTTTGGATATATTCCCAGAAGTAGAACTACTGGATCATATGGTAGTTCTACTTTTAATTTTTTTGAGGATTCTCCATACTGTTTTCCACAGTGGCTATCCCAGTTTACAAACCCAGCAGCAGTATACAAAGGATCCCTTCACTCCATATTCATCTGTCTTTTTGTAAGGTGGCCATTCTAACAGGTGTGCGGTGGTATCTCATTGTGGTTTTGATTTGTACTTGCCTAATAACCGTGATGTTGAGCATCTTTTCATGTACCTATTAGTCATTCCTCTATCTTCTCTAGAAAAATGTATACTTAGGCCTTTTGCTCATTTTTTAATCGAACTACTTCCCACTGAGTTGACTGAACTCTTTATATATTTTATATATTAACCCCTTATCAAATATATGGCTTGTAAGTATTTGTTTCCATTCTACAGATTGTCCTTCCACTTCATTGACTGTTTCTGTTGCTGCACAGAAGCTTTCAGTTTGATGTAGTTTCACTTATTTCTTATTCTGGTGCTTGTGATTTTGGTATCATATTCAAAAAATCATTGCCAAGATTCATGACAAGGAGCTTTGGTTCCTGTTTTCTTTAGGAGTTCTATGGCATCAGGTCTTACACTTAAGTCTTTAATCCATTTCAAGCTAATTTTTTTATGAGTGGTATAAGAGAGGGGCCTAGTTTCAGTCTTTTACATGGGATTCTCCAATTTTCCCAGCACCATTTATTGAAGAGATTCTTTTTCCTCCACTGAGTTTTCTTGGCTCCCTCTTCAGATGTTAGTTGACCATATATGTGTGGGTTTATTTCTGGGATCTCAATTTGGCTCCTTTAATCTATTTGTCTGTTTTTATGCCAGTACCATACTGTTTTGATCACTACAGCTTTACAACATAGATTTAAATCAGGAAGTGTGATGCCTCCCATGTTCTTTCTCAGGATTGCTTTGGTTATTTAGGGTCTTTTGTGGTTCCATTTTAGAATGTTTTTCTAATCTTATTTTTAAAATGCCATTGGAATTTTGATAAAAATTGCACTGAATCTAGAGATGGTTTTTGGCAGTGACGACATCTCAACAATATTAATTTTCCCTATCCATGAACACAGGATAAAAAATTTTAAAGTGGTAATCCCATGTGTAGGCCAAGACAACTTTAACTCTCATATGCTGGTGGTGGGAATGTAAACTGGTCAACCACCTGGAAAACCACTGGCAGCAAATATGCAACCTTCCAGTAAGTCCACTCCTAGAGAAACGAAGGCTTACTTACCTCAAAGTACATGTGCAAGAATGTTTACAACAGTTGTACTCATAACCAAAAACTGGATACAATCCAAAGCATAAGAGAACGGATAAAGAATTTTGGCATATTTGTATACTGGAATACTACAAAGAGCAATAAAGAAAAAAGGACCAACAGCTATTATATGCCTTATAAATTGAATCTAACAGGTATTACACTGAGCCAAAGGCATATAACACAAAGAATATCTACTGCAAAATCCTAATTATATAGAGCTCAAGAACAGGCAACACTGATCAATGGCAAGAGAAGTCAAAACAGTGGTTCCCTTGTGGAAATGTGGAAAAAAGTAGGCACTGATTAAGAAGGGAGAGAAAAGAATCTTCTAAGGTGCTGGAAATATTCTATATTGATCAGGGTGGTAGTGTAACAGATATTTATATACATTTATGTATATATACATATACATGTATATATGAATAACCCATTATAATTAGTGTACTTTATGTTTCTGTCCTCCAACAAAACAAATTAAAATTTTTCTACATGGTCAATTATATGTTTACAGTTATTCCCTTTAGCTTCTTTCTTTGAACAGCTTATAATCAGAAATAAGTATACATTACCAGTCATGTATGTCTGTATAATTAGAAACCATGCGAAACTTAAATTGCATAATCTAAGTTCCTTGTGAGCACAGCCTGTTACCTTTGTGCTACAAACAGAATCTATCTGAACACATGCTTAATTAAGTATTGAAGGACTAAGGGAATGTTTCAGATTAAAGACTGAAGGCACAGCAATTACTGCAAAATACAGTATAGGAACCTGGACAGGATACTGGATGGGGGAGTAGAAACTGATGAAAAGGACCATAATGGAGCAATCAGTAAACCTGAATATGAACTGTCCATTAGATAACAGCACCTACCAATCCACATTCCTGAATTTGATAATTACACTGTGATTACTAAGAGAACTTACAGTTCTTAAAATTTACATGAAGAAGTATTTAGGGGTTAAGGAACATTATGTCTGCAATTTGTTCCTGAATTATTTAGCAGTAATAATAAAAACCATAATCCATATCTATCAAAATAAAGCAAATATGGCAAAATATGAATAGGTGAATCTATTCTTTATATTATTCTATTTTCTCTATACTTGAAATTATCTCAATATGAATGCAGTTTTTAAAGAGTCATGTCTAATTAATGTTTATTTTTTGTGCATTCAGACTTGTACTATGTGCCTAATAAGTGACAGGTACTGTCCTAGGCACTGACTTTAGAAATGAATAAAGAAAAAAACCACTGCTCTTCTAAAAAAGAAAAGAAAATGGCAATGTGATTATGTGCCGTAAATTAGACGGGTGCTATAGGAGTACATAATTAGGGTGCCTAACTCAGCCCTGGGTACAGGTGAGGTGTGAGTTTGGTGTAATGTGAAGTTGTCACCTTCAGAAGGCTGTCATGGACAGCATCCTATTCTGCTGGACATACTTGAGCTAGGATTTCAAAGATGAATAGAATTTTGCCAGAAAGACAAGAAGAAAAAGACACTTCATTCAGATAGCTGGGAATGGCTACGCTTGAAGAATTGTGTGGGAGGAAGTGGTACAATGTGAGGCCAAATGAAAAGGGCCACTAGTGTTGAAACCGCCAGCTTGAAACTCTGTACAACCAAACTTAGAATAAACATAATAAAGTAACAGACTTCTTGATTCTAAAAGTGATAAATACTGGTTTACCTCTAAAATTAGGTGTTTACTCTCAAATATTTACCAGGAAAAACATGTAATAGCTCACTTACATTTATAGACAAGAAAGATAAAAAATTTAATACCACACCTTCTATCAAATCCATTCCTGTAATATAATATAGTTGGTTTTCCAGATACATGGAATAACACTAACTTCTCAAATAATCAGATAAAAATCTCTGTGTAAGATTAAAAAATTTACTACCCAAAGAGCACCAGCATAGACAGACAAATCATCTGCCTAAAATCCATACCTTATAAGCCTACAAGAAGTAAAATAAACCAACTGATAGCTCATCTATACAAATTCTATGAAGATTAAATCACATAAATGCTTCACTACAATAAAATTTTGTTTTGCCAAATAAGCAACAATATGAAATCTCCACACTGCAGGTCAACTGCCAAGTATTCTCCTTATTCTCAAGAACAGCTGGTGTTTCACAACTGATAAAAAAATATTCTAAGGTTATCCTAACACAACCTTTCAACAATATCCAGAAAACATTCTTCACATCTGTCCTAAATCTACTTCACTGAATGTGATCAGAAATAACCCAATTAACAAAGGTGAACAAAGGTCAAAGAAAAGACTGGAAATTTCTAATTGAGATGGCCCTTAGCTTTCTACTGATAATTATTCATACCTTCGCCACGAGAAGTCTGCCTGCCACTGCTTTTTTTCTTTTTTTTAGCTAAGTCCACACACACAGCCCTTAGAGGATGCGTCAAATTCTGCTGTAGTGTAACGAAAAACCTCTAGGCAGCCATACATAGTAAAATGACAACACATAACTATAATAAACTAAATTACAATGTAAAAATAACCAAATTTAAACGTTATTAAGCAACCAAAAATAAAACTAAGCACCCATGGTACAACTGCGTATAACTTAAAAACAGAAAAAGTGCTTAAGACATCAGCCTAGCTGTAACTAATGGCGGCTAGAAAATTAGGACAAAACTTCTCCTTATGTGTTGATATAAGTGAAAATTAAAGGCAACAATGTGATAGTAGCATAAACTCCTAGAAATGTAACAGTAATTTGATTTTCAACTGAGACCACACTGGTGGTTCTCCCCTTCCCTGAAACAGCACTGCTTCTATTATACTGCATCACCACCACGTGGCAGAAGGACATACTGCAACTCTAGGACTGCTAGTTGGATAGTTTCATCACTCAAAAATGGCAAATACTATGGACTGATTCCTCCAAAATTCGTATGTGGAAGGCCTAAACCCCTAATGTGACTGCATTAGGAGTTAGGGTCTATGAGGTGATGATAAAGGTTAAATGAGGTCATATGGGTCGGGCCCTAAATCAATAGGGCTGGTGCCTTTGTAAGAGGAGACAACACTGGTGCACTCTGCACTCACACCCAGGAAAGGCCACAGGAGCACACAGAAAGAAGACAGCCAGCTGCACGCCAGGGTGAGAGGCCTTACCAGGAGTCCAATCAGCAGACAGCCCGACCTTAGACTTTCCAGCCTCCAGAGCATTGGGAAATACATTTCTACTGGTTAAGCCACCCAGTCTGTGGTATTTTGTTACGGGAGCCTGAATAGACTAACACAGCAATGCTCTACCTTAATCCCAAAACTCTTCTCTTTATGTCAAAAGGATTTATTTACAACTCAGGAATAAAAGTCAAAAGACTTGCCTTTAAAAATTCTAGCCCCAAAATTTACACAAATTAAAGTTAAGTCTTTTCTGACAAGTTCTTTTATCAGCTAAAAGAGGATATTATTTAGATCAGACATTAAGATTCTTATTATCAAAGGGAACATTTTTTTCCCCTGGATTGTGGGTCGTAAGTATGCCTGTGCTTTCCTCAGAGCAAAACAAAACAGGGGGAAAAAGTTAATATTGGTCCAAATTAGAAAGGTAAATTTTATTAGAAAATAGACTTATGTCTTAAAAATCACTAATTCCTTCTGTTTCCATCTGTGTTTAGAAATATTCACCCATTTACAAATATTCCCTGACTGCTTATAGACTGCTTATATCCTATACATCTACACTCCATTCCCCCACTCTCCATGTCCTGAGAATAAATTTTATTTACTTTCTTACAAATCATGGTGATCCATAATTGTTATGAAATTAGCACCATAAAGATGGGACAATTTTTTTCTCTTAATATTCCAGAGCAGAGAACAAACAAGATAAATCAAAGTGAAAAACTGTCTCAGTTTACAGGTTAACTTCCTCTCCATCTTTTACACCAAATATCGTATTTCTGCATGACCCTGACTCTTTACAATATAGTACATAAAACTTATCAGATGGAGAGTTCTAGGGGTACATGCAAGTACATCCCCTGTGTCTAGGGCACCTCTTCAGTTTTTTCGAGGTTAAGTATTTGATTCCCTCCAAGAAGGTCAAATTACAGAGACAGCTGATCTCCTCCAATTTTAGTCTAAATTTCTGAAATTCCAGTTAATGTAGTATCTTTTCTGAACCTAGACCAACTATCTCACTGCTGTAGGACTAGTCTAACTCCATGTATAAGATTTACAGATCAATTCCTGAGAACGCTGAGGATGCTATGGTTCCTATTTTGACCTTCCTATAAGCAAGAGGACAACATAGTTTGAAGACATAAAAGGGAAGACTTCACAACTACTCTGTTTCATCTCCTGCCATCTACACTGAAGAAAGTGAAAGCTCTCAGAGGATGTGACAATTTCTCGCCTGCTCCCTAAATAGCTTTCAATTTTAAAGGGTAAATATAAACCTTCACTTACTTGTGTATAAAGGTTCTGTCTATAAGCCATTGCAAATAGTTGCTTTAACTGTTCCATACTCAACTTAAAATGCAACATTTTTAATCAATTTTAAAACTCTTACTCCAAAGTAAATAACCACTAATAGTTTTTCTACAGTAAATAACCCCTAGTGGTTTATAAGAATTTTAACCATTTTCCCTCACTAATAATTATACCCAAACTTAAAACAGGCAGTGAATACTGCTTCAGGAAAACAGTGAGTCAAAAAATAAATTAAAATTAGGCAAGAGATCCAAATAAAATATTCCACAAAATCTTTACTGCCATCTCAAAAATATCTTAAAATTCAATCACTATCAGCTTAGACCTTAAAGATATTGCTAATTACAAAGATACCGTTATGGAGCACTTGAGTGACTCTTCTTAACAATTTTATATCTTACAGAGATTAAGTGACTTACCCAAAGTCTCTAAGCTGTTGAGCAACATATACTAACACTATACTGGAACAAAAATCTTTTCACTCCTCTTTCCATTATATCATACTCTCTTACAGCTCAACTTCTCACATGTCAAAGACAAGGCATAATGTAATAAATGACTAGGAACTGATAAGTAAGAATACAGTATACAATATATCACAAGGTACTATGTAATTAATGCCAAACAAATGACAAAGATAGCATTTGCTACTGAAATTCAGACTGCTGTGGGCTAGAGCCGACTGGTTATATTTTTAAATAAATAAGATTTTTAAATAAGGATTAAGTTCATCATTTTACAAATAAGAAACTCAGGTCCTGTATACAGAGCTAGTTGGTGGCAGTCCTTCAAGGAAAAAGAATAATTTGAGCTTGGTCTAGAAAGATACCTACATAGGATTTGAATAGGCCAGAAGGAGAGAGAACTACCCAAGTAGGGAAATCATAGAAGCAAAAGCTTAGAGGCTGAAACAAAGCAGTCAAATTCAGGGAACAAAGAATAAATCCTTTTGACTAAGAATAAAGAAAGAGAAACTTAGGAATGGCTGAGTTCTGTGTTGGGGGTAGGGGAAGCTGTTTCAGTACTTAAAGAATTAGACTTCATCCTGTAAGCAGTGGAAAGCTAGAATGGGTTTTGAGCAACAAATGTAAATTTCTTAGAAAAGCCCAAATTGTGCATTTGTCTGGAAGCCAAGACTGTAAGCATAAAACAAGTTGTAACAGCCAAAATGTTTTAACCAATAACAAATCCAATTCTAAAAGGAAGATAGAGAAGTTATCATGAGAAAAAAAAAAGTTAAAGAAATCATAGAATAAAAAATGGACAATGAAAGAAAATGGAAACAAATAAAAGAAGATGACAGATGCAGACAAAATAATTAAGTTATAAAAGATACTGCTTCATGCAGTCAAGTTCTGAAAAGAGGAGTAAATGATCCAAACAAGTCTCCATGGCTAAAAAAAACACACTCAAAGCATAACCACCAAAGATCACTGTTTCCAACTGCAACAACTCACCTCTCTAGCAGCACAATCATGAGGAGCTTCTTCTTTATTTACTTTTCCTTTTGGAAATCCCCAGCCTGATTTTGCTAGATACCCCTGAACAAGTAGTACCTACAAAACAATCAGAGGTAAAAATATAACTTGCCCTCCTTTCCCAAAGGTGTTTTTCTCCTTACTTCAGGTAACTGGCATCACCAATAATTTTATGTAGTACTTGATAAAGTATCCTCCAGAAGGCTGAATACACTACTACTACTAAGGGCATTCTGCCCATTTTGACATTTTTTGTTCAACAACAAAGTGACTTCTTTGCAATAAGCCATACTACAACAAGTATAAATTATTAAGACCCAGAATGCAGACAAAATATGCCAAATCTGGCCTTTCATCACTAAAAATCTAAGTATATTTTTAAAACCTCAGAACATTATAGAAATAACACATATTATCAGGATGAAAACAGCTGATGATCCTTTCACTAAAAACCTTTTATTTTATTACACCCACTCACATTTTCAAGTGTCTCATCAAGAATAATTGCACCATATGTTGGCACTCCCATTTTGTATTCCTTCCATTCATCCAAAATTTTTTCCACATCTTCACCTTGAGGCAGCAAAAACGGACAATGACTGAAGAGTATATCTTGTGTTAAGGAAGCTACTTTTTCCCTTAGTACAGCTTGAGCACTCATACACAGACCTATTTAAATCAATTGTGTACTTCCTATGAAATTACTCATATCTTTACCTCACTTATTCTTGTTTTTGTTTTTTCACATTTGTTTTGAACAAGTCATTGCTAACTTCTGCATTTAGCCTAGACACAAATCAAGTAAGTTTTGAATACTCATTCTGGCTCCCTAAGTTAACACAAACTCAGGAACATGTGAGCATCTCAAATACTTCTCATGAAGCGGGTCAAATTTATCATGTTAGAAGTTGAACAGATACTAAAACCAATAGCAAGAAATACATGCACAGTACACATACACTGGTAAGAGGCAGAAACCATCAGAACAAGTAAAAGGGGCTAACTCTGGGAAGTGGAACCAGGGATGAAGTATACCACCCTACTGGTGAATTTCTTTACCATGTACATGTGTTGCTTTTACAATTAAAAACATTTGTAAGATGAGTATTTATTAAGGACTATAAAGAAAGGTCAATCTGGGTACTAAGGAAAGGATAGCCTGTTTCAAAAGAAATTAGGCATGCCTTCCCAAAATTGGGCACGGTAAAAGAATTTTTAAAAATAAATAAAGCCTAAACCTGTAAAGTTTATGCTCAGGTTTCCAATAGTCTATGCTATCAAATGCCTCATAATTATAACACCATTAATTATGAAAATGTGGGGGAAATTATAATTCATGATAATTTTTCTCAAACGGAGGACAAATTCTTAAAGGTCTCCAAGTCTTTTACGAAAACTTAAATATTCTGTGTTTCATTTTTATTTTAATCTAAAAAATATGTAATAAGAGCGTATTTTCAACCTTTTGGATGATCACATATAAAAACTACTACACTACTAAATTTTAGAGACCATACTGGTGCTACTAGTACTTTAACTGCTGTGGGTTACTAAAAACAGAAGAAACATAACATGCAAATTGTGCATTAAGGCCAAATAATATTCCAATGTAACACAAAAAGGAAGATTTCATAACAGACAGAGCCAAGAAAAGTGGTGTGAAAACTGGTAGTGCAGGTGCGTCAGAACACCCTCGAAGAAGTCAGCATTATATTCACATCGTGATCAATGGTTTGGTTTAAACAAAAATATCACATTAAAAAATCACATTAAATTCATTTTTTGAAAATTGTATGAGTTCTATAGTTTTGTGTTTAAAAATTTGTTTTGCTTTTATAGTTGTAATAAGAACTAAAGAGGTTCTCACAGAGCTCAAAAAAGTCAACCATCTATGACAACACTGTAATTAAAAGACAAGTGTTAGGTTCATCTCAATATAATTATTTCATCCCTTTATTTGGAGAGGGGGAAAAAAATAAAAGTTTCAATATAACATTAACCATTCCATGAAGCCCTATGGTTCTACACACCAGCTTGCTAAGATTTTGAAAGTTATTTCCCAGTGAAGTCTGGCTTGATATGTTTAGTAAAAGCCCTTGTGTGTTTTAAAATCACCATCAATTATTTTGACTCTAAGTATAAATATGAAATAAATGGATATTTTTCCATTAAAAACTTAACCATAGAGAAAAACATTAAAAAAATACCAGAAACAGAGATAACTTCCAATAATTCAGAGAAAACACTTAACCAGTTTTTTTCTTTCTCTTCCTTCTCCCTACAGTGTTCCTAACAATTTTAAAGTGTATCTATGTCTCTATAATGAAGTTATCTCATTTTTCTACCCATTAAACTTCTTTAAAAAGAATTAAAATTTTTAAAAAGGTTTCACAAGATAAATTGAATTAACTGCTAAAACCTTGGAGATTATTGACACTCTTCATTTATCCACTTTTTTCCTACCCCAAAATTACCACAAAATAAGTGGGTTGATGAACCAACCAACTACAGTTCAAGACACACTTGGAATTAATATTGAAAAGAACCTGCGAAGTACTTGCTCAAGTCTACACAATCAGCAAGTAACAGAATCCAATCCAACATGACATCAATTTCTCTACTGACAACTCTTCAATCCTCCTCCATACTCAACAGTACATAAAATAATGCAATTCAAATATGGGAGTGGAAATTTTTAATATCATTTTTATTTAATGAGACAATGTATTTAATTAAAAAAACCTAGAATACGCACTGAGTCATATTAATTATCTTTCTAATTTTTACTAAGATTCTTACTTCATTACGGATTTTCTTAACCACCCAAATCAAATTATTTTGCGTCTTAAGTCTAGGTTACTGGGCCTTACACAGTAGCTCTAAGAGAAAGACAGAAGGTGACAATGACTACATAAAGAATGTAAGAAGTTTTAAGTACATATATCTACTTGTATTATATACATCTTTTTTTTTAACAATTCAGTGATTTTTTAAAAAATACTTTTTTATTCTGACATGTTTGCAAAAACATGTCAGATCTACTGTAGTTATAAATAAACATTTAGACAATAATTTCCATCCAAATTCCTTCTGTTACCAAGATGGTATCAATTTCCCCTTGGACAACTCATCTCAAGTTCTAGCCTCAGTTTCATGTGTCCCTTGTCCTTCACAACCATTCCCACCTCTGAGACCAACTCCCAGGGCAACATTCTGGACCTTGCCATCACTACAATTGCGAGAACAGTTTGATTAGAATAAAACATCATGACCATAATTTTCTATAGCATTCTTTTAATTACTCACATAATGCTGTTATTCTACATCAAAATTTTTTTTTTTTTTTACAGTTTTCCTTTCTCCATATGACCACCCTCCTGCTTTTATCTTCTTCCCTAAACAATATGTGTGGTCAAATCACTTTAATCAATGTCTTAGATATCCCAAATTCCCTTGTCCCACTGTTCTCTGAATATAGCTCCCTAGCAAAATCTCAACCCATGAACAAATGCAGGGATATCTGTTCTATACCCATATTGCCAATTGCTTAATGAAGAAAAATCACAAGACTGCATGCACAATTTACAAAAGAGAAAAGAGGCACAGAAAAGCCCCACAATTTGCCCAAGGTCACTGGCAAATGGCATATGGGATATGAACGCAAGCAATGTGGCTCAAGAACTCATTAACTTTTACACAGTCTCACCACTTCAATATCCCACAGGTACCATAAACCATTATGTCCATAACTGAACCCATCATTCCCCCACCAAATTTCTTCTCCTTTACTTTTCTACAAATGGAATGAATGGCACACCCATCCACTCAGCTGCTCAAATCAGAAACCTGGGTGCCATCTTTGATTCCTTCCACTTTTCCTCAGACATCCAAGTTATAACAAACATTACCTCCTAAATATCACTCAAATTTAACCTATTCACTTTTATCACTTCTATTCCATTTTTCTCTCATACATTAATGAAATAGCAACTTAACTAGGTTGCCAGTCTTACCTTCCTCCAATTCACAGTCTACACTATTTCATAACTGTCTTTCTAAACAACCCAAGAGAGAAATAAAGGAAACGTGGCAAAAAGTTAACAACGGTGAATACATAAGAAGGGTATAATGGCAGTTGACTGTAATATTCTTTAAACTTCTGTTAGGTTTTTCCCAAAATAAAATGTAAAATTTAAAAATCTCCTATATTCTCTTATTATTCTTATGGATAAAGTCCAAACCAACATGGGCTACAAGAGCCTTCTTTCAAAGAAAACTATTACCTAATTCCAAATCTGGGTTGAGTAGCCATCTTTCCTATTCCTACTGAACCCTATGCTATCAAAACTATGAGACCGCTCTGTAATCATGTCCTTTCTTGTCTCTCATCTCCTTGAAGGGGCTGAATCTACCTTGTTCACTGCACAATGCCTGGCATAGAGGAAGCACTCAATTATTTAACGAAGCCTACCATATTAGCAAGAAATGTTTACTTCAGTTGTATGGAGGGAAAAAACCTAATTAAAATAGAGGCCTTTAAAAAATAACAAGGAAAATTTAAAACTCACATGCTTACACACACAAAACCTTATCCAGAACCCCCAAGTATATAAAGCTGCTTTGGCAAAACCCTACATCTATGCAAAACAAACCAAAATCACAGAAGAGGATCTGCCTGTTTCTAAAACTAGATTATAGCTCCTCAAAAACAGTCTTCTGTGATTTCTTCACAGAACCTATTACCAAGACTTTAACAAAGACATGCTCAAAAATGCCATTGAAATCTGTCTCTTCAGTCTCTTCTGTGTAGTCCCTCTACTATGGGTCAGGACCTTACTGCTACAAATCTGAAGTAATGTAACGGTCCTCCTTGTGGTTCAACCTTTTCTACAAAGTAAGTATTCTTAAATACCACTATCAAATGATCTGAGTAATATTCCTCAGTCTTGCTCAAAAACTTTCAATCATTAACAGTTAAATAGAATAGACAGAGTTTCAACCATTTTCTGCAGAGCCCTAGGGGGTTCCTCATTTCACAGGGCTAAAGAAAAAGCCTAGGGAGCCGAGTATGAGGGTTATTTTAGGTTACTTATTCCTATTACAACTCCAGTGTAGCACAGTGAACTTGTGGGTACAATTTCATCTGACAACACAATTTATGGTTTTAAAAAATGACTTAGAGAATAAAAATCAAAGAACTTTGGCTCAAGATTTAAAAACTCACAAACCCCCACTATATACCTTCCATCCATACCTCCTCTTAGATCTCTGTAAGAACCTCAATATAAACTAATTTACTTCTTGAGATAATCCTTATCCTTTCTAACTCTCCCATTTTCCTCAATCCCTTTTCTTTCCCTGGAACCTATTTCCCTACCCCGTCTATTTAGAAAATTCTTTATTTCCTTAAAAACACAGGTTTGCCTAAAATCTTTTCATCTTGTGCCAAATTCTAAAAACATTTAATATCATTAGCATTAGCAATTCATCTTTTTGCCTTATAACATAGTTCTTTTATAATCTTAAATATTCATGTGACTTTTATGATTAACAAATTATGACAAGTTTCTATCTTATTTGTAAATAGGGAGGAAAAAAAGCCTCTCTGAAGGCAAAGACTTCTTTGTATTTCTCACAGAACCAAAAACACATCTTTAAACATAGTAAGTATTCAATATTTAAGAATTTCTATCCCACAAAGATGGTAAATCTGAATAAAGATCATCCAGTTAAGAGGACCAGCAAGAGGATAGTAAAACACAGATCAGTTCTAGAAATAGGCAAGTTATTTCTGAAAGAAAATCAAATTTAATGCTAATTATCAGTGCACATTTCAAGGGGTTACCTACATAGTAAGAATACAGTCAGCCCTCCAGTATCCACAGATGTGGGACCCACAGATATGGAGAGCCGACTGTACTAGACCATATTACATAGTCTAAAAGACTTAAGCATCCACAGATTTTGATATCCTGGGGAGGGAGATGGGTCCTTGTCCTGACTACTAACATACAACTATACTATCAAACTGTGCCTACCACAATTAGGGGCAAATCATTATGTTTTATATATTTGACAATTTTTAGAAATCAAGTATATTTTATCTAATATGTTATAAATTCCAAAGACAAACAAAAGGAAATTTGTGCTAAAATATCTTATTAACAAGCATGAAAGACAGTCATTATAGTAATAAAAAGGATATCAGCTTTAGCAAAGTCTCTTATCCCACACTGAGGTAATCCTGGTGTGTTCTGCATGTAGAAATCCAAGTAAAACCAATGGGCAAGTTCAATCTGAAAACACACTCGGATAGCATTGTCTCTTTCCTCGCTGGGAATATGCAAAATAAATCGGCTGTCAAAAACAAAAAACATAAAAATTACATTTACAAATCATGACCATTTATTTCAACCTTTTTAACTGCTCCATCTCTGACCCACCAATATAGAAAAGGGACCAAGAGTACTGCTGGTCAAGGAAGCAAAGCGAATAGGAAATCACTATAGGGAAGATGAAAAGAGGTACCACATGCATTTCATTTATAACAATTTTTTTAAAACTGCTTTAGTTTTAATTTTTGAAACATCCACTGCATTTTTAAAAAATAAAGAAGTTGCTTTTGTTAAAGCTAGATCACTAGTATAACAATTAGGCAGCTGCTGATAATCAGGTTCTTTCCTGTGAAGGTCTCCGAAAATGGAGTTTTCTTGTTTAGCTTTCTGAAACAAACTGCAGAGCAGGCAGGGCTTTCTGGATGACTCCTTCTGAAAGAAGTTTAGAAAACACCACACATTTTATACTTATCATTCTTCCCATCCTTTCAACACGTAGATGAACTAACAAGATTCCCAAAGGGAGCTGGGCTTTGGCTCTACACACCTTGGGACCCGCCACCCTGCCCACATCCTGCCCCCGAGGGAAGGTGCCACAGTGATCTGCAGCATCTGCCGACATAGTGCAAAGTACTGTGTACAAGACGTGTTTTCTAACCCATGCGAGTGCAGTAGTCACATCTCCATGTGGATGGCATGACTGTCCTCAAAACCAGCTCTAGGCATTCACCGCGGCCTGGCTGGCTGCCGCACTGCACTGCCCGAAGTCATGGTTGTGGCGATGAGGGTGTGCTTGTTCTGTGGTGAAGCCACTACGGGATTAGAAGGACATGTGATCGGGGAAGATTCTGTCACCACTACCGGTCAAGGAGGGAAGGCTGTCACTGTCATTCTCTCTGCTACTCAAAACCGTAGATTTTATGGTCCTAACTCAGTCTTCAAACGACATGAAGGTTGCAGAATTCCTCCTGCCTCGAGATTCCTGCTGATGGCAGAGCGCAGGGTAGACAAGGCAGCTGAAGTCTTCCATCCCACCTGAGAAGAGTGTTTCCCAAGTCTTCTTGCAGAGGTCCGACTGCGTCACTTTCTCATCCCACTCTCCAAGTTGTTCAGAAGTTTTCATGCAGGTGTTAGAGACCTGCAGGTCATGCCAACTCTAAGACAGATTCTGCTTCAGGCTCTCCAAGGCAGCCAGGCTTGGCCTCCATTTCAGCACCCCACAGAGCCTCCCCTCGGCTGCCAGCACCTATAGCAGGGTGACAGTTTCCTCTGCCACCTTTGCGAGCTCGACCCTGACCAACTCCTCCTCCTCGGCCCTCCTCAGACCCTCCACAGCAGAAGCCTGGGCAGCCACTGCTGCGTCAACAGGGACATCCGTCACAGAGTCAGAGAGCAGACCTTTGTTAGGAGAATTCAGACTGCTGTCTTGGCCAGTGGAGCCCATGTCGAGGCCAAGCAAACTACATCAGCCCACAGAACCACCTCAGCTGTCGCGGCATTACTCATGAGAGAGTTTCTTAAGAGCCATCTACTCTCTGTTCACAAGTACAGAGATGAACTTAAGAGCTCACTAACAATAAATTGAAAGTGAGCAAGGAAACAACTTTTGCTAGGATTTCCTCCCATGTCCGGAAACATTTTATTCTTAAAAAATACGTGCAAATATATTCATACAATCAAACAGGAAAGATGTTGGCTGCTTAATCATCGTAGTTAAAGTATTACAAAGAAATAAATTAATAGACTCATTAATAAATTAGATTTCCTAAAGAGCTCATCTGAAGAACCTGAGTTCAAAATAACTTTCAAATATACTCCCTTTTAAAGCTTTTGCACAGCAAAGGAAACCATAAGCAAAACAAAACGACAATCTACGGAATGGGAGAAAACATTTGCAAATGATGTGACTGACAAAGGCTTAATTGCCAGAATATATAAACAGCTCATACAACTTATTAACAAAAAAAAACCCAATCCAAAAATGGGCAGAAGACCTAAATAAGCATTTCTCCAATGAAGACATACAAATGGCCAATGGACATATGAAGAAATGCTCAATACAACTAATTATCAGAGAAATGCAAATCAAAACTACAATGAGGTATCACCTCACAACAGGCAGAATGGCCATCGTTCAAAAGTCCACTAACGTTAAATGCTGGAGAGGGTGTGGAGAAAAGGAAACCCTCCTACACTGCTGGAGGGAATGTAGTTTGGTGCAACCATAATGAAAAACACTGACTTCTCAAAAAACTAAAAAAAGACTTACTATACAATCCAGCAACCCCATTTCTGGGTATATATCCAGAGGGTATATATCCCCAGTGTTCACAGCAGCACTATATACAATAGCCAAGATATGGAACCAACCTAAATGTCCATCGACTCATGACTGGATAAAAAAGTTGTGGTATATTTATACAATGGAATACTACTCGTCCATAAAAAAGAATAAAATCATGCCATTTGCAGCAATATGGATGGACCTAGAGATCATCATTCTAACTGAAGTGAGCCAGAAAGAGAAAAATACCATATATCACTCATATGTGGAATCTTAAAAGGACACTATGAACTCATCTACAAAATAGAAACAGACTTGCAGACTTAGTAAACAATCTTATGGTTACTGAGGGAAAGAGGGGAGGCAGGAGGGGATAAATTTGGGAGTTTGAGATTTACAAATGTTAGCCACTACATATAAACAGATTTTAAAAAGTTTCTTTTGTATAGCACAGGAAACTATGTTCAATATCTCATAATAATATTTAATGGAAAAAAATGTGAAAATATATGCATGTATATGCATGACTGGGACATTGTGCTGTATACCAGAGACTGACACATTGTAATTGACTGTACTTCATTTAAAAAAAAAAAAAAAAACCCTTTTAAAAATCCTACATTGTCCTTTCCAAGTACATTCAGAGGGAGGGGAGGACATATTTATTTTAATACATAGTACAAATGTACACTATATTACACAGATGCATGTACAATTAAGATAATGAAGCCCTTTTCTGTGCAACAAGTCAGAATTTACCTGATATAAAGCATTCATTAACCAACCACCATTAAGCTTCTTCCTGGCTTAGTTTTTGGTAATGTTTTTTTCTAGTGACCTTTGGAGACAGACTGAACTACATAAAAGAAATCCATTGGTTTTTAGAGTCATTTTTTAAAAATTAAAAACAGCATTACCTGGTTTGACCACTTTCACTATTCACTAACTGTGGTGCTAAATGTTCTTGGTTCTTTTCAAGTTTCAAATCAAACATCAAAAAATGCTTTTAAATTATAAAAAATAATGTACATTCCAAAATCTGATTGTGTAAGTAAACAGTAAGACATTTCAATATAGAAAAACAACAGGGGGGAAAGGAGCTTAAACTGCACCTACACTAAGAACAAGACATGTAACATGCAACTCTGGTGGTGTTATCTAAGACATAAAAATCTGAACTCTTCTATATGGCATTCAAGATCTGATGCCTGCTCGCCCGCACAACACCTATCACTCTATATATACCCAGCAATACTTAATTCTTGGAAGTGTCCTAAATTGCCATCCACACATTATATCTATTTTTCTCTTCTCCTGTCCATCTAGCTAACTCTTAATTCATCCCTTGTGACTTACAAACACTATGTCTCCTATGCAGGTACATCAGACTCCTCTGAACAGATTTATATACTCTCTCAACCCCTTCTCCATTACAGCCATTATCTGATTTTTACTATTATTGTGTCTATACTCTTCCAAACTAGTTCACCAAGATAAGACACTATATTTTTGCATCTATTTTCCCCACAATCTAGCAAACTGTGTGACATATACTGGTGATTTTAATTAATCTTTGAAATCCTTACATAGGTTCCTATTCCTGGTAAGATGGAACAAGCACACTCCACTCTGTCCCTCCCATAAAATGCAGCTATAAAACCTGGACAAAATACATAAAATAGCTATTTGAAGGCTGTGAAAAGCAAAGAGCAGCAGGAAGACTGGGAAGGATGAACAGTAACTGAATTTACCAATTTTCCACCCTCCAGTATCCTAGAGGACAGAGAAAGCTCCAGAAAGCCCTCCAGTTCTGCCTCAAGAATCAGGAAGTCTAAAGGAATCTCCTAACTCTGAGACAGAGGGGGAAATTCCCCCTTTCTTCTTTCCATTCTCTCATGTCCCCCAGTCCCGAAGCAATGCCATACTGGCAGCAACAGAGGCTTTAACTGGGATCCACAGAGGTTAAAACTCTGATGGACAAGAACCTTCCTCTCCTATCACAAGAGCTGGGTGTTCCCAAGAGAGTAGGGCCAACCTCCATTGCTTTTTTTTCTCCTAGTCTCCAGTCACTTGGTCCCAAACATGAGCAGAGTCACATGAACTGTGCAGCAGAGTGCCTTTCCATTTTTGCCATTTTTCAATATTCAATCTCCTCAAAAGGAAGAGTCAAGTACCAAGAAGACAGCAAAAAAGGAGCAGCTCAGGAAAACAGTCCCATGAAATTGTTTACAAACTTTGAGGCTCAACCCCAAGCTGCACAAACTTGCATTAGACTAAAAACAGCAAACCACAGACTTTATGAACTGAACTATGTATGAGACAGACCACTGCCCCAAGTCTCAGACTGACCAGTGGATGGTACACAAATAGCACTGCAAAAACTAGCCTTTCATTTGATTTGTTTAACTTACACCAAATCTCAAAAATGCATCTGTCTGCTATTTCTTATTTTCTCAGTTTGGGACATTTGGGGACATTTTCTATTGATTTCTACTATGGAAATGAAGAATCAATTCTATTCCTCCCACTCTCCTTATACACACCCTTCTCATCTCTCCATCTTCCCAACAAAATTATATCTTAGTTTTGGTTAGTTTGTCAACTTCAGCACTATTGACACTCCGAGCAGACAACTCATGTGGAAAGGAGCTGTCCTGTGTGCTGTAGGGCACTCAGAAGCATCGCTAGCCTCTATTATTAGATGTCAGTAGCACCCTCCAGCAAGCTACGTCAACCAAAAGACCTCCAGACACGGCCAAATGTTCCCTGAGGGGAACAAAAATCACTCCCAGGTCACACCCACAGGGTTAGATCAGTATTTGGTCTTTACATTACTATGATCCTGTAAATGCAATTCACAACTAAGCCATGCGGTAAGTTACAAATGTTTTTCCTTTCAAGCATAATCCTTTGTTCTCCCACTAATTAATAAATATCTTGTCACTGTTTTTGATTTGTTTTCTCTATATTTGTCACTAATTCAATCTTCCACTAGTTTCCCAGATTTTTTTCTCAAGATGTTAATTCAGACACATTAGTTTAATTTTGAAGACTATCGCTGAGCCTTCAGATCTGTTCCAATCTGGACTAGTTGCTGTCTTCACACAATACACACCTGTCATCCTATGTTGTCCTTTCACTAGCATCCTATGGTCCCTACGCCTCCATCCTGTGTTAATCTCATGTTTCTTCTATCTTGTCTTCCTTCTCAGCATACTTCCTTGTTCTCACAAAGTACATCCCTCCACACTTCCTGGAGAAAGGATGCAAGGGAGATTAAGCATTAAGATGTTGTAAATTCAAAAATATCTTTACTCTGTTCACACTTGGTAATCTGACTAGGTAAAGAATTCTAGATTGGACATCACTTTCCTTCAGTATTCTGAAGACAGTGCTCTCTTCCACCAGCCTACAATTTTGATGTGGAAGACTGAAGCCACTTAGATTCCTTTGTCTGATCTGTTTCACCACACCCCTCCCCAGACTGGAAGCTTCTAGGTTCTTCCTTCTGTCCTCAATGTTCTGAATCACCTTCCCAGTTGTCTGTTTTTCATCCACTGCATCAGCCATTCAATGGACTTATCTATTTGGAAACTCATTCCTTCAATACCAAAGGGCCTCAGGGACTGATCCTGTGATTCTTCTCTCTGCCAATTCCTCCCTTATTTCCTGCACCCTTCTAACTTTCTGGGAAGTGGCCTCTTGCAAACCATCTATTGAGGTTTTTGTTTCTGCTCATATTCTCATATTTAAAACTCCAAATGCTATTTTTAAGTGTTAAATTATGTTTTCACATACTATTCTGTTATTCCATGACTGTTGCTTTTTGTTGTTAATTTTAAGCTCTAATTTTCATGTTGAGGCCTATTTCAGATGTTCATATTTAAGCCTGACAGACCACAAAGCTAATTAGGAGGGTTGTCCAACTATGAGACACCATTTAAGGTGATCAAACTGAGCCATTTAATTGAGAAACCTCCAATGTCAGAATCTTCAGGTGTTTCCTCACGGGCTAGTCAGATTGCCTAGAGAAGAACTTTCCAATCTCCTACTAGGAGGATAAAGGCCAGTTTGCCACATTCTGGGAGCTGAGCAGGGGAAGGATGAGCGTTTTCAGTATATACACAGGATGCATGAATTCACTTCTGCCACTTGTCAATATTCTCTAATTCTGAAGTAGGCTGACTACTACAATAGTCTCTCATTCAGTCTATCAGGTCTGCTAAGTCATATACCACCCTCCCTTTTGCTTCAGTTTCCAAATTTTGTTGCTCATCTCTTCACCCATTCTTCCTTTTCTTATGCATTTATGCTTTAATTTTTTTTTTTAACTTGACTCAGAGTGGAGCAGGTGTTTGTGTTCAATCTACTATCTTTAACTAGAAATTCACATTTCAACAAATTTCTACAAGACATTAACCACAATGTAACACGTGGAAAGAAAGTGCCTAAGTCAGAGAAATCCAGAAAAGCCCCAACTGAAGAAAAGCTAAGCTGGAAGACAGGAATGAGAAATAAAACTTTTAAAAAAGCAAACAGCAAAGTCTATTTAATGTAATAGAAGAACATCTAATTTTCTTTCACTCTGACAGTCAAGAGTTTTCCCTACAAAACGGGGGATTGGGGGGAGGAGTAACAACACTCAAGGCCCTTCTAACTTAGATAGGTCTGGGTGTTGACACCTCAAAGCAAAACTCCTACACACTGGTATTCAAGGGCCCCCCAGTGGAAGAGCTAGCTCCTTATCTACTCACATAAAGAAGCCTGTCAATAAATAAGCCCCTCATCTTAAATATGAAACAGCAAAAAAAAATCATCCAACATCTAAGGAAAATTTAAGCCGTGATGAAGAAAAAATTAAACACATTAAAAAACAGGCCCTAAAGAAAAGATAGTGTTAAGGTTATCTCCTAGAACCTTTGTACTGAAAGTGTGGGCCCTGGGAACATAAGAGAAAACAAACAGACATTTCAGTTACATATGGACTCAGAAAGTTGACATCCTAATAACCCCTTCAAAAGAAATTACTTTAGAAAGTGCATCAGCAAAACCAGAATGAAAACCAAGAAAGCATAAAACATGCGATTCAAGAGAGAAGAGATACAACCTAGGAGAGGTGGGGAAGGGAATTCTAGCATGCTAGTTGTTTGGCAAATCTAGGGAGCAACCAGCCTAGATTAGACTAGGAGGGTGGAGGTCTCCAAAAGGGCATTCTCCAGGAAAAAAAAAAAAAAACTGTAGAATTAGATACTGTAGATAGTGTGATTTAGGCTAAGATGGGACAGATGAGGGGTAGGGTGGGGGAGACGGAAGGCAGCTAGAAACTCTGGACATGCTGGGAAGGGAGAGGTAATGTACAAGAGACTCAGAGTCCAAACATGAGGCAAAAAGCCAAAATTAGAACAAATGGGGAAAAATTATTTCAGGAATAGCTACAAGGAATCAGGGAATAATGAAGAGAGCATATGCTTCTTTCTCCAGAAGAAAAAATTAAAAGGCATCATTTTGACCAGGAGAATTCACCTGGACATTCTCCTTCAAGATTCTTACAAAAGGATCATGACCATGGCAGATAGAAAAGAAACAAAACCCTAGCCATGCAGACTTGCCTCTACTGTGAAAACACTTACATAGTCATGATGCATAACAAACACTATTATAATTGTTCAGCTTTTGCAATGAATCAATAGCAAAAAGTATAAGACTTCATAAGGTTACAAAATGGAATATAAACATTATTAATCTTAACTTTTATGTTAGGTTCACCTGGACCGAAGCTGAGGGAATGGGTAAGAAATGGAAGAAATGATAGGACACTAAATGCCTCACCTCATGAGAGACTCGAGATACTGTTCAGAAGTTCATAAAACTTTAAAGTCACAAAATTAGCCAATGAAATGACTTAAAATAGTGATTTAACTGTACTGGAAGGAGGATGAGGGCAACAGTAAGTGTAAACTAAACCCTCACCTAATAATCTACCAAGATACACTAAGTCTTCAATCTAGTATCTAAAGTTGATAACACAAGAAACTTGTCCAAGTATATTCTACAATATTTAAGTATCCACCAGAATAGTTCAACATGTAACAGGTACGTCTAGAGAGCAGAACTGGGATACAAATGGGTAGGGCAAGAGAGTGTTGCTTTCCATTTTATAAATTCGTCTGTACTGTTTTGTTTTTTTTAACCTCACAGGAGAGTACTTTTTTTTTTTTTTAACATTTCAAGGCCAACTTCTCTAAGAAACTTTACAAAACAAAGAAAGTTTCGATACATGAAAATTACACTTCAGTGCTTTCAGTCTGTGAATGTTTTTGATGTGTTTTAAAGATTCAGAAGTGTATACATACATATAAATGTATATTGTAATAGCAGGAAAAATACTTTCCAAAATAATTTGTTACAGGAAAAATTTCTCCACTTCACAAGTGTCACCTTTTCAATGTGCCCACAGATCAAAAAAGCATTAGCACAAGGACTGCAATTAACAAAAATGTTTCAGATGAGCTGAACGCTAAAATGTCGAGCTGGAGATGAACACAAATTATTTAATTAACCTAGGTAATCACCAAAATAGCAGCAACATTAGTTGCCGGAAAATATCTTTATCCTTTTAACACTAGAGTGGCCTCACCATTTAATTCTTAAAGGGGCTTATAAAGAACTCCAATTACTTCTTTAAGAGAAACAACTTAGGTATAGTTCAGTGGTAGAGCACGTGCTTAGCATGCATGAGATCCTGAGTTCAATTCCCAGTACCTCCATTTAAAACAAAAAAAACTACATCCCCCCCAAAATTAAAAAAAGAATTTAAAAATAGAAATAAAAAATAGAGAAACTGACCAAAGTGCAATTTTCAGCTTTTACTTTAAAAACATGCTTTCCCAATCTTTAATAAGCTAATTTAAATGGTATTTTTAAAAAACTATATATTTGACTTTTGATGTCAAAAATCATGGTGCACTGAAGTATCACCATAAAATGGTGATTTACTTTTTCACACACACATATATGTTTTATTATAAAACAATTTTGGTTCACTAAAACATCTTAAACAAGAGTCTTCCCTTCCTCTCCTCTAATTTCATCCTAGCCATAAGTCACTAGTGTTATTAGTTTGGTGTATATTCTTTCAGACTTTTCCTGTGCGTGCAAGCAACCATATACCTGCGAAACACTTAAAAATTTGTTTTAACAAAGGACATCAAATGACTATTACATCTATTAGTATATTTTGTACATCTTTTCAAAACAAGTATTTTCTCTCAGTTTACTGTTTGCTAACTGCCTTAGGAATTTCTAATGGCTGCACAAGTATTCCAGTCAATGAAATGTTGAATATTAAATCATCTGGAAGATAACATTGCATATCTCAGGTTATACATTGTCTAATGGTTACAAAGTTCAGATCTTGAAAACTTAAGTCTCCTGATCTAATTTTTCACATCAAAATCAATCTCAGATTTTACATTTCTCCAAAACATTAATATATGGTCAATGACTGAAGTTGACAAGATTACCTGCACTATGCAATTTACCAAAAACCAAAATAACCCAAAACAAGAAAAACCTCTTAAAAATAAGCAGTAACATTGGAGGCAATATAAAGGGAGTAAAAACAAGACCAAACTCATAAATCAAGAGATACTCAGAAAAGTAGAAAAAACGAACTTTTTCAACTTAAGCTTTATTTTTATAGAAAGCAACCATAAATTGTTAACTGTAAATTTTTTTCTGAAAGAGCCCACAGAAGTCAGAATTGTTAACATTAAAAATGCTTAATCAAACATACTATAAGTATTAACTTGAAAATGCCATTACTTCTAAAACCTGAAGTTTTAAGAAACAGTTACTTGGTTTTGAAATAGAGCAGGACCATGTGGAGCCTTCTGGGGAAAGACATCCCCACACCCTGTCGCTCACCTCTTATTTGTAGAAGTTTTAGCCTCCTAGGCTAAATTTGATTCAGAGAAGCAAGAAAATGCAGGAACAAGGAAAGCAGTAAAGCTAGACAAATAGTTTAGCCATCAAAGAAAGTCAAAGGCCTTTAGTTCCTCCTCAAGGTCTATATGTAATACCCTGAGCTATATCGTTGTGTCAGAGACTAAAACCTTCACCAGGTGGAAGTAGTTAACTGCATGTTAACATCAGCATGCAGACTTCAGACCCTAGAAACCAAAGTTGATAACTGAGATTCCCAAAATGCCAATTACCACACCACCAACCAATCAGAAGAATTTACGCCAGCTGACTCACCCCAGACCCTCTCCCTCACCTTGCCCTTGAAAACCCCAGGAAACTGGGGAGTTCCTGGCTTTTGAGCATGAGCTGCCCATTCTCACTTCTTGGCCCAGCAAGAAATGAACTTTACTTCACCACAACCCAGTGTCAGTACTGGCTCTGCTGCACATCAGGCAGGCAGACCCAAGTTTGGTTCAGAAACAGTTTTACTATTAGTTTATCAAAGCTAGCCCTAATTTTTAAACACATCATCCTACAGAGCCAAAACACAGTAACTGCAAAAAAATTTTCTTCAAAAGGAAAAAAAAAGTTTCTCTATTCCCCAAGATTCTTATAAAATACCTTAAATACACTCACTGGAAAACCACATTAAGAATCTTTATTTAATACTCAGATGTTTAACGTGATGTTTACAAATTATGACACCACTGTTTTGTAAGATTACACACATAAAATCAATTATTTTCATAATGGTTAGTATGACTTCTTTAAATGATGTAATATACAAAATAAACCCAATACAAATGGGAAGATTGGTTTAGATATAAGATTACCTATCTTTTTCTAAACCAATCTGTATCCCTATTAAGTCATACATAATTATTGCTCACCTTTCCAAATATTGTATTTTTCTAACTATAAAAAGGTACATCCTTTAAAAAAAATTCTGGAAACAAGAATAAGAAAATCAAAATCATAATTCCACTTCTGGTACAAGTTCTTCTGGTCATTTAACCACAAGGACAGACATCAAACCTCTTTTCTTTTTTTCTGAAATTTGGGATCATAGAAAATTAGTGCCTTTTAAATGGTTCATTTTAGTCTATCATATTCCAAAAGTTATAATCACACCATCACTAAAGAAGTACAGTGACACTAATTCTTCTTAGTTGCAGAATATAGTCTATTTACCTATCTACATGTACCTTTCTTTCATGAAGTTATAACGCGAGACTTAACTTTCCATTACATCCACCTGTGCAGGAGAAAAAACACAAGTATCATAGAGACAAAGGCCTAGGTTTCAAATCTTGATTTTCTAAATTAAGATGAATGTGACCTTGTGTAAATTACAACCTCTGAGTCTGTCAGATGAAAATGGAAAT
The DNA here is from genome assembly GCF_048773025.1 of Camelus bactrianus. Taxonomy (NCBI): domain Eukaryota; kingdom Metazoa; phylum Chordata; class Mammalia; order Artiodactyla; family Camelidae; genus Camelus; species Camelus bactrianus. Next base: position 78,667,274 of record NC_133541.1, read on the forward strand.
ACTGCACCTACCAAATAGGGTTGTTTCAAAAATTAAATAATACACGTGAAGAGAGGAATCAGCGCCTGCCTGGCACTCAGTACTAACTCCACAAACACTAGTTCTTTCCCTCCCATTTAAAAAAAAAGCGTGAAGGCGACACAACCGCTACAGCAACAACTCAGGGTATTACCTCACCAAAAACATTTTCTTTTCCTCAAGTAAAATTTTAAGTCCATTTTACACGTGCTTGGCTTTCTGAAATCATAGCCGACATGAAAAATGCAAACAAGTTCCCTTATAAAAGTATACCATGAGTTAAAACCCTGCGGTTGAGAATTTCCTTTAAGAAGGATAATTAAAGAATTTTTTAAAAAGCAGTTAGACTTTTTTTTTTCCACTTCCAGTGATAAGTTTTGGGATAATCAAGAGAGTAGTTCTTCACAGCAGTTTACAGAGAACGCCACGGATATATAAGAATATTGGAGGTGGGGTTAAGTTTGAAAATTGCTCCCTAGGATTCTAAGACTTAAAAACCCTGGGGTCTTTCAACAAAATTTGGGAATGAGACGGTGGGGAGAGGGGGGAAACGGTCTGTGAAAGTCAGAGCCAGAAAAAGCAATGGGAGGGGGAGGGGCAGCCGCAAAATGCCAAAGACCCAGGTTTCGCTTGCAAGAAAGCAAAATAGTTGAGGAACTTAGAAAATGAGGAAATTCCGGTGCTGCGCGAGGAGAAATGGAGGGGGGCGTGGGAAACCAGGAGACTGAGGCGAAAAAAGTGGGGTGGTGTCGTCCGAGGTAAGGGTCGGCCGGCGAAAGGGAGCAGCGGCGGGACCGGAAAGCCAGGACAAGGACGGGGGCCAGGGGAGGAGACGCGAAGTCGCCGAAACTCAGAGAAAAAGAGCAAGGGACGAAAGGGGGCCGGAGCAGTCAGGGGCGCCGCGGTACCTGCAGAGATCGTCCAGGACGCTGCCGGGAATCTCCACCCGTTTGGTCTCCATGATGAGGACCCACAGCAGGAGCAGTGCATCCCGGCTCCGCGCGGCCGGGGACCGAGGGTACGGCACGGAGACTCCGGCTAGCCGGAGAGCGGGCAGCGGCAGAGGCGGCGGCTCCAACGAAAACGAGAGGGGGAAGGGGCGGGACCCGCTCACTTCCGTCCCGCTACCTCAGCCCTGGACCCCGAGGCTGGGCCGAGGCGCGGGGCGGAGCCCCTGGAGCCACGCCCTTCCCTGCTTGAAAGGACCAATGGGAAGCTGGAGAACAAGGAGCCTGCGCAAGCTAAGCCAATGAGGCGTTTGTTTATTGGTCCGTGGGCTCCAATCCGTCTAAAAGCTGCTCAGCTGCTACTCGTAAAACCAACTTCCCGCCGCCTTTGACTGGGCCTTGGGGTGGATAGGAGCATGCGCACCATGCCTCCTTTGCACTACTAGGAAATCTAGAGAGCTCAGGTTTTCCTAATAGGTCTGAAGACCAATAACCGGGACTTGGCGTGGTTTGCACGTCCTCCCCGCGACTGAGCAGGTACGCCGACCTCTGCACCGCAGAGCCCGTGGGCGCATTCAGCACACGTGTGCATGCACGGTTCCTATCACCAGATGTCCCCCACACACACTCAACGCCAGTCGCAGCACCTCCTGGCCAAGGGCTGTGTCTCCTTTCACTATAAACCCCCGAGAGTTGTAATTTTTGTGGTTGCTGACTTCTGTCACTTTGCGAGCACTCAGCCCTGACTGTGAAGACAAGAAACTTTATCCCAGTATTTGACACCCTGTAAGATCTCAGAAAATATGAATTGATTGAACCTGGACTGGGGCATCTGCCTTTCACCTCCTACATGCTCACAGCATTCCAACCGGCTAGTCCTCATTCATTCCACATCTTAATGGAGTCCAATCAATTTGGGATACTTGTAGAAGCTCTGGATCCTTCCATTTTTCAACTTGCTCGGTTTTTATCAGACCCACACATACACACCTACTCCATTGTGAGCTTAGTCTGTTCTACCATTTGCTCTCCCATCTTTTTGTTGCCAACACACAGCCTTCATACGCCACTTACAAAATTGAGACTCAAGGGCAGTTCTGAATGAAGTAGAAAAGGTAGCTTTACTTTTTTGCCAGGCAAAGGAGGTCAGAGTGGGCTAATGCCTCTAAGACTGTGAGCCTTCTGGGGAGAGAAAGCAGGGAGTTTTATAGTAAAAGTTCAAGAGTTAAAGGGGTGGAGCTAGTCTCCATAGAGATAGCACACAGGGTAAAAAATTGTGGCAAAGTTGTTCTTGTTTTTGCAGATATGGGGGTCCCCTTCCCTCTGCCGGGTATGAAGTTCACCTCCAGCTTTGGGACTCTCTTAATATTCTTGTACCTAGAACAAAGAATACATACGAAGGGGCTTTATGGAAAAGAGCTCTTGAGAAAAACTTACGCAGTTTGAAGTCAGAGTGATACATTTAAGCCTTTTAAGCAGTCTGAGGCCTGCAGCTCCAACAACAGGATACAAGGAAACCATAAGGAGTCAGAAGAAGGGCACTGAGGTCAAGAGGAGGGCACTGGGTTCAAGAGGAGGTGGGGGGGGGCAAAAGCAGGGCACTAAGCATGATCCCTGCAGGCAGCACCAGCACCACAATGGGGATGGACACACCACCCAAGCCTCCTCCTTTCCAGCCTAACCCTGGTCAGCAAGAGCATGAGAAAAATCCTTTAAACCATTATAGAGTTAAGCAGTTACAAACACCATTACAGATATCAGATTGTCACGATGACAATAGGGTCCTTCTTGGTTACATTTCTCTTGATTTCTGTCCAAATGCCCACTGCCTATACATCAGGTTCACATTATTTCTCATCACTAACCCTAACCAGTACCTCCACCTCCATTCTCAGCCTGTACAACTGCCCAAGTTTTGTTTTGTTTAGACATGAACAAGTTACTATCTTCTCAGCTTCTGATAGCTCCCCTACATCAGCTTCCAATGTATGATCAAGCCCAAATTTGATACAGGACCCTGTTACCATCTATTTTTCTCTCCTGTTTTCTTTTTTGATTTTTATGGAGGATTCCCCAAGTTTATTTTCCAGCCATTGATAGTTTTTACTTTTCTAGGCTTCTCTTTCATTCTTCAAATATCTCTTGGTTGCAGTGCCTTGCTTCATAGATTCCTTATCCCTATGAGAATACTAATACATTTTTAAAGTTTTTTTTTCTTTCTGGATAAGTCTTTTATTCCTCTCAGCTGCTGTTTCTTATTAATTGAGTCTCCACCTATCATATTAGAATCTTCCGGAGGTCCTCAACTATTCACTCATACTTAAGAGTAGGGAACTAAAAAACCGCAGTCAAATACTATAAAAGCTGATTGGAAGCTCCCACCACGTAGGTGGGACTTGCTTCCTGAGAGATTCACAGTAGGATGATCTGGCTGGGCCACTGGTTGGGAACACGTAGTATCAGTATCTGTAGCTCATTCTTTCCAGCTGGTCAAACTCCCTGAAGAGAAAATCCTCCCAGGCCAAACTGGAAATATTCTGGGAAGTCAAGTGGGGCAGCACTGTCTGTTTGCTTTATTCAATCCTCCTTTGCACAGTACAAGTCTGGTTTGGGTTCCATTAGAAGCAGGCCCTAAGACAAGGGTTTGAGTGCAAGTAGTTTATTTGGGAGGTGATCCTGGGAAAGACTGGTGACAGAGCAGACAAGTGAGTTAAGGAAGGGAAGAAAGCCAATAAAAGGATTACTATCAAGGAAGTTAGCACTGTTGGTTAACTGGCGCTAATCCTGTTAAAGAACTTTGATGGCCATTATGAAACAAACTTCAGAGTTCTCTCATTCAAGGAGTGAGAAAGATGGAATACTTATATACTAACTTCCCATAGCCATTGTTCAAGGGCTCCCCCTAAGGTCTGCACCCTAGTCTGCCACGTGGGCAGCAAGGCGGGCTCTGGTGGCCATAAAAAGGCCTCAGGCAAAGAATGCAGTTGCTAGCAGTTGGAAGTTGTTGGACTGCACCCCACAGGACTTCACACCTTATAGGTGCCCAGCCTTGAGACCAGAGAAAGAAACAGTGAAAGAAACAACGATTCATTTCACGAGGGATCTTACACGAAGGGTCCTGGAGCAACAGCCCCCCGTGCACAATAGACGTCAGGCAGGATACGGCAGCAGGCTTCACTCCTCAGGGGAGAAGGAGGCTACCGTGTATAGAGGGGATTGACAGTCAGGTGGGCTCATCGGTTACCAGGGACTAATTAAGCCCTATAATTAGAGGATTAGATAGTCATGTGAGTAAAGCAGGGACTGGTCAAGCAAGGGATGTACAGAGAGCAAGAGAACAGCCATCTTGAATAGCCTGACCATGCAGATATCCAGGCAGCTTGGCGTAATGGGTTAGTAAGGATGACAGTTAGCCCCTTCAATAGTTCTATTTTGTTGGGTGTGCATTCTGTCTGTCCTATTGTAACAAGCAGGACCCCATGGGGCCTTCTCAGGACAGACCTATCCCCTCATGTCCTCTGCCTGCCTTTTTTATGTAGAAAAACTTTAGCCAAAGAACAAATTTATCAGAGAAGTGAGAAAGTGCAGAAGCAAAGGAAAATAGTTAAACAAGACAAAATAATAATAGTTTAGCCATTAAACAAAGTCAAGGGCCTTTAGCTCCTCTTCAAGGGCTACAGATAATATTCTGAGCTATACATATCCTTTGAGCTGCTTTGCAGATACTGAAACTCCTACCAGGTGGAAAAAGATAACTACATGATGACCAGACAGTAGCCATGACATAAGTTCCATCCTATGTAATTTCAAGAACTGGCCTCAAAGACATGGGAACAAACTGACCCTGGAACTGAAGATTAACTGTATTTAAAACAATCGAGATGACGCTGATCAGCTCACCACATGACCAATTTCAAGATGATTGTCAGAGCTGACTGTGCTGTTCCCACCTCCACCTATACATTCTGAAACTTCCCTTTAAAAGCTCTTGCCCTCTGATCGACAGTTGGAAGTTGGCTTTTGGACACAAGTTCACCTTTTCCCCAGGTTGTTGGCCTCCCGATTAAGCAACCTTTCCTTTCCTACCAACACTTGTATCTCGAGTAATAGCAAGCAGCTGAACCTGAACTCAGTAACACTAACTCAACTTCTTTTCTGTATCAGGGGAGCACCTTAGTGGCTATTTTTCTTAGTGGTCCACTGGTAGCTCAAGTCTGGTTTTTAGAGTACCCAAATGATAGCAGTGAAACAAAGGTGGAAGGCAACATGGTATTTATTCCCAAGGGGCCAGTGGCATTCAAAACAATCAGGTTATTGGCCTCAGGGAAGAATCTAAAGGAAGTCTTCCTGACCCCTTAACTCTCTGTAGTCTCCCAGCTCAGGGGCAGCTATACAACTTCTTTTTCAGCTTTTAGGGTCCAGGAAGTCCCCAAACTCTCTCATAGTGCTAAACCGATCTTTCCCATAAAGAATTCCAGAAATGTCTGGGGGCAAGCATCTTCCAAGTTACTTTCCTGCCCACACCCCATCTCAATCCCACCTCCTCGTATACACATTTCCAGGGGCTGGGCTAGTGCACAATGGAGCAGCCCTTACAGCAGTCCTCTGAGCCATGACTCCCAAAGAACCCAAGGCCTCATTTGCACACAGTTGTCCATAGGTCCCAAAAGCCTGTGGCTTGTAAAAGGGAAATAAGATGGAGTTTGGAGTTGAGGGAAAGGAAGATCCTAGGATTCTTAAATTACAATACTGATATGATTTTTAAATAATACGGTTGATCAAAACCTTTATAGTTTTAACATATGCTATCTCATTTAGTCTTTATAACAACATGCGATAGGCAGATAGTGATTAATAAGGCTTATAAAGATTAAATGATTAAATCACTGTATGTAATGGAGCCAGGACTAGAATTCCTGTCTTCTGAACTCACAGCAGGAATTCTGCTTTAAGGAGAATGGCACACTAATAATTACTGATGTCTGTACAGCATATTATAGTGTAAAATTATTTCAAATACAATGATCCTCACAAAAAAACAACTTGTTGTGGAATTCTTAAAAAATGCTCAACATACTTATTGGCCTCTCCCAATTCAGCTGACCTCCTGAAAGCCTGGGCTCCATTTCCTACAATCTTTCAGCTTTGCCCCACTCCACGTGTTACCTTTAACCTCAGGACGATGGTGAGATGGCCCCAGTAGTTCCAGACATCATATCCTGACCTGATGACATTCAGTAAGGAGAGAGGGCTGTCAGGTGTCAGAGTCGCCAATTAAACAAGCAAGCCAAAAAATGAAAGAGTTAAGCCTTTAATCACTCACTGTGATGGTCTGAGCAAGAGGTTAAAACCAGACAAAGCACGACTCCCTCCTTCCCATTTTCCCCAGGAACTGAGCACCGGTCAAGGGCAGGCGGATCAGCTCGGATCCTGATCCTGCGCTGCAGGGTGGTTTCACGGAACAAAAGGCTCCAGCAGTTTTATGAACCCTCGGGAGGGAGGGCTTCGAAGGGAAGGGCTGGGAGTGGAAAAGTACTCCTCCTTCCTGGGGAAGTCTCAGAGACTTGATGAGAAGACCTCTGCCCCAGCCTTAGATGAGGAGACAGGATTGAAGGCCTCAGGGCTAGCAATGCAAACAGGTGCCACACAGGAGCCTGAGAGGCCTAAATTCCTGGCTGCAACGCCTCAGAGACTGCAGAGGAGAGACTGGAGAAGGCAGTTACTCCCTACCAGGCCTGCCAGGCAAAGCTTTTGTCATTGCCCATGGTTAGGCCTGAAAAATCACACACAGGTCTTTAACCACGAGCCAGACTCCTCAAGAACTACTGGAGTTAAGCGGATGCTAAAGCCTCTCCTTCCTCTGAACCTACATGAACCCATGCATTTCTTTTTATTATCAACCCAAGCTTTCTGCTACTTGGGCACAAATTGTTACCAGAAAAAGGAAAATAAGAATTACCTCGGTTTTTTGTCACCCCCAAAAAAAAGATTTTTGACGAGAGACAGGAAACAGCATGATAAGCAAAATTTTATTAGTGAAGTAAACAAAATAGTCAAAGATAGTACACTCCTGAGAATTGGGAGCGGGCCAATCCAAGAGAGGAAAAATGGCACCACTCTCTCCTTCCTCCTGCTTTTATATCCTGGTTTCATAACTGATTAATTAATTGTTTGATTAACTGATTGAGTCCCTGTGCTCTGGTTAATTGACAGCTCAGGTTCCTTGTGCTCTGGATTATTCCTTTCCCCTTCTTTTCCCCCTGCCCACTGCTCATTTCTATCTAAACTACCTAACAAAATCATTCCGGTTGGTATGTTTCACTAGCTATCCAGGGGCTCAGACCAGAAACTTGTGTGAACCTTGGTTTCTGTCTTTCTCACACATTACCATTTCTAATCCATCAGTGAGTCCAGTCCAGTCCACCTCCCAAGCATATCTAAAACCCATCCCTGTTTCTCCACCTCAACCTTCCCCACTTTAGTCCAAGCCCCCACATCTCTCACTTGGACAGGTGACTTCGGCAGGCTCCTAACTGCTCTCCTGTCTTCCGCTCTTGCCCCGTTTTAACCTGTCCTCCATGTAGCAGCAAGAGTGATCGTATTAAAACACAAACTTGATCATATCCCTCTCCTGCTTGAAAATCTTCATGCCCCTTAGAATAAAATCCAGTTTGCATGCCACAGACTAAGAGACTTTGTAAGCTGAGGCACCTGCCTCCCTATCACTCTAGGCCCTCCTACATCCCATCTTCCTCTCTCACTGTCCTCCAGCCACACCAGCCTTCTTCCAATTCGTCAAAAACTCCAGACGCTTTCTGTGTACCATTCCTTCTGCCTGGAATGCTACCCACCCCCTTCCATAATTCCCTCATTTTTATCCTTTATGCATTGCTTAAATATCACCTTTTCAGAAACCCTTTCCTACCCACTTTATCTAAATAGTCTCTACTGTTATTATCCATCCAATTCCTTTGTTTCCTTCATACTATGCTTCCTCGATTTGAATTTTTTTTCAATCCATTTTTCCCTCTGCCCTGCTATGCTGTAAGTGACAAGAAAGCAGGGGTCTTTTCCATGATTCACTGAATCCCCAGTGCTTAGAAAAATTTTGTCATATGGTAGGCACTGTATAAACATTTGTTAAAGAATAGGCAAAAGAGAAAGTTATCACCAAATATACGCTGAGGTTACTGAGGAGGAGGTGACGAGACGCAAAATCTAAATATGAGTAAGTGTGAATCTCTTAAAAAAAAAAGTGAATTTCTGCTTAGAAATCTGTTGGAAAAGATGAACTCATTCTAGCTCAGATGGGTTTTTGTTACTTGCACCAAAGAGTTCTAGTGCAGAATTCATACATAAAATATGTAATAGAATATAAACAATATATAAATATATAATACACACTATGTATGTTACACATAAAGATATGTATAAATATATTATATATAAAACAACTCTAGACCATCTTCCTCTGCTCTTGCCCTCCTCTGTCTGCTGCTCTGTCATGTCCAGCTCCCACACCCTGATAAGTTCGCCCAAATTGGAGGAGGCAGTTGAAAGGGGTAAATAAAGTTGTCAGATCCAAATAAAACACTCTACTCTAGTAGTAAACAATTTTCTTTTGCACGAATGATAAATCAGGAAAAAGAAAATTGTTTCAGGATTTGTCTTTTTTAGAAATAATTTCTTAATTTTGTAAAATCAGAAATATAATCTCTATATAACAGTTCTTAAGAATTTTCTTGTTAATTCCCTGTCACTGATGAAGGGATTTTTTTTCTACTACTAAAATTCCAGAAACTAAATCACTAACAGACACACTAATTACTGTGTTGAATCACTGAATAAATTTGGTTGTTGAATAAGCATGCTGGAGGCTATTTTGTTTTTCTTTTACTGACCCTGTAAGTATCTTAATTGGGAAAAGCTGTTTCTCTCATAGCATCTCATACTGAATTCTTTAAAAGAAGAAATTTTGTTGAAACAACAACAAACAAATCTTAAGTACTTCTCCAATCTCTCGTTATTAAAATAATCACTCTATGCCACAGAGTTGACATGGAGCTCAGAGTCCACAGTCGGTCTACCACTCTCCAGACAGAGGCCCCACCTGTGACTGGCCTGGGTAGCCCTGTTTCCAGAATAGATAAGGAAACCAGAATCCAAAACACCAAAGGTATGTTTTATATCTACCAGCAGAGGGTGTCCATTCCTTTTTCCCGTTTTTAAAGTTGACATCATTCTTCCTTCTCAAGTTTTTAGCACAAGAGCAGGATTTGAAAACTGAGCCTTTTGCCAGAGGTAGGATTCTACTTCAAAGGACTTCAGGTAATTATACTATTATCTGGTTAAATGATTCAGGTCTCGGGAAAAAACCCTCTCCCCCATGATGAAAGCTCTCCCTTCAAGCTCGCCTTGCCTTCTCTGTTCTAGTCACTGCAGCACTGACAAATGGTGATACAATCTCACTCTGTACACTAGTTTTATATCATATTGCTGCTCTAACAAATTACCAGACTTGGTGGCCTAAACAATACAAATTTATTATCTTTTAGTTCTGTGGATTAAAAGCCCAACAGAGAATCCACTAGGCTAAAATCAAGGTATTGGCAAGGCTGTGTTCCCTATTGGCAGCTCTAGGGGAGGGTTAGTTTCTTTGCCTTTCCAGCCTCTAGAGGCCACCTGTCTTCTTTGGCTCATGCTCATCTTCCTCCCCTTCCTCTCCTTCCAACTCAGCAATGTTAGGCCCATCACATCACTCTGACCTTCTTTCATGGTCTCTTTTCCCTGGGACTCACTCCTGCTTCTTCCACTTTTAAGGACCCCTGTGATTGCATTGGGACCACCCAGATAATTCAGGACTATCTCCCTATCTTAAAACCAGCTAATTAGCAATTTTAATTCCACCTGCAACCTGAATTCCCCCTTCGCACTAACATAACATACTCACAGACTCCGGGGATTAGGACGGACATGTTCGGGGGTGTTATTCCGCTTGTCACACTCTATAGGTATCTGTGCTTTATAGCTTTTCTCTGTGTCTACCCACCCCCTCACTGCCATTTCCTGGAATCACTGACAAGTTTTTACAGTGTCTGAAAATTGCTAGTTATACTAAATTGATATTATGGAGTGTTAGCTCCTTTGCTCATTGTGCATAGGCTCATCCAGTTTACAAATAGCCCTTATTGAAGGGTAAAATAAGGCCTGGGACTTGCTTTAAAATAATCCACCAGGGGAAAAAGTTGCAGGGAAATAGATAAAATAAGGTAAGCAAAAGGGTGGTAATTGTTGAAGCTGGGTGATAAATACATGGAGTTTAATTATATTCTCTTCCTTTGTATATATTTTCAAGTATTCATAATTTAAAAATCAAGACCTTTTTACTGAGAATTCAGTAGACTTCGCTTCTTGTTCTTTTAGTATTTGAAAGGAAAAAATTGATAAGAATAGTAAAAACTGCATACTTTGTCCTTATTAAATGCACTAATTCAAAATGCAGCTGACAAACTTTGAGGTATAATGAACAATGAGATGCTGTTGACTTTTTGTAAAACTAAACTTTTTATTTTGAGAAAATTGGAGATTCATGTCTAGTTGTAAGAAGGGAGATCTGATAAACCCTTTGCCCAGTTTCCCACAATGGTAACATCTTTCAAAATTATAGCAAGATATCACAACCAGGGGATTGACATTGACTTTTGAGACAGACATTTTCATCACCATAAAGATCCTTCATTATATCCTTTTATAGCCAGCATTTTCTAAGTGGGGGTCAACTATTTATTACATATTTCAAATGAAAATCTTTTCATGAATTTTACATGCCTTCCTCTCAGCTTTGCTTAGGAACTTATTGGCAGTTGCTTAAAATTACCACAACCTAGTTTGCAGAGCTGTCAAACACACTGCCTGATACAATCCTAAAACTGAACTGACTAAATTTTAGGAACCATAGATAGACTAGCAAAATATGAGCTCAAGTAAGGGATTGAGAACAGTGCTCAGGATAGCTGAGAGGCATCCTGGAACTCCAGCATCAAACAGCAGGCAGGCAGGGTGGTCAGTGTAACCACCTTGATGGCCAGAAGTCATCAACCATGTGACAGACACTGCTACTGCCAGCTGCCTCCTCCAATGTCTAGTCTCCCCTTTCCTCTCAGTTAACGGGCTCACTTAAAAGCCTACATTGCCTGGCCCCTCTCACAGGTATATTGACTAAATGTAGCAACTATATTTGGCCAAGAAGATGTAAGCACAGGTTATCTAGGATTTCAGGAAAGTCTCTAAAAGAAAGTGACAAGTTCTTCTTTATTCTTTCTTCTCTGCTCCCTCCTGTGGCCAACAACTCACTCAGAGAAGCAAAATAGAAGATGCTGTGGTCTCTGATGAACTTGGAGCCACCAAACCAGGCCCAGAGTAAGTATCTCTGGATTTATTTTGCTGAGAGTGGGGTGGGGAGGGACAGGGAGAAAGGGAGAGAGGGAAAGGAGAGGGGAGGGAGGGAGAGAGGTAAAAGTCTGTCTTGTTTAAGTCATGATATTGGACTTTTTTCTCTTATATGCAGTCAGTAATCTAAACGGACGTTAGCAATCTTCTCCTTATCTAGGGGCAAAGGCGGTTCTCATTTGAGGCTTAAGACTGCTCTTTTGATTGTGGAAGAAAAAACACTTCAATAGCCTTCTTGATCATATAAAATTAAAGGCCTGAAATGATTATAGACTGAAGAATCTGAAACGATTGGAAGGTAACCAGCTCTGTGGAATGATGCAAAATTTTCTCTACCTTTGACTAGAATTGAGGCTCTGTAGAAAGAGGATTACAATGTTGGAGGAAGAGAGGAGCAGAAAGGAAGGATTCCCTCTCTTTTTAGAAGGAAAAATAAAAAGGGTGTAGTTGAATATACACACTACTATGTATAAAATAGATAAACAACAAGGACCTACTGTATAGTACAGGGAACTATATTGAATATCTGGGTCCTGACTGGCACAGTAAGTCTGGTCTTCTTGTGCTTTGGGGAATCAAGGAAGAAGTGTATGCCTACATTTGGAGGGTATGTTCATTAGGAGAGCAAAGCAGCATGGAAGAAAGGGTTATAAGGAGGGCAAGTGATGATCGGCAGGAATGGAGCAGCAGTCCAAAAGCAGGGGGGTGACCTTGGGGATGGAGGTGAGAGCCTCTACTTTGGCACTCAACAAGAATGACCTCTGAAACCTGGAGAACTTGGGAACACTCTGATTACACTAGTAAAGTCAATACATCATGAATGAAATATGATATATGCAGAAAACTGTCTCAGAGATCCAAGTGGGAAGAGCGGAATCAGACAGTTGGCTAACATTATTCACATCTCCAAAAAAACAGTGAGCCAGTAAGGCATAGAAAGGAAACCCAGAAAGAGATCTAAAATACGGAATTTAGCACTGTCTCTTGAAGTCCCACAGACTGGAGACAAACTAAGTAGCCAGCTTGACCATCTGCTTCATAGGACTTCCACGTAATGGCTCTGATAGGACTTTTAACCTTCAAAAACTACTCAATTTAATTCCATTTCAATTCAACACTCTTCAAGCAACTTTAAGATTACAATTTTAAAAAGTTTCTTTTGCAAAAGAAAAAGTTTATTTTGTATAGCACAGGGAACTACGTTCAATATCTTGCAATAACCTTTAATGAAAAAATGTGAAAATAATTATATGTATGTATATGCATGACTGGGACATTATGCTGTACACCAGAGATAGACACATTGTAATTGACTGTACTTCAATTAAAACAAAACAAAAAACAAACAAACAAAAAAGATTACAATTTCACATCCCTTATAGCTTTCTGTCAGCACTGTTAAGGCTGATGCAAGGCCTGCAAAGGAGCTGGAGAGAGTCCAGATTAAAACCATTTGAGAGAAGGAAACATCAAACTACACCAGGAGGCCAAATCCAAAGACCAAGTCAGGAAGGCCCTAAACAGAACCAGAGTTTGGGGAAGGGGTATGGAATTGGAAGGCGGTGTTGGGTGAGGGGGTTACACTTTCTGAGTCAGAGATAAAGTAATAAAAGATCAGGTTGGAAATGAACAAAGAGATTTTGGTCATTGTTCTAGTCAGGCTGGGGGTCTCCATCTGGCCTTTGTTGGCTAGGGCTCTGAGGGGTGGGACTGGCTGAAGGACAGGGCCCACTGCACTTGGTCCTCGTTTTTTCAGGATAGAAGGTTTCTTGCCCACAAGGGGCCAAACTCACATTTTCATTAATGTTGGAAAAACCATTTTAGAATTTTAGTCTTTTGTCCTAAAGCTTTTTCCCCTCCCAAAATGCAAATGTCCATGAAGAGCAATAATAAACTTGATCATTTATAGAGATATTCTTACTGAGAATTTTGGGTTTTTTAAGTAAAAATTAAGTGTACTCTGTTTTACTTCTTTAAAAGCTTCATTCTTTTTTTTTTCTTTACTAGTAAATGACTTTCTAAAAGTTAATTTTCCTAACTTTGAATATTAAAAATTCATGCAGATCGATGAAGGACTCACTCTGAGAATCAATAATACATGCAATTTTTATGCTTAAAAAGTCTAAGCCATGATATCATTAATATGCAAAAATAGATTGTTGATTTCCATACATCTGCCTATATATATATATCTATATATATATATATATAGATATATATATCATTATGTTTATGACAGTGGGGTATGTGAACCATAAATGTACAGATTCCAAAATTACATGTTTTTAAAGATTATCTACTTCTAGCTTTTGAGTGCCATTTCTTCAGTGGTATTTGTTTGGGAAAGAATGGCAAATAATGACCAGCAGGCAGATTGCCAGGTTTCAAAAGAACAGGTTTGGCCTTGTTTCAGTATCTACATTAAAGTCTGTTTATTTAATTTTCTGCAGAAGATAATTTGCATTGCTAAACTTGGAATGTACAGCATGCATCCCTAATTTAGGTAAAACACCCATCCTGCCAGAACTCCATAATTAGAAAACAACCATAAAAGCTATACAAAAGCATATGTTAGTTTTCACAAATTTAAACTTGTATTTGCAAAGCATCAGCCCACTCTGTACAGGTGCTCTGCGCATCATGAGTTACAGAGTGAACTGTTGCTCACTTGCTCCGCCCTGCTTATGCCCCTGGTTGTGCTTACCTCCTCTCTCTTCCCTTCTCCCCAATAATCCGGTTCCCCTTCTCTGAGCAAGTAAAAAACCTCTGCACACCTTCTCTCTACTCTTTAATTAGACAAACATATACATGGGGATTTCCTCCTCATTGTCTGACAAAATAAAAGAGGATTATAAAATTTCTTGAATTTTCTTTCTTAGTAAAAATACTGGAACTCTCTTCAGGTCAACTGATAAGAGAACTCATTCATTCTTTTAAATACATAATATTCTGTGTTGCTTAATATTCTAATATTCTATATGAATACACCACATTTTAGTCAATTATTTCGCTACTGATGGGCATACCCTGTGTTTTCAGTCTTTTGTCTCTGCAAAAAGTTCTGCAATAAAAGTCCTTTATGCATGTCCTTATGTACTGGTACCTTTATTTCTAAGGACTATTAGGAGTGAGATTGTTGGGGCAAAGGTGTGCATATTTTTTATTGTAATAGGTACTGCCAGATTGCCTTTCCAATGGACAGTATTGAATTCAGTTCCAAGTATAATGTAGGAGTATGCCCTCCCCTGCACTCACCTCTACTGCCACCAGTCATAGGCATTATTCAACTATTGCATATTGTCCCTTGTCTCTTTCACTTAGCATATCTTGGACATTTTCCATTTCAGTACATATATATCTATCTCATTCATTTTATTGGCTGCACAGTATACCATATCAGTTAGTATAACCTAGGTTATGGTATAACAACACCAGAATCACAGTGGCTTAATACACACACACAAAAAACTGATTTCCTGTGCACATGAAGTCTGCTCGCTGTGAAGTCTCAGTGCTCTAGCTGCTTCTGTCTTGTGACTCTCCCTCCCAGTGTGTGTTTTTACAATTGCTGCACCAGAAGGGAGCATGGAGACTCTCCCATGGGCTCTTAAAATGCTTCTCAAATTTTAGGGGCCAAAGCAAATCACATAAGCATGCTCAACTTCAAAGGGGCAAAGAAGTGTATTCCTCCCACAGACTCAGAAGGAGAAGGGATCAGGAGATATTGGTGAACACTAGTAATATATATTACATATATCATTGAATGGGTATACCATAATTTATTTAAGTAGTCCCTTATTGATAGACATTTAGATTACTTCTGGGTTTTTTTCAGAGATCTTTATATATTTATTTTGGCACACTTGTGTGAATGTATCTATAGTATAAATTCCAAGAAATGGATTTACAAAAGCAAAAGGAATATGTATCTGAAGTTTTAGATCAAGGCTGCCATTTTGAGTTATGTGCAGGGTACATGAACAGAGGAAGTCAGACAACAACAGAGAAGTGACAGGAAAACCAGAAAGAGATGGAGGGGGAACAGAGTAGATTTCACAACCTGATTTTCCAATTCCCAGGCCCTTTGAATGTGAGTGTTCATGTCTATTAAACCTCAGCATGTGGTCAGTAAACTCTTGTTTTCACTTTTGCATGTTTACATGGGTTTCTGCTCCTTGTGATAAGTTACACCAGACTTTGAGGAGGACAGAGAAACATGTCATAATCCTCACTCTCATTTCAGTTTTCAACCTAGTAAAGAGTTGGGGCAGGAAAGGAGGTGATCACTGAGTTATCTGACCAGAAGGTTCCCCACTGGACCAGTGTTTTTGAGTTGAGCTGCTTTTAAATCTTGAGCCAATGGTTGATGAAATGAAGTTTCCTCAAATCTGGAAAAAGAGCACAGCCCCAAAAAAGTCTTGCTTTTCCATCTCTCTACCAGAGTAAACTGTTCTCATTTTTAAAAGCACAGCTCAGATTTCACTTACTTCATCAAGCTTCACCAACTGCTATCAGACCTCATCTGATCTCCAAATTCTCTAAATTCTTGTAACACAGGACATACAAGTTAGCCCACATTTGGTTTCATATTGTTCTGTTTGTCTTATCTCTAGAATTAGACTTTAAGTTCTTTGAGTGTAGGAGAAATGTTTCATATTTATTTTGAATTTTCTACAGAACCTTGCAGATAAAACATGCATTTAAGACTGATTAATTCTACTTAAGCCATGCAAACCAGACCTAACAAGAGTGTATTTAAAGCCACAAATAAAATGAAGGACAGCTCAGTGAAACCAATATGTGGTTTGCATTTGCCAGGATTCCCAAGGAGCAAGGATTATTGCCTTGTTGATATAACTGTAGCAACTGTGTGCACCCTCTAGTGACTACAAAAATTTTCCTTAGATTTGTATTAACTTGCCTTAAATAAGCTTACACATATTCTATAAGCAGATTGATAAAATACGGTACTCACTGTGTAAGTAATCCCTCTATAGAGATATTTATACTAGCACTCTTCTGCAAACCTTTCTTTTCATTTTTATTTGTTGTTAATATTTTCCCTTTTATTTTCAATTTTCTGGATGGATTTAAGTGTGCCTCTTGAACTAGATAGTTTTGTTTGCTTGCTTGCTTGTTAATCAGATGGGGTGGTTTTGATCTTTTAGTAAATGAGTTCTGTCCAATTAACTCAGTTTCCTGATATATTTGGATATATTTCTACCATCTAACTTGGGCTTGCTCTTTACTATCCTTTTTCTTTTCGCTCCTTCCCTGTCTTCTTTAGGATTGATGAAAGTTTACATACATCTTTTTTCCCTTTTTGCTGGTTTTGAAGCTATGCATCGTATTTCTATTTTTTAACATGCATATTTATCTCTACAGTTTACCTACAAGGTTTTAACTTACTCAATTTTTTTCCTTTCTCCTGAATAAGACCTAAAGTTAAACATGCTTTAACAATCTTTAAATACTCCTGTTATTTTTAAACCCTCAAATTATTTTTTATGAATAATGGTTCATCATATTTACCATCTAATGTATCAATTTCTGTGCTAACTGGCCCCACACACCAGTGCAATGGCATTAGCCCCAGGATTCCCTGGGCCCTGGCCCCAGCCACCAGTAGGCTAAAACCAGCTTCAAAACACCTTCAGTCAGCTGCCCCAGGATCCAGCCCCACTCATTAGCAAGCCAGCGCCAGCTTTGAGACACCCCAGAAGGCACAGCCAGCCATGTCAAGAACCAGATCACCAGCTGACCACGAGGTCAACTCTAGACCCAGGACCCATGGTCCTGCTATCGCCAGCCCACCAGAAAAGCAGTTCGTTCTTTTCTTTTAGTACGCCTATTTTGCATGTCTCATGTACCTGAAAAGGTATTTTCATCAAGCATGTATGCTGCTTTTCCTATACAAAGTAACCAAACAGAAGCAGAGAAGTTTCTCATTATGGAAGTATTTCACCAATTAAATAAAGAAACAGTGATTAAATTTGAATATCACCATTTTGCAGCTCCTAATGAATTAACAGATCAATGGCTGCCAATATTACTCAGAGAGAGATAATCAGCTATTACATGTCTCCTACATACCCCCTACGAGGGAGTCTGTCACACGATTGTACCTAAATCTGATCAAGTTCATAATCCCATTACCAATTTGTGGAAAATACAGAAGACAGAGGAATAGGGAATGCAATGAACAAAATCCAGTCGTGGGAAACTCTACAGGCAAATCAAACAACACAGTGTCTTCTAGAACTAAGCTGTAAAGAAAAAGGTGGGGCAAAGGAAGACTAGCGTATACTGGGAGAACTGGACAAGGCTTAAAAGATGTACATTTTTTTTTAAACTATAGGGTTTAGAGATGCATCTTGGGTCACAGGCTATAACAAGCAAGGATATGACCAAACAAGTCAAGATGGGGTTACTTTTAGGTGAAAGCGAAAGGACTGGGATTGAGACGGGGTAAATGAAGGATCTCTGGGGTGGCTGGTACATGGGTCTGCTCAGGGTACAGCCGAGAATAAGACCAAACGCCAGCTCTCCAGGAGTTTGCATCTGACAGGTAGAGATATACCAATAAACGCCTAAGACAATGACAGTGGTAAGTGCTATAGAGAAATATGAAGGATGACTGATCCCAAACCTCTAAGTAGGTGACAACTGAGTTTCACTCTTAACATAACATATATAGAAAATGTGGTTATTTGATAAAATCAATAAGTAACACAATTTTTTTCAATATATTATGCCCAATTAAGAGAAAAAAATCAAGAGAAAAGGAAAGAAATTAAGAAAGAAAAAGAAATAAAGGCACAAAAAGCAAAACCAAAGACTGATAGATGGAGAAGAGAGACATGCACAAAGGCATAAAGAAACACCCACATCCATGGGGCCACTATTTCATGGAGTAAAATGTTTTACTGCTGCTACAAATTCTCCAATCTCTGTAGAGATAACGGTATATTTTTGGAGTTTTCTCCTTCAGCTGATAAGGCAAGGTCTGGAGACCATCTCAGACTTGGTCATTCTAATTCTGCTTCGCTTTAAGGCTTGTTCCCAGGCTGGGTACAAGTAGCCTGGGCTTAAGCGACACTACATTTTTGAAAACAGGTATTATAGGGAAAATGAGGGTGGGAGTGGAAGAGTATCTGATCCCAGAGGAGGAAGGGCTTGGAGGGGCTGTGGAAGTGCCTCAGCAAAGGCCCCAACGTGGCCACTTTTAGAAGAACATACCAGGCCGCTGTCCTCGCCGGCAGGCTGCAGAGAACGCGGAAGGCCACGCGGGGAGGCGCTCCTCTGTTCACCTTGGAAGCTTCCTTTATAGCTCACTTCTCTGGATGCAGAAAGGAAATCAATCTCATCACCTACAGCAATAACAAAAATGGCAACAAAACGATTGTGGCTTTCCATTTCTTCCCCTTAGGCAGCTTCCGTTTGTCCTGTTAGTGCTGGGTTTATTAGAAACAGCTATCCAAGTCAATAAAACCTCAAAAAGTTAAGCTCCATCTCGAGAGACTGGAATCCTACATGCAGTCACAATTCACATTAAATACACAGGTTATGTATTTTATATACACATGTAGTTAGAGAAGATATTACAAGGGTGGAGGGTGCAGTTCAGTGGTAGAGTGCGTGCTTAGCATGCATGAGGTCCTCCGTTCAATCCCCAGTACTTACATTAAAATAAATAAGAAAATAAACAAACCTAATTACCTCCCCCTAAACAAACAAAAATAAATTAAAAATAGAATATATTACAGCTCATATTTTGATTTACTAAGACACAGAACATGAATTTTAAGTTGCAGACTATGAGGGGACAGGAGGTCACAGGAGCACTAATCCACCATTTCACAGTAAGACCTCAGCCTAATATTGCCTCATATATTTTCCAGGAATATCTTTTTTTTCCTTTGTGATGAAAACAGACCTTATTCTGGTTATAAAAGTAATATAAAAAAGTAATACAAATTCATTATTTTGAAAAGTTAAACAATGGAAAAAGTAAAATAAAAAAAAACTAAAAATCACCTCTATTCTCTCTATCAAGTAATCTATCTGCCCAGACTTTTCTCTTTGCCTAAACACACACACACACACAGTCTTAACAGAAGCAGGATCACTCTAAATGTGTTATTACCTAATTTTTTAACTTAATATATCATAGATATTCTTTATATGTTGTAGAATGAAAAAATAAGTTACTGAGTAATACATACATTCTTAATGTGAACATATTTTGTTTTAAAATTCTATGTTTATATTTAGATACAAATGTGAATCTAGATAAACAGATACATGACTTTATTTGTGCAGAAAATGATCTGTCAGGGTACAAACCAAACTTTTAACAGCAGAGAATGGATGGAAGGGGGAGTAAGTAGAGGAAACTTAAAATTTTTACTTTTCCTATATATATCTTCATTATCCTAAAAATGCATGTACTGTTTCAGAAATTAAGTATACATAATAAATAGCTTTTCATGTCAATTAAAATATTTATCATCCTTTTTAATTGTTTTTTTTAATTTAATGTCACCCTTTTAATTACAGCACCTTTTAATTGTTTAATAATATTCCATCGTTTGGCTATACTGTAGCATTTCATCAATTGTCTACTTATGGGCTTTTAGGCTCTTTTCCCATCTTTTGATACTAAAACAGTGTTGATAGAGTATTCTTGTGTATGTTTTCTGCACCCTCTTATCAGGCTTTGGTGCTATCATTTTAATTTTTTTTTCATCACCAGTCAAAAATGGTATCTCATTGTTTTAAGCAGCAGTTTCTGATTAAAGTGAGAATGAACATGTTTCCCATGCTTGTTGTGTATTTTTCTTATTTTGTGAATTATCCTATTCATGTACTTTGTCCACTTTTCTTGGAATTTTCCTATATTTCTTAGATAACTGCTTATACATAGTTATTAACCTGTCAGTGACATACACGTGAAACATTTTTCCAGATCTGCTCTCTGCCTTTTAGATTTTTGTTTTTGCCATTCTCCTCACTTTTCTTTCACATGTTATTTTCCTGTATATATTGGTGTCTGTCCACATGTTGTTTTATTTTTCTGATTTGTCCATTCTTGCACCAGGATCCATAGCTTTAATCACTGTAGCTATAAACCTGGTAAGACAATCTCCCCTCATATTTTTCTTTTCTCAAATGTTACTAGTTATTTTTGCACGCTTACTTTTACTGGCGAAAGTTAGAATCATTTTGTCAAATCCAAAATGTTGGAATTGTGTTAAACTTATGGATACAGAGTTAACACATTTATACTATTGAATATGTCCCAAGTTTTTTATGTTCCTCAGTCAGGTTATATAGTTTTCTTCAAATATGTCCATCACATATCTTGTCAAATTTATCTATTTTATGTTTTGTGTTATTAATGCCAATAGGAATTTTTATTTCTGCTTAATAGTGCTGCTGGCATTTTATAGGCTCTCAATAAGCACTGTCAGGTAAGTAAGTGCATAATAGAGAAAACTACTTTTAGAAGTCATGGAAACTTCTTTAATTATAGACTAAAGGGTAAATGTGCTCTGTAATTAAAAGATTTTGGTTTAATCATACTAACACCAAAAATGTTGCCAACTTGGACTCATATCCAAAAGTGAACTGAGCATTCAGGACTCAAAATCAGGCCTAGCCTTGTTATCCATGTGCGGAGGACCTTGGGAAATTATGTACTTTTGGGGGGAAAAGTCCCCATTATTGCTTCACTAATGTCTAGAGTTCTACTACTAATTTCACTGCTTCAGATTAAGGGATTCCTTTCTCTGAAAATGCAGACACTTCTGAGAAAGACAGCAAAACACAATGAATGAAGCCATCACAGTTTTTACACAGTAGTACGAATTAACAATCAATGTCTTCCCAACTTGTAGCTAATTAAGAAGAGTTTTTGACAACAGGAGAGAATAAAGACAGCAAAGAACAAGGAATCCTGGGATACTGGACATATGGTGGGGTGTAGAGGTTACAAAAAAAAAAAAGACAGGAGAAGGAAGCTAACATTTATAAATTTCTTTAGGCAGGAAGCACATCTTGTTCATCTTTAAGCATAACGCTTAGCACATCACAGCCACTCCACAGATACGTGTCAAACAGATGAGTCAATGAATAAACAGCTCTGCTCACCTCATAGCTTTGACTTTGGGTTGCTCTGCTGGAAACTGCAGTCTCATGGTATTTTTGGGTTACTGCTCCTCTGCTATCCTGGCTTCCTTTCCTCAGAATCACTCATGCAGGATAGGATGCCAGGATCTCATTGTTAGCAGATGTTAGTTCACTGGGACAAACAATTGCTAATTGCTAACACATTTTGTGTTAAGGTAAAACAATAATATGTCTGTTTATACAGTTTAAAATGTATCCCTAAGGAAGAGATTACTATTATCATTTGCTTGGTCAGGTCAATGATTAGCTCTGCCTCCCATTCCTCACGGGGCTGATCATTTCACAACTGACCGCGCTAGGGAAGTGCTGGCAGACCAGGAGAGGGATAAACAGCAGATCTTGCCCGCTGTCTAGCTGCTCCACTGCTAGCACTTATGAGTTCACTACCTAATGTAGCATAACGATGACTCCGCATGAAGTCACCACGCCCCCGACTCCTACTGGATCAGGGGAAAGGGGGAGAGGAGAGCCACTGGAGCTGAAAAGGATTTGGTGCTGGCAGATAGAGAGTGACTGGTAAAAAGAGAACAAATGATACATGATAATCAAGTTGAGAAGTTTTTTCAATAGTATTCGCTTTAGCGATGAAAAAGGATAAGTATTGGGTTAAGATATTAAAGTTTCTTTCAAATTCTCCATGATAGACATCAAATATTGCTATGGTCATTACCTGCCATGAGATCCATAAAGCTTGGAACTCATCTCTCAGGGTTCCTGGTGTATACTCAGTGTCCAGCACAGAGTAGGTGCTCAGTCAGTAACTGTTAAATGAACGAACATTAAGTACTGATGATTCAGTAGCCTTCAGGAAATAAGTATAAAACCTTTAGTAAATTAAATCTGAATAGGCAAGTCTAATAATAGTGGAAAGTGACTTCAAGGGTGGGGGAGTATATTCTGGTATCATTTTATACTTGACAAACACAGCACTGACCATTCCTTGGTCTCATACTAAGTCATCTGAAAAATCTACCCGTGTCCAACTGTTCTCTGTTGAAAGGTCATAGTGTGGGGCTGTCTACACTATGTTATTAGTCGTCTATTTTTACTGGTAAAATCTGAAGATTATTGCTTAACTCTCCGCTTTCCTCTGTCAGTGTGGATGTAATCTAAGGTAAATGAAGAGAAATCATATTCTACAGACTGATGCAGGTCTTCACTCTAAATTGATTTTTTTTCTTTATTCTCCTCTGAATTAATACAAATTGGAAAAGGTAATTTGAGGTAAAGATAAAAAAATTATTTTAAAGAGACTACTCTGAAACTGCGCCAATGTTGTTTTTCCATTTTGACTTATGATAACTGCCTATTCTCCACTTGATTTTGCACTCAAGTCTTTTGTGGCTTATTTAAGATATTTGCATCTAATCCAAATCATGGCATCATTTTAACACCAAATAAAAGCTGTAAAGTTGATATCAAGCAATCTACACATAAATGTCTTCCTACACATAAAAGACATACATTGTAAGTAACCACATTCCCAAAGAATCCAGAAATGGAAACTCCTCCTTTAGCCCATTTTATATGTCACTGTGGGAAATTATAAGCATCCCAAATACACACATGATGTAGGCTTGGTGTACCATGTTAAATATAAACTTAGTGACTAATGTACAAAATTACAAGTTACAGTTATAATGACTAATGTGTCCAAGTTCAAACTGTTCTCATGAGAATGAGTATCAAAAGTTTCAACACTGTGACTTTCAGTAAATTGTATAAAGCTGGTTAAGATGATACATATGACAGGTGACAGTTTTTGGATGCAGTTACACATATATCATGATTTTTTATACTAATACATTCTCACGTTCAGCAGAGTTTTTGTTATGGTGGCCAATAGGTAAACAGTTATTAGAAACAAAGGTGAGAAAAAATTCTGCATGTACCCCCAAATCTTACTCCAGATCCCTCAATACTAGCTAGTTGTAAATCTACCTCAGCATTGATTTTAGACAGGCCATTCTGGATAATAAGCAAAAGGCTACATGGTCAAGTCATTCTCTCCTAAGCCCATGGCAGAGCTCTTAAAAAAGCAGAAGTTATTTATGTGTTTTAAGGAAGAGGCATGTTCTTGAGTCAAAGAGTGTGGTCACACATGATGGATGTCTAACAGCTGGAGGATCCTGGGCCAAAACTCACCCAAAAGCGGTAGAAAGACAGAGCCCAAGGAGAGACAGGAAGCGTTTAGAGGCTGCTAAGTGATAAAGAGCTGTATCCAACAGCTTGCTGCGTGTCAGCACAGCGTGACTTGACCTGGCACGCGTTGTTAAGTCAGTTCCTTGCTCCCATCTGTGTGGACCTGTGGAGTCCATTTCCTTTGGCCACTGATTAGTCAAAGGGTCCTTGACAAAGTAGGAAATGAGCAATTTGGTTTCACTATTTTGTGCCTGGAGAAAGCTCATTTTCTAAAATCCTCAAGCACCTGGTGCCTCCACCCTATCAAAATATGCTCTCAGATCCTTCATGGACACAAACTGCTAACACTAAGTAGGTGCTTAGTAAAAATTTTCGTTTTCCTCCCTCTTTCCTGCAGTCAAATTGCTAGTGAAAATGTGCTCTTATTTCTTCTGGGGTATTTTTCTTTTCACAGATAGCAAATCCCGGAATCAAAGGAATGAGGCAAGAGGGAGGAATTTTAGGCATCAGCTGTTAATGACTACTTCACGTATGTAGGAATCTTTCAGATTGGCTAAAATTTCTCAGCACTCTGTGAGGCCAGGCAATCTAAGATGCGCTTTAGATGGAGTATGCCGTTTATCTCGACAACCCTATGAGGTACTGTGTTAGTCCATTTAGGGCTGCTATGACAGAAATAGACTGGGGGACTTAAATGATAAACATTTATTTCTCATAGTTCTAGAGGCTAGGAAATCCAAGATCAAGGAGCTGTCGGATTTGGTACCTGGTGGGAACTGGCTTCTTGGTTCCTGGACTGCCATCTTCTCTGTGTCCTCACATAATGGAAGGAGTGAGAGAGCTCTCTGGGGCACCTTTTACAAAGGCACTAATCCCATTGGTGAGGGCCCCACCCTCATGACCTAATTACTTCCCAAGGGTCTCACCTCCAAATAGCATCACACTGGGGATTAGGTTTCAACATACATATTTTGGGAGGACACAAACATTCTGTCTACAGCAGGTAGATACTGACATTATCTTCATTTCAGACACTGAGGAAAGTGGGGCTTTTGGAGTCTAAGAACTTTCCTAAGATCATGCAGCTGGAAAGTAATGGAGCCAGTACATCCACTCCAGGGCTTGGGCCTTGATTAAATTTGTGCCATGTCCTGGGTAGGCCCTCAATGTAAGTAAAAGGATGATACCTGCCCACTGATCTTAACATGTTCATTCTTTTTAGGGACCTCGAGGATGTTTATGGACACCCCCCCCATGTAAAGCTCATGTGGCAGGCAGAATAATGACCCTGCCCCCAATATGTCCATGCCCTAATACCCAGAACTTGTGAATATGTCCCCTCACATAGCAAGAGGGGCTTTGAATATGTAATTAAGATTATAGAACTTAAAAAAGGGAGATTGTTGTACATTATCTGGGTGGGCCCAATATAATCCCATGGGACCTTAAAAATGGAAGTGAAATGCAGATGGGTAAATGGGTCAGAGATGAGATGGAGGAAAAAAGGAAGAGAAATTTGAAGTAGGAGAGGGATTCAACCCTCTGCTGTAGGCTTTGAAGATGGGGAAGGTAAAGGCAACCTCAGTCCTACAACCACAAGAGCCTGAGTTTTGTCAAAAACACCAAATAAGCCAAAAACCAGATCTTCCCCTGAGCCTCCAGAAAAGAATGTAGCCTTGCTGGGGACACACTGATTTTAGTCCAGTGAGACATGTGTCAGACTTCTGACATAAAGAACTGTAAGATAATAAATTGATGTTGCTTTAAGCCACCCAGTTTGTGGTCATGTGTTGCAGTAGCCATAGGAAACTAACACAACTGGTCAGCTCCTTTATTCAAGTTAAGTCCATTTCCCTGATGCCAGGTCACAAAGGGAAGTGCACAGAACTGTCTGACTCTTTCTTGTCCACCTTTTACATGGAAAGAAAAGCAAAAATGCACACCATCCTGTAGGCTATGAGGTGAATCCGGATTGTTCTCTGCGGTTGGAACCATACCCCAGGGTCAGTGGACACAGGTCCACTCCAGTATGGAATCCAAATGCCATGGTTTGTCCAGAACTGGTCTAACTGGTCTTGAACATAGAGAAACAACCTATCAGTGACTTACTTCCTATTCGTCCCCTGTGCAGGCACTATTGGAGAAATGGAAGGGTGAGAGAGAGGGCACGTTTATACTTGATGAATATCTCTAGATTTATGTGCAATAACAAGGACATATGGTATTTAATTTCAGAATAGAAATACTTGGCTAAACAAAAGGATATTCCCAGGTTGCTTTATTCTCAATTGTGAGCAGCGATTTTCTAAAATTCAACTTTTTGTTTGATGAATGGAGACACATGATAAAATGCTGTGTCCATATTTTCAGTAGAAAATATGTGAGATTAAGAAAAAAGAGGCTAAAAAATGTAATTCAAATGTATTCAATGAAGCATGGTAATTTTCACATTTTTTAAAATACTCTTTCTTAAGTTATCTTAAGCCTCTGTATTTTCCTCTTGTCATCTGGCAAGTCTGTATCTTAGGTTTTGTTTACTTTGTCTTTTCCTCTTTTTATTCCAATGACATGTTGCCACCAGCCTCCTCCAGCAGAGGGAGGGGGACGTGTGCCAAGAGGACTGTGTCCCCAGGGCTAGAGGGCCTCCTGACCGAGAAGGGTTGCTACCTCCTGGGTGCCAGGCTCCAACAAAAGCCAGGATCCCCCCTCCATATGTGGGGCTGGGGGAAGGTAATGAAGAGATTTATCTGGCAAATTATACACTACAACTTTTTCCTAACATATCAGAGTTATAACAAAAATATGTTAATGACTTCAAGTGGTTAAGAAATTATCTTAACCTGAAGAAACAGCTTGCAGAGAACAAAAGTGACCTGATCATGGGTTTCCGGCAGGATTTTCTTCTCTAGCTTAGAGGACAGAGTAACAGCACTTGCATCATCCCAAGATGGTTTGACTTCCTTCTTAGGAACTGCCAAAGTCAACCTGCTTCAGGCCAGCCTGCTCCACGGCCTTCCAGACAGAGACCTGGCTTGTCTGGGTCCCAGGTCTAACAGCGTCTGGCATCTAGGATATACTCCATAAATATGAGTAGGTGAATAGTCTGAGACCTCAGGCCAAGCTCTTATCTTGTGTCTCTTTTCTCAACTCTGAAAGCATCTAAGCTTTGTAGGGATGCCACACTCCCCATCCTGACTGTAATTTCCTAAAAGCAAGAAGGACCTTTTCCTCTAACTCACTTTTAGCATCTAGCTGTGTTTTTTTCTTCTTTCTTAAATTATTTAAGAAACACTTTGCATCAGGCACTCTTTCAAAAATTTTACCAATAGCAACTCAATCATCGTAATAACCCTGTGAAATTGGTTCTACTGTTACCCTTATTTTGCAGATGAGGGAAGAGAGGCACTGAGCCCTTATGTAACATGCCCAAAGTCACAGAGCTAAATGGTAGAGCTGTGATTTCACCCAAACATGCTGGATCCAGAGGTCGTCCTCTACACACACACACCCTACACCTTACTCTACTGCCTCGTCTTACCAGTGTAAGAATGATGGAGGAAAAAAAAATTGGAATCTAACTTTGGAGAAAACTGGAAAAGGAGCAATATTTACACAAAAGAATTCCAAATAAATAGTATGTTTCCAGATACTTCACGCAAGTTGATACAGTACAAATGTTAACACTATAAGAAATGCAGTGACAAAAATCCAGGCTGATTTGAATACCTGCCCTAAAAGGATTTTGCTCCTTGGCTTAAAAAAAAAAATTAAAACTATCAAATTGTGAATCATTTTAAGTTCTCAAAAACAAGACCCTGACTTCCAGACGAATGAATACTGTTGTGCTCACTTAGTAGGAAGTTATACAAACTCACAACTGGTTAAAAAGTTCAAAATGCAGTTATTCTGCGAGCCAGTTGTACTAGCTAGGGAAGCCATGATAAAGTACCACCAACTGGCTTAAATAACAGAAATGTGTTGTCTCAGTTTTGGAAGTCGGAAGTCCAAGATTAAGATGTCAGCAAGGCTGGTATCATTTGAGGGCTGTTGGGGAGGGGTGCATTCCAGTCCCCTCTCCTTGGCTGGTAGATGGCTGGCTTCTCCCTGTGTGTCTTCACATCACACTCCCTGTATGGGTGTCTGTCTCTGTGTCCAAATTTCCTTGTTTTATAAGGACACCAGTCATATTGGGTTAGAGCCCACCCTAATAACTTCATTTTAACTTGGTTATATTTGTAAAGACCCTATTTCCAAATAAGATCACGTTCTGAGGGAGTGGGGGTTATGACTCCAACACATCTTTTGTGCAGGGGACACGATTCAACCCATATTAGCAGTATATTGTAGGGGTAAGAGTCTTGTCTGAATTCTAGCTCTGACATTTATCAATTTTGAGACCTTGATGCACATCATTCCCTTCCCTTAAATGAAGATAAAACAGGTAGTTCTTACCCATGCTGTTGTGAGGATTAAATGAATTAGTACATGAAACACTCAAGATACTGAGTAGTACAATGTATGTTAAATATTCATTCATTCAACAACAGTTACTGAACACCAATTAAGTATGAGGCACTCTTCTAGGTGTTTGAGATACAGAAGTAAAAAAAATAGGCAAAAATACCTATCTTTGTGGAGCTCATAATCCAGAAGAGAAAGGGAAAAAAAAAAACCTAGAAAGTAGAACATATAAAATGTCAGAGAAAAAGTGTTACAGAGAAAAATAAAGCAAGACAAGGGTTAGAGAGCGTTGGGGGTTGCAATTCTGGATCAGAGAGGGCCTCATAGATGCATCATTTGAGCAAGGACCTGACGAATGGGAGGAGACAGTTAAGTGCTTATCTGGAGTTTTAGACAGAGGAGGGTTTTCGCCGCCTCAGCACTACTGACATTTGGGGCTGGATTATTTTTTGTTTTGCGGGGGCTGCCCTGTGCATTGCAGGAAGTTTAGCAGCATCCCTACTAGACGCTAGCAGTGGTGGAGAGCATTTGCTGCCCCAGTTGTTACCATCTGTCTGACAACCAAACATGTCTCCAGACATTGCCACACATCCTATGGGGGACAAAATCACCGAGACAGAAGAAAAGTGAAAGCCCAGGGGCAGGAGTGGGCTCAGCTTGTTTAAGGCACAGCAAGGAAGCAGGCTGTAGGAGATGAAATTAGAAATAGAGAAGAATGAACCATATACATCATCTATGACCTTGAGGTCATGCTTCAGGCAGACGGGACGCTACTAGGGGGTTAAGAGCAAAAAGACAACACAACTTGACCCACATTTTTGAAAGGTCCAACTGGCTGCCACGCTGAGAATTGACTGTAGGTGGAAAGACAGAAATGGACAGCTCAGTGGGGAAGCTAACAGTAATCACATCAGTTTTTTTCTCTTGGCTTAATCTGGTTAGTGATTTGGCTGGGTGATGATAGGAGTGCTGAGAGAATTGAACTAAGAAGGTCTGGGGAAGAAGAGAGGATGGAAAATTAGCATAAAAGGAAAAGGCTAAGAGTGGGCAAGATAATGTTTGGCAGAAGTGGAAGGCAGTACTGTCAAGTCAATTTGAAAGATCAGAGTGCCTGTATAGGACAGAAAGAATATTGGGGACCAGTTTGTGCTCACGGCCAGTGAATGCTAAACTAACTCTGATCTGCAAGCAATGAGGAAAACTCTGCAGCAGGGTGCAGATCATAGAAGTCAGAAAGAATACTTTCAAAGGAGTTTCCTGAAATAATAGGAGTGAGCAGAAAAGTGAGGTCCCGCCCTAAGATGTGAAATTACCTTCTTCAGGGTAATTTTGCTTGTAGGCAAGTGCACACTACTGCCTCCGCGTCGAGGGTTTGGAAACGCTTCCAGGATATCACACATCAAGCAAACGTCAAGCCCATCAAGAAAAGGTTTAAGTAGTGTGGTACTTTCTTGGAAATGGTGTTCCCCAGAGGCTGGTGTGTTAAGTTTCTTCAGGGTCTTTTCAAAAAGACTACCTGTAAGTGAGAAAATCTATGCTGAGTTCTGGTAACGAAGGAATAAGCAGTTCTGCAACCAGAGTTCTTTCAGGATGGCGATGCTTTTCAATTTTTAGATTTAAAATGTTTTCGCAAGTTCGGCAGAGCAGACCCATCAACCCAGTCCCACCACTTTGCAGGGGGGAGCAACAAGGCCGCCTGCCTCCTTCTTTCCACTTCCTTTCTGCACCAGTCTGACTCATCACCCCCTTTTCACCCCGTCCACAGAGGCAGAGGGGCGGCTGCCCGGCCGGGAGCCGCAGCAGCAGCTCGGGCCGCCGCCCCGGGTGTGGCGTTGGCAGCCAAGCACCGGGCGCGGGAGAGAAAGAGGGCGGGCGGGGCGGGGCGGCGCGGAGGGAGCCCAGCGACGCACCAACGCGCCCGCCTCCCGCCCCGCCCGCCGCCGCCGCCGCCGCCGCCCCAGTCACCCCGCTCCGCGGCCAGCCGGCACCAGCAGCAGCCCCGGCGGCAGCGCGACGGTCCCCGCCATGTCTGCAGCCATGAGGCAGAGGTTCGACCAATTTCTGCACCAGAAGAACTGCATGACAGACCTCTTGGCCAAACTCGAGGCCAAGACCGGCGTGAACCGGAGCTACATCGCGCTGGGTGGGTGCAGGGCTGCGGCCCGCGGGGTCCCGCCGTTTGCCCGGCCCCGAGAACAGCTGCGGTATCCGCTGCTGGGGAAGCCAGCACGGACCGGGGTAGTGGGTGACAGACGGGGCGAGCGGCATCCTCGGGGACCGAATTGGCCGTCAAGACCGGCCAGAGACCGGAGACCCCGCCGGGGAAACCAGGGCTGGGAAGCGCTGGTCTGTGCCCGCAGCGAGGTGGCGGGGCGCCCGGGGCGTGGGGCTCGGGGACTGGCCGGCGCTGACGTGTCTGCCCCCGCGGCCGATCGCCGAGTGCCAGCGGCCGAGCGCAGGGCTGGCCCGGAGTGGCGCGGCCTCTGCGGGAGGGCGCGCGGGGGCCGTGGAGGAGTACACGGTCCTAGCCAGACCTTCTGCCGAGCTCGGCGCGGAGAAGGGGTGTCCCCTCGGAAGGGGAGAGGCTGCGGGCCGGCGCGGGAATCCGGGCCTCCCCAGACCCTCTGGGGGGTCGGGCTCCCCCGGCTGGTGGGCCGCACTGCGGGGGCCCTTGGAGAAGAGACTGCGGGAGGAAGGGCACAAAGGTGGGGGCTGCCAGGTATCCCCAGACCGCAGGCAAAGCCCCGCGAAGGCGCAGGCCCAGCCTTTGCGCGGTTTGTTTTTCTCAGTCGCCTGAATGGGCTAAGCCTTGCGGTGTGGGCAGGGGCTGCCCGGCTGGAGCTCCTGTGGCGCCACCCGACCCACTTCTCTCCTTATGTCTACAGGTGTCATCGGGCTGGTGGCTTTGTACCTGGTGTTCGGTTATGGAGCCTCTCTCCTCTGCAACCTGATAGGATTCGGCTACCCAGCCTACATCTCGTAAGTGGCTCCCCCCTGCAACCATCCCTTCCTCCCCTTAACTCCCCTTTCCTCGTCCAGAGCTGCCCTGGTTGCTGTACATCCCCATTCCTCCGGGAGAGCGGTCGAAGACCAGAGAGTAGTAACTGACT
Organism: Camelus bactrianus; assembly: GCF_048773025.1. Classification (NCBI taxonomy): domain Eukaryota; kingdom Metazoa; phylum Chordata; class Mammalia; order Artiodactyla; family Camelidae; genus Camelus; species Camelus bactrianus. Next base: position 78,698,592 of record NC_133541.1, read on the forward strand.
GCTTAAGGTTACACATTTTGGAGCCTTGACTTGACACCTGATCGTCTGATGACTAGCCGAAATGTATGTTCAATCAGATTATTCTGGCAGGGCGTCTGCCTTCTAACGGAGGCACAAATGAAGGCAGAAGGAAGTCGACCTTTACCGGTCGCAGATCTCAACCGGTACAGAGAGGCGTTTCCTTCTCCTTAAGAATTATTTTAGTGTGTATTTCACCTTATATTTATGTACATAGTAAAATCCCAGCAATTAGGGCTTCCTTAATTCAGAGTTAATGTTAATTCAGACACGGGGAAATTTTGTCTTCTTGATGTTAAAACGACTGGCCACTTATTACAGGCAAATGGGAGACACCCTGGTATAGAAACAAAAACAAACCTTATAAAATGCATCCTTAATATATCTCCTTGGTTACATAAATGACTCATATAATTAATCTAAATTACAAATGAATCTTATCTGATTACAACCTGAATTTTCTACTAGTTGACATTGTTTTTACTCTACAGTGTTTATTTTGAAAATATTCTACAATTTCATTTTAATGTTCATTCAAATAGGAATTATTCCACCCCACAAGTGAAATTTGTTTTACTCTATAGCTCTTCCCAAGAAAGCTGGTTGGTTTTACTTTCATTGAATTGGTCTCTACAACTTTCCTCAACCATAGGGATAAAAATAAAGGAGGAAAAAAAATTCAGCTGGAAAGCTAAGACACAGATGACACATTATGACACCTGAGTCTATCATAAGCCAGACTACAATTTAACTAGAAAGCGGTAATATGTTTTAGAAGAAGTTCGTTGTGACCTGAACATTTAAATTGAAATTACCAAAGTAGTAGTTACTGAATTAGTCTGGTTCATACACATAGTGACATTCCAGAAAATCTAGCTGCTAATAGGACACTGCTTGCTTTTGAATTTGGAGATCCTCTCCGACATTTAGCACTACTTGCTGAAGTACTGTCCATGCTGTATGTGTACACCAAATGATTCTGAAGACAGACCGGAAAAACTGGTTTGGCTTTCAGATCATTGGAAAAGATACACAAATAGCAGTTTTCTATAAAATAATAGATTGTGTATATACAAAGTTTGTAAGCAGCAATGATTCAGAACAGCTTGCATATCACTGGGTCTGTGATAATGGACAAAATAACTTAGTAGAACACTCCTTTACTTTTCTTCTGTTTGTGTCTTCTACTTGTAAGAGTTCTTTTAGTAAGAAAGATTTTGAAGCATTTTTCAGGTTTGTGCTTTAGATGTTATTGATCAAATTTAGTAACTTTCCAGCTGTGTGAATTGTTTCTAACTAGTGAAGACTATGGATCTTTAAAAATATAGAAGAGCATTTCTTCCATATCATAATCTTGTAAGAAACATAACCTTGTTATTTGGTGTGATTAGATCATTGGTATGGGCTTTAGAAAAGTAAAAATCCCTTTCTGGGTGGGATGTGTAAATCTATGTATGTAGAAGTGGATGTGACTAAAGTTGGACAGAGCTTGAACTTGCTTCTCCTTGACCTGGCACAAATTCTAGTAGGAGCCAATTTTTAAGTCATATTTTAAAATAATTTCAATTTTTTATCATTTGTTTTAAGTTATTCCTTCATTCATTTTTTACACAATCAATTGAATATTATTGGCCCTTTTTACTTACAAGAAGCTAAAGGTCCCTGTCTATTGCTAGGAATTCTATGAAATGGTAGATATGGTCATGTTTCTGAGTAGTTCAAGTAAATAGGTTTTATATATTTTAGAATTATTCTATTACTAAGTAGATACACTTTATTTTCTTTTCTATCTGTATATTCTGAGGAAAAGAGACATTCGTAGTACACCTTATTAGGAGTTGAAAGTGTTAAAAAATCTAATAAAGGGAAATTTAATGATTTAAATAATAATTTAGGAAATAATTAATGAGTATCTCTAGATTAGTATTTATTCATAGGATGCTTCCTTTTTGTAGACTCAACTCTTTTACCTTAAAAATGAACACAAGATTCTATTATCATAAGGGAGGTTAGTGAAGGTTGGTCTCTGTTCAGCTTTCCCCTAAAACAGTGGTTCTCAGCCTTGGCTGCCCATTGGAATTAGCTAGGGAGCCTTAAAAAAATGCCTGGGCCCTGTCCCCAGAGTCTCTGATGTAACTGGTGTGGGGTGTGGCATGGGTTTTGGAATTAAAAAAAAAATCTCTCATGCAGCTCTAGTGGGAAGCCTTGGTGCACAGCAGCAGCAGAACCTGTGCTTGTTACATTTGAAGCAGGGGGTGAAAAAAGGGGAGAGAATGGCTTGCTGACCCTGGGCATCATGCAGAGGCCCACTTGGCCTCTGCTTTGTGAAGGAGGTTCAAGCTGATGTAGGGTTGTGTGCACAGTAAAAGCATAGAGATCCCCAGTAGGTCAACATTCAGGCAGTCACCTTACATTAGTCTAATTAAGTCTGTTCATTGCTTAGCCCATGTAACTGCATAATTGTCAGAAAGAAAGTTTGTGAAAATGGTGGTATCAGTAGCTCCCAAATCAGTGTGATCACTTTAATTGTTCTTGTCTCTTGGAATTCTCCCCAGCCAGAGTTATTTTTAAAAATACAGCTCAACTATTTATCAAACATCAAATGCCAAACTGTTGCTGATTCCTTTCTTCCTCACCTTTCAGCTTTTGCTCCTGCTGCTGCCTCTCCTTGGGCCACCACAGAGGGGCCCACTGCTGTGCTTAAGTCAGTATTGGGCTTAGAGGCTGCAGAGTGCAGAAGTAAAATTTGGAAGCGCTCATTTGGCTTCCTAGTTTTTCTTGTGGCTCACCACCTTGGGAAACCTCTGGGTGGGGCTCAGGTGCACCTGGCTTCCATCAGATCTTGGCGTGTTGGAGCACTTGGCCAGTGCTCAGGGAGGGGCAAGCGGTGCCTTATCAGGTAGCTCCTTCCTACTGGTTACTCTTACTTTCTGTGTACATAATTTACCTTTGAGAGCAGGGCCTTCAATCCTCTGCCTCTGTGTTTTCAAGACTTTTTGGCCACCCTTTAGAGGCAATTTGAAATCTAATTTGAGCCTTCTCATTATCAAGAGCTGTTGACAGAGTGACTTTAATCTCTTTACTTTCTTCTGTTTCTGATAAGAGAAGGCAGACTGCTAGATAATAATAGGAACCTTTATTATTATGGTAGACCTGCCCTTTTCCCTATTTTTTGCTGAGATACAATTCCCATGCAACCCTTTTAAAGTATACAGTTCAGTGGTTAGTATATTTATAAAGTTTTACAACTAACACCACAATCTAATTCCATATTCTCATCACTCCAAAAGAAAACCTCGTACCCATCAGTAGTCACTCCCCATTTCTTCAACACCCCAGTCCTCAGAAACCAATAGTCTACTCTCTGTCTCAGTGGATTTGCCTATTGTGGCCATTTCATACAAATGGAATCATATAACATGTGGCTCTTTGTTTCTGGTGCAGCCATGCTTTTCCTGGCATTGCACAGACACGAGTCTGAGACGCCTCTCAGGAGCACCCTCACACACACACAGTCCAAGCCTGAGACCCAGAGTAGCCTCCTCCCACTGGTCCTGGAGTGTGGGGGCTGTTCCTGTCGCTGCTTCCTTATTCAAGTGGAATTATGGGGGAAAGTCTAATGACTTTGTTTTCTGGTTTTATTTTTGCCCTGCAGAGAAGGGAAGGGAGGAGGATTTGCTTTTTGTCTAACTCAGCAACCTTTTTTGCTCAAATTCTATAAAAATGTCTATTACTTTTCTTTTTTTTTTTTTTAACTTTGTATATTTCTTAAGGATTAGGCTGCCATCTCTCTGGGACTTTCAGACTTGGGCCTTAGAGATTAGTCATGTAGTCTGATTATTTTAGTTTTTAAAAGACCCAGGGACAGAGAGAGATACAAGGTTTTCCAAGGTCACACACAGGCCAGACTTGGCCAGGAGCCTCCTGTTACTACACAGGAATGTGAAAGCACATTTAGGCATATTTTAGTACCAAGCTAGAAAACATTAAATATGCTTGGAGCCCCGCATTTTAATGTTTATATTTAATCTGATGTTTGGCAACACTTTTCCAATCTCATACCCACCTCAGTGATGTGTCATTTTATCTTGTCTGTCCTCATCAGCCCAGTTTAAGCTTTTGCTATCAGTATAAAGAGTGTTACTGCTTTTAGCTGTTTGCAGGGTTGATGAACACCTGTGCAGCACTTTATTTAATCAACACTTAAATATCTCTGGTTAAGTGCTTTACAAATATAGCTCATTTAACCTTCATGACAACCCTATAATATATTCCTGTTTTACAGATCAGGAGACAAAGAGAGAGCAGTAACTTGATTAAGGTCTCACAGCAGTAGATGGTGAAACTAATATTTAAACCAAGGGAATCTGACCCCACAGTTCATGTCTTTAACTTTGGTATATTTCTTCCCATATGGCTCTTTGAGTGTCCCACAGATACAAGCCATAATCATATATAGAGATGAAAATTAACTATTGATGTAACTTTTTCTTTTATCAATTTGACTGTTAATACAAATACATGAACTTCATGCAGTGTATTTCTCAAATAAGGTACTGCCATCCCAAATCACACATCTGCACATGTAGTCATTTGCAGTGTTTTGTGAACATGAGTTAGAATGTATTACTAACAAGTTCTCTCTCAGTAGCTGCGATGTAGCATTTTACGACAGCAGCATTATAAATCATTATGTGCAGAGACCTGGTTTGTTTTTTTTTTTTTTTTTTTAACCAGTGCAAGCCCATCTAAAGATGGCACACTGAATTGGATCTCCTAAGGGAATACGGCCTTGCCTTTAGTTCTTTGCCAGGAAGGCAACAAATCTCAAGGGGGAGATGTTTGGGGATGATCTCTATGAGGTCAGATCAGAAAAGGAGATGTGACAGGTAATGTTTGAAGGAAACGCTGTCAGAATTACTACAAGAGTCATAATACAATCAACCACAAGTAAAAGCTTCAGCACCTTCTTAGCAAATGATGCACAGCACCTAACATGAGGGAATATAGGTTAAAAAGAGTTGAAATCTACAGTTTGCAGGGGTAGACTCCTGAACAGAGAGGCTCACTACCAGGAGAGTTTGGGCAAGTTGCCATGTGTGACTGACAGTTCTGAACCCTTTCTGTTTCTCGGAAGCAAGTCACATGAAGCAGAACGAGGCTTCCCTAATGGTGCTGGAGGATGTGTTTGTGGTTCTCTTCATAGACTCATTACTAAGTGGTGTGTGTGTTTGCTTGTGTTTTTTTAAAAACTTGTAATTATCTTTTTCTTTTCTTTTTTTAATCATGGGCACTTGGGAGCAAATATCTATTTTTCTAAGCTGCTTATGTTCTGTTACACCAGCTTGTCTCTCTGCAACTGTGTGTTCTTTGTTAAAAGTGCTTCAGGGCAGAGCAGCGCATGCCCACACGTTCCTTCTCTGGGTGGAGTGAAGCACATGCAAATATTCTGGCCTGCTGGGCACTGGGTCCAAAAATATAACTGGCATTCTGTAGATGGTGCCTTAAACAACTCTGCAGACTTAAACATTTAAACATATTACCTTTGTCAGCTTTTTACTGGTTGTGTTTTCACTTAGTATGACTTCTAGTATTGCTGAACTATTTTAAGATGAAGGAATTGTGGTGAAAATTGAAAAACTAATAAAATATCCTTCTAACAACCTGTGGCTATTTTGCGGATAATTACAGCCAGCAATTTGGTTAAGTTTTTGTTCTTCTCCTTTGCCTGTGGAGCAAATAAGATGAATAATTTAAATGGTTTATTCATAGCCTAGTTTCTGGGCTCTAAAACAATTGTGGAGGGAAAGCTCATTCCTGATACTCTGCTTTGGAGTGCTCCCTATGAACTGTAATGACCTTTTTTGTTCTCTTCATGAACGTCTTGGAAATAGGGTCTATTTGTCCTTCTGAGATGCCTTCATCTCCCCTGTCCGAGAGTTTTCTTTTTCAGGACTGACTTTGAGTGAGTTTTCAACTTAATATCCTCGGGTAGTATATAAATCAAGTATAAATATAAATGGGACATTTTAAGGTATTTAGTGCCTGTCAATAAGATTACCAAGTAATTCATTTTGAGAACAACAAATTAGTATAGCAGAAGTTTAAAAACAACTTCAAAAATTGCTAATGAGATTACTTTCTGTAGCAGTTGAAATACAAGCAGGGGCTGTAGAAAGCTGTCCTGCCTTCGCTCTGTCACTCGCTCCCGCTTGTGATTCCTGGCGTGGAGCCATCCTCCGCCCCCTCACACGGCTACTGTATATATCCTGCCGCTGCGGGCAGTTAGGCCAGGTGGTGCAGTGGCGGGGTCCCTTACATGTCAGGGGTAACTCTAGACTGCTCTCTGCATCTTGATGGAGCCCTCCTCTGTCTGGGAAAGTTCAGTTTAGGTTGCTGTGTAGGTTGTAAGGGTGCTTGAGGGTAAGGTAAACTTTACGACATTATATTTACAGAGCCGTCATTTTATTGACAGAGGGTTGTCCCTGCAGGATTCACATCTGCTGTTTTATTGCTTCGGTGTTATTTTTTTCTAACCATCTATCAAATAGTTTAATACATTCTGTTATAAAATGAGTTATAAAATGTTAGCTAGGAGAGGTCTTACAAGTCAAGCTGCTGGAGTTACAGCCACCTTTCACAGATTTGGAAACCAAGGCCACAGAATGAAGTTACATGACTCAGGTCACAAGTCTGTTGAGGCACAGCCAGGTGTAGGTCTAGGGGTGCCTGACTCCCCTGGCCTGCGCACTGCCGGTGTTCCTCGTGCTTTATGTCTGACTGTGACTGAAGCCTCCATTTTGCATTAAAAAATAAAGTGGTGGGTAGTTAGGGAATAAGATCACTGTAATTCGACACCAAAGTATTTGACTACTAAATAACTGTTTTTTGTTTTTTTTTTGTAATTCAGTCTCCATTAGAGGTATTTTATAGACCCATCTTAAAATACATTTGCCTGTGAGTTTAGCTTATTTTATATTATGCATTTCATTGGGTCAATCATTTTATTCTATAGGAGAATACTATATTACAGAGTAAAGGAGCATGGTATATTTTTTCCATTGTTCTTGTATAGTCGTCTTAGAAGACAGTTTCTGTATATCCACTGCTAGCGATCGTATCTTTTTTTTGGGTGGGGAGAAGGATTAGGCATGATATAAACAGTGAATAAGCAAATTGGCTTTATTATATATTTAGTTTTTTTCTTTTCTTTTGCTTGTTTGTTTCTTTCTTTGTTTTCTCTCTTGCTGTTGGTCCTCTCTCTTTTGCTTTGAAACCATACCTACTCTGTAGTGAAAAACAAGTGTACTTTTCTGAGTGCCTATAGTTTCTGATCTTTTTTTTCCCATGAAGAAGAAAAATCTTTTCCTTATTGGCATGGAAACAAACTACCGTTCATGTTTTAAAATGTGATTTTTTTTCCTTCTAGTTTGACACACTGTAAAAGTCAAATTTGCAATGGTAGACTCTTGAACAGAGGTAACAGGAAATAGGAAAACCATTTTGAGCTATCAAGAATTTCTACTTCACATTCTCTGACAGACACAGCCAAAAGCAGTCCTGTGCTGCGGACGGTCACATTTTGTGTCTGTTGTATCAAAAAGGATTATAAACATTATGATCCGTATTCTTCATTTTCAAGCTTCAAAGAAATCTACCTTGAACTTTGGTATATTTGTTATTAAACATAACTTACATGTAAGAAATAAAACAAAGTAAATAGACCAGAAGTAGATTCCTTTCTGTTCTTTACCAACAGCACATCTCAGAGCTTTTTATTGCTATAGGTTTTATTATGAACTGCTTTTTTGGATGCACTGTCAAGTCTAGTAATATAATCAACTCATTAAAATTAAAATCCTGTTGATGGGTACAGCTGGTTTCAGTAGTAAAATCAGTGCTCTGAAGACATATAATATTACTTAATTTTACGTCACCTGGCCAGTTTGAACTGTAGGAAGTTACATGTGAACCATGTACAGTATCACTGGTGTGTCCCGGTTTCTTTGGTGTGGGTGATCAGAAACGTATGTGTATGGACCTGATCATTACTAGCTGAATTAACCCATGGGCAAATAGCTTAACTTTTATAAAACTCAGTTTTCTCATATGTAAAAGGAAAGGATAGTGTATGTCAGACAATTAGTACAGAATCAAAATCTCAGTAAGTGCTTAATTAAGGGTGGTTACTTTTAATTAGCAAGAAGAAAACTGAGTTAATCATAGTCATGGTTCTCTAACTCCAGGCCACTGAACTTGTAAATGATAAAGGGAAAACCTCCCAAGTAGTATTTTCTTTCACTTATTCTTTCCACTTATTCTTTTTTATTCATTGTCTTATTTTTCTCCTGTACTTATTTCAGCAACTCAAGACATGAGCATATTAAGAGCAATAAAGTAGAATAAAGTTTTGTTGTTCCAAGTTGTAAATATGTGGTATGGCTAGTGGTTTTCTTATGTTTTGGGTCAGTGGTGTAAATATTTCTATGCACTGGGCATAATTTTAACTAACGATTTTAAAATATTAAATCTATTTTATACTTCATTTTGTTTCCATTGAGATTTCCAGTTTGTTGTAACCTCCTTCACAGGACCCCTCCCCAAGAACATGTGTGCTGCTTATGCACAGAGCTGGCTTTATTTATTGATTGATTGATTGATTGATTGATTGATTGATTGATTGATTGGAGTAGGGTGGTCATTAGGTCTATTTATTTATTGTTAGTTGTTTTTTTTTAAATGGAGGTACTGGGGATTGAACCCAGGACCTCATGTATGCTAAGCATATGCTCTACCACTGAGCGATACCCTCTCCGCTATGGAGCTGTTTTTTAACTGTTGACTTTGGGTCCTAGAGCATCACCATTTTGGCCCCAAAGCTTCAGCAGCATCAGGGCATCGTCAGTGCTCAGTACATGCTTGCATGGGAGTGAGTCTGTCGCTGACAGTCTGTGGTGGGTCACCTAGATGGGACTTCCTGGCCATCTCACTTCATCCCCACCGCCAAGAATGTGGTGGAAAAAAATAAACCAGTCAGGTTTTGGTTTGTACTGACAGTGAATAATCTTATTTTTTTCATTTCCTTTTTATCTTAAGAAAAATTATAGCAAAATCAAGAAGATTAAGCCAGAGAGTCTTATTCCCTGTTAGAAGCTACCTCCTGTACTTTAGTATGTCATTTGGAACTCAGGACGTAGGAATAAGTAACTGCAGAACTTCCAACAAGCTTTTTGGATTTCTCATCTATCTTAATGCATCTCGTTCATGGTAGACAAACATGTCTATAATACATAAATATAATAGGCACAATTTATACTCCATTCTATTGCAGGAAATTGACATTTTTCAACTTATGGACATGGTGAAGGTGTTAAAATACCCATTAACCAGGAATAACCTTTGAGCCTGAAAAAGTTAATAGTGTCAAAAGTGCTCAATTTATAACTCCATCAAAGAGAATGTAACATCCATCCTAATGATACAGTTTAACTAAAGTCATTGATGGAAGAAGAAAATCTCAATAACTGAAAGTATGACAAATATCGCAAAGGCATGGAAAATGTGGCATTCCTCCTCATATCTGCTTTTCCTATTTGCTAGTTTTTATTTCTTAATGATATAACAATTGAATATGTATAATAGTAAATTCAGGTAAAAGTTGGGTAGCATATTATTTGATACATTATTTTTTATATTTGTTAATTGCTTACACCTCTGAAGGCATGTTACACATAATAAATATGGACTTTGTCTTAAAAAGAATTTAAAAATATATAAATAGGTTGTACAATGCATATACAGAAAAGCATTTTTATCTATTTTGCTTACTAAGAGCATGAATCTGAATTAAGAGTACATATGTAAAGGTGGATGTTTTCTCTGATGGATGTGTTGTGTCTAAAATAATTCTAAAAATAGTATGGTGAGTTATCTCTTTCCTGCCCTCCTAAGTGAGCACTGACCATAAACAATGATATATGTAATTAACAGATGAAACCTCAGCAAGGGAAACAGGGCTGTTCCTGACCATTATCTAAATATCTCACCTAAGTTTGGTTTAGAAAGTTTTTGCTGGTGCTGCTCACCTTTTATGTCAGGGTTCAGTCAGCTGCTTCCATTAATAGTGGCCTAAGTGATAAAGACCTCGAATTACCTACATAAGTCTGGAGGCTGATGTTCCAGAGCTGGTGCAACAGAGGTTCAGGCTTTTTTCTGGTTACCTTGCAGTGCTGGCTTTCCTCCCCATGCCCATTGCTCCAAGGTATAGCAAGACTGCTGTCCCTTCTTAACGAGTTTTCAACTAGTTCATCTTTAGGATGTCTTCCTTTTGCCTCAAAAAATTATGTAATCCCATCAACTGTCCTTAGTTTACATGATTTCTTTCTGGCAAAGTGCTTAGGTGATTTGCAGTTTGGTCGTGTCTGTGGGTCAGGCAACATTTAGATTTTGTGAATGATGACTCAATTTGGGAGGGAGAGAATGCTGGTAGCCCAGGGCTGTATCTGCTCAAACTTGGTTTTCTTCACACGTGTTTAATGCTATCCTTTGGCCGTTTTTGGTTCCTGCTCTTGCTTTTAGAAAACAGCAAAGAAAGAACTAGATAAGCCAACAAGGTGGAGGCAGCCAGTACCAGGCACTAGGGCCGGGTGGTCTGGATGAGGGCCGGCCAGTGGGTTACGTCCACATCGGTACCAATCCAATAGTAATGTGGGGACTTTGTCCTCCTGTGCAGCATGGGTCCGTAAAATGTTTTCAGCAGTGTCCAAATTTGTTCCTACTGACTTGCCAATAGGATTTTGGCATTTCAGCTAAGCTTTTACTCTTTGTAGTATTTGGGATTTGGAGAATGAGGTACAATTAAAATCCATGAGTAATTCTCTAATCTCCTTTTAGCCTTATTAACAATGCAGTTAATCCTTTACCAGCTCTACATAGACAGAAGGACTGGAGTGTTCTTACTGCTCTCTGTTCGTTTTAATCCCTTGCCTCCTTATGATAATAATAAATGATTACTATATTATAATTATTACCTATTAAGGTAATATTTCTGAGTGCTTACCCTGTTTAAGTGCTTAACATGTATTAACTGAGTTAATCTTCACAGCAACACAATAAGGTTTATCATCCCTGTTTGACAAATGAAGACACTAAGGCCCAGAATGACTTGCCCAAGGTCATATACCTAGTAAGTGGCAGAACCAGGATACAAAGATGCAAGCCAAGATGGTGAAATGATGTAAAGCCAGATGAGCACTGGAAAGAAATGAAGGGAAATGCTTGGCTGTTTCATAGTTCAGTGTGATATTTTTTGATAGGCCGCTTTAAGTGGAAAATTAAAATGAGTCAGTTTCATGTGATAAGCTCTGTGACTTTCTTTTCTCCTTCTGTGTCTATGTGTATTGAAGGCCTTTTAATGCTCTAAAACACAACAGATCGTGTCTGATCATTGTCAGAGAAGTTTGTTTATAAGAAAATGATGAGCTGTTTCCTCAAGAGAGCAATTAAAGGAATGTGTCTGATGTTCATTTTAGTGTTTGCTTTTAACAAAGCCCTAAAGAGAGATTAGTCTCATGGGAGGAAGTAGTTATAGAAAGTCTGGTACCCCATGGTTTTTTTTTCCACCAGATAGAAATCTTTTTCATGTCTTTTTTTTTAACTAAAAATAGTACATGCTAACAGACTCACAGATATAAAGAACAAACTAGTGGTTACCAGTGGGGAGAGAGAAGGGAGAAGGGACAATATAGGGGGTGTGGAATAAGAGGTACAAACCATTATGTATAAAATAAGCTACCACGATATATTGTATAACACAGGGAATACTGCCAATATTTTATAATGACTATAAATGGGGTATAACATTTAAAAATTATGAATCACTATATTGTACATCTGTAACTTTATATAATATTGTCTACCTGGAGATAGAATCAAATTGCACAGGTACAGGCCCAGTCCAGCAAGACTGCCCTTCACTTCAGACACCACTCTTGAGCCTAGGTTGTTAACCTGTGCTTCTGACCAGCTGGCTATCCCGGAAGTCAGGGATGGGACTGAAAGTTCCAGCTCCTAATCACACGGTTGGCTCCACTGACAACCAGCTCCCTCCTTAGGTGCTTTCCAAAGGTCTCAAGTTAACATAACAAACAAAAGACACCTTTATCACTCTGGACACTTCAGAAACTGCTAGGATTTGCGGAGCTGTGCAGAAACCCAGGATGAAGACCAAATATATATGGGAAATATATTTTGGCCTTCTGAATGACCAGATAAATATTTTGCTTATAAATCACAACACTGCATCCACTCACTTGGACAAGGAAGTATCTAAGTCAGTATCATTTAGGAAACCTCAGTTTTAAGTTCTTTTCTCACTTTTTTAAGTCTTAGGCTCCTCAACTGTACACTGAGTGGGTTAGACTGCCTCTCATGTTCGTTCTTTTTCTGACTAGCTTATGATGTTATGACATGTAGACACATTTTAAAAAATGAATATTGTGCTATTTTAAATTAAAACAGTAATTAAATGCTTTAATAACAGAAGTAGTTCTATTTATAAAAAATCTCTTCACCTTAATAAGACTCTGTGATCTTTTCCTGTCTTCTTTCCTGGGCCTTGGTTTTTTACAAAGCTGTGATTAATGTGTGTGTTCAATTTTCAGTTCTTTTCTTCCTACTTTTCAGCATTACTATGTAGTATTCCAAGTGTGTCAACATGGAAACTTTTGAAGTCATATCAGTAACTTAGGGAACCGACTGTTTTTAATTCCTTGAAGGACGGAACTTGAACTGTTATGGTAATTTTTCTATTTCTGAATCTGTGGATCTTGACTAACATCTTAAAAATAATGACATAGAGTGGAATTTAAATACCAGAGTGGGTTCATGAACTGTTTATTTGAGTTTATACTTGTGTGTGGATATATGTGTTTGCTGGGCCATGTATGATTACTGAGTCAGGCACTGCTCTGGTTCCCAAAACTGAGACCTTAAGCGAAATATAATTATGTATCCCCCTTGCCTGGGATGGATGTGTAAGAAACACATTTTTATCATGCTAATAACTTTAGAAATCCACTTAAATGTAAAAAGGTAAAGAATATTCTATACCAGATAAAGCACAGAGGAAAAAATCTTGCATGGAAAGGGCACTCATTTGTTAGTTCTTTGGTCCATGTATTTGCCTGTGCTCTTCCTTTGGCCTTCTGCTACATCTGCTAGTGTCCATGGTAGAAAGCTAACAGACACAGACAATTTGCAGGAGACAAGCCATTATTTTATAATCAGCTCTCTTAAAGTCATTTTATGATTCTGTGTCTACGGTGAAAAACTTTGCCTACTCTTGATGTTCAAAGCATGTCTTCTTCCTCTCCTCCTTTTCCTCACATTATTAGCAGTCAGCTCATATAGCTGTAACTTTCCCCTCCTTGGTTATTTTCTTAAACCACTCATGCAGGCACGCACCTATACCCATAGCTGCTTCTCATTAATTCAGAGGCTTTCTTAGCGAGTGACTCAGCATGAGTCATCAGCCTAACTGTCTCTTTGGGGAACCCATTTTACCAAGTAGCCAATGTGTTTTCAATAATTAACACACCACATAGGCTAAACAATATTCAGACTTCTTCTAGTCTACTGTTGTAGTCCAGCTCAGTTATGATAAATATCCAGACATATATTAGGATAGGATAAAATCATGGAATTTAGGTTTAGAGAGAAGGGAGTCCCAGGACTGGAAGAAATTTCTGTGATTCAGAAGTAAAAGAAGGGTATTTAAATTTTAGCAATGAAGTTGATTTACACTATACACACACACACAAAAACTCAAAATGGCTTAAAGACTTAAACATAAGACAAGATACAACAAACCTCTTAGAAGAAAACATAAGCAAAACATTATCTGACATAAATCTCAGCAATGTTCTCCTAGGGCAGTTTACCCAGGCAATGGAAATAAAAGCAAAAATAAACAAATGGGGCCTAATTAAACTTATAAGCTTTTGGACAGCAAAGGAAACCATAAGCAGACATCCTGTGGAATGGGAAAAAATATTTGCAAAAGATGAGACTGACGAGGACTTAATTTCCAGAATCTATAAATAGCTCATACAACTTAACAAAAAACTGAACAACCCAATCCAAAAATGAGCAGAAGACCTAAACAAGCAATTTTCCAATAAAGACATCAGATGGCCAATAAGTACATGAAAAATGCTCAATACTGCTAATTATCAGAGAAATGCAAATCAAAACTACAACGAGGTATCACCTTGCACTAGTCAGAATGGCCATCATCCAGAAGTCCACAAACAAATGCTGGAGAGGCTGTGGAGAAAAGGGAATCCTCCTACACTGCTGGTGGGAATGCAGTTTGGTGCAGCCACCGTGGAAAACAGTATGGAGATTCCTCAAAAGGCTAGGAATAGACTTACCATATGACCCAGTAATCCCACTCCTGGGCATATATCCAGAAGGAACCCTACTTCAAAATGACACCTGTGCCCCAGTGTTCATAGCAGCACTATTTACAATAGCCAAGACATGGAAACAGCCTAAATGTCCATCAACAGATGATTGGATAAAGAAGATGTGGTATATTTATACAATGGAATACTATTCAGCCATAAAACTGACAACATAATGCCATTTGCAGCAACATGGATGTTCCTGGAGAATGTCATTCTAAGTGAAGTAAGCCAGAAAGAGAAAGAAAAATACCATGTGAGATTGCTCATATGTGGAATCTAAAAACAAAGCAAAACAAAACAAAACATAAATACAAAACAGAAACAGACTCATAGACATAGAATACAAACTTGTGGTTGCCAAGGGGGTGGGGAATGGGAAGGGACAGACTGGGATTTCAAAATGTAGAATAGATAAACAAGATTATACTGTATAGCACAGGGAAATATATACAAGATCTTGTGGTAGTTCACAGCAAAAAAAAAAATGTGACAATGAATATATGTATCTTTATGTATAACTGAAAAATTGTGCTCTTACACTGGAGTTTGACACAACATTGTAAAATGACTATAACTCAATAAAAAAATGTTAAAAAAAAAAAGTCCACAAACAAATGCTGGAGAGGCTGTGGAGAAAAGGGAACCCTCCTGCACTGCTGGTGGGAATGCAGTTTGGTGCAGCCACTATGGAAAACAGTATGGAGATTCCTCAAAAGACTAGGAATAGACTTACCATATGACCCAGTAATCCCACTCCTGGGCATATATCCAGAAGGAACCCTACTTCAAAATGACACCTGTGCCCCAGTGTTCATAGCAGCACTATTTACAATAGCCAAGACACGGAAACAGCCTAAATGTCCATCAACAGATGACTGGATAAAGAAGATGTGGTAGATTTATACAACAGAATACTACTCAGTCATAAAAAATGCTATTTGCAGCAATATGAATGGACCTGGAGAATATCATTCTAAGTGAAGTAAGCCAGAAAGAGAAAGAAAAATACATACGATATCACTTATATGTGGAATCTTAAAAATAAAAAAAGACAGGCAAACTTATCTACAAAACAGAAAGAGACTCACAGACATAGAAAACAAACTTATGGTTACCAGCAGGGAAGGAGGCGGGAAGGGATAAATTGGGAGTTCAAGATTTGCAGATACTACTATATATAAAATAGATAAACAGCAAGTTCATACCGTATAGCACAGGGAACAGTATTCAGTATCTTGTAGTAACTTATTGTTAGAATATGAAAACGAATATATGTATGTTCCTATATGACTGAAGTATTGTTCTGTACCAAGACATTGACACAGCAGTAGTAGGATTACCAATTCCTACTTGTAAACTGACTATACTTCAATAAAATATTTTAAAAAAGAAGATAAAATTTAGCTCTATTCATTTATGGAATGACTTCTGTTTAAGCAGAGTTTAGTACTGAAAAAGTCTTATTAACTGATGAGGGGAGGAAAGATCAGTCTGAGGACCACATTGACAGTTGGAACCAAACGGACGTCACAATGTTTGTGCTCACCTATTTGTTATGAAGTATGTTATGAACTTTGGAAAGTGCCTAAACTATGTTCCAGAAGGGTTTTTTATGGAAATGCCTGTGCACCCATGATGTACTTCAGTTATTGAAAGTGCTTAAGAACTGAGTTACATGAGTGAATTCTTGATACAACCCTGGTGTCGGGACCCCACTTGAGAGTGCAGATTACTCTAGTTCCCAGTGGTTGGCAGTATCTCCTGGCGCCCTGGTGGAGGCTAGAGCAGGTGGAGATCCAGGGACAACTGGTGCTGGTTTCTCTGGTGACCAGAAGGGTGGTACTAGTTAGAACAGCTTGTCCCCGTATCTCCACACTGCTGCCTGTGGTCATGTTGTACTCCTGCATCTGGTGACATGGTACGTACATTTACTTGAGTTTCTCAGTTGGTGCTGGAGGGCAGTTGTGAAAGCACCATGTTTGAAAATGTTTCATTGAGATCTTACATGATACACCTGCTTGTGTGTTGCTTTTCAGAATTAAAGCCATAGAGAGTCCCAACAAAGAAGATGATACCCAGTGGCTGACCTACTGGGTGGTGTATGGTGTGTTCAGCATTGTCGAATTCTTCTCTGACCTCTTCTTGTCATGGTTCCCCTTCTACTACATGCTGAAGGTAGGTTGGCTTTTCCTGAGCGCCTCTGTTTTCTTCCATCTCTGTGTTTGCTTTCCTCCCTACCACTGAAATGAACTCCATCTCAGGACCTGTGTGCAAGGCATAGGAACAAATGCTTGAATGTTGGACATCTGTGGCTCTGCCTCAGATTATATAAACAGGAAGACAAGATTCAACATGTCTGACTTATTTTGTATACTACCTTGGAAACAGCCAAAGCAATTGTGTCTTTAAGATGTGCTTGATAATAATAAAGGATGGTAATACTGTGACCTAGCCGAAGCACTGCTGTTAGTTTGCCAAGATCCTGTCTTCATGCCATGTTGTCTGAGCATTACAAATTTTATGAAGTCATTGATTATTCACAGTGGTGTGCTGGAGTCACTATTTTTGGGGAAAAATATACATATTTCCTATATAGGTTTGGAAAAAGAAGATGTGAAATGGGCTTGCTGAGGAAGTCATTTTAATAATGCTGGCAGGTGCAGTAGTCCGGGATCAGCCCTGCCACACCTTGTGTTTGGCAGAGGACTGGCCTTGGTTACCACTACGTCAGGAAAGGGAGTAGGAAGTTGAAGCTCATCCCTAATGGGACCTATATCAACTCTGGACTTGCAACAGCGGTGAATGAGAATGAAAACGTTCACACCCTTTAATAGAGTGGTTGGCTCTTTTTCCCTAAATGCGACAAGCTGTCTTGAGTTGATTCGAGTGTCTTCATGAAAGGATCCCTGATACCTTTAGTCACATAGGATGTAAACAGTGCCTCAGATTCACTGAGCCAGACCTCCCAAGGTGTGGGAAGTAGTGAATTCTGGGTTCTCTTCTTTCCCTTCATACTCTTAAGTGTTCACTTTAATTAGTTACACACAACATAGTTTAAAGACTCAGATAGTTCTGTAAGAGTTCTGAAGGTCTGCACTCCTGCCCCCTGAGTTGCCTTCCTTAAAAGCAACCACTATCCCTTCACTTATGGCAGATTTTGTCATTTGCCTCTGTCTCTAAATCATATTCTTATTTAGCCACCTTTTAATTTTTCTATTTTACACATTGGCTCTTGATTCGCACTGGAAGATAAGGATTTAGCTTTCTTTCCTCCCTCGTCCCTGCCAATCACATGCAGGCTAGTCTCAAACTGTGCATATTAAACGTATCCCTACCTTGGAAATACATCTTCTAGGGGAAAACTGAACAGTGACAGCATTAGAATCATAGAATTATTTGTCCTGTTGTAATTTATAACTTAAGGATTTAGTGTCAGTGCTAATAGTGCCCAGAGTTCAGTTGAAACAGCAGATTCTTTGTGTGAACTGCAGGTAAGAGTGGGCTTGTGTCTGTCCTTGGGAGTATCGTCAGCTGGCAGTTTGAGGGCAGCGTGATTAAAAGGACGGCCAGATCTGTGTAGCTCAGAGTATTCCTGGTAGTTATATAGATTAAGAAAAGGGAGTTGTAAAAGCTGGCAGCTGAACAGCACATCGAGAGTCGAGGAGTAATTAACTTTATTTTTAATACAAGGAAGTTATTTCATTTGAGAACTGGAGAATGCTAAGGATGTAGGTAAAGAGCAGTAATTATTTTACTGTCTCAAGACAATAGCTAGAGGGAAGCGGAAAGAACTAAATGAGCAGTCTGGAGTATAGCCTCCAAAGTAATCACACTGGAGAGCTACAAAAGTGTCGACTCTTGGCTCTGGTCCTGTCTGGTAGTCATGCTTAATTCATCCAGAAAAGGGGAATGAATCAGCTGTTCTGAATTGCTGAAGGGTTGATATTTGCTCTGAGAGTATTTCAGAGATTTTCAACAGCACTAAGAACTGTAGGAATTGGTAATCCTACTACTGCCTTATGTACTTCCTTCAAGTACATTAATTTGTGACTTTCCTCAAATCCGGCAGAAGAGGAAATTGACTCTTAAGAGAGGTTGTTTGATTTACCTAAAGTCATAAAACTGGTACCAACTCTCCTGATTCTTAATCCAGTGCGTTATTTCCACTTCACCTTGAGGCGTGTGGTTATAACACGGGCATGTGTCTCGACATCAACGATCCAATCCTGACATTCAGATATTCTGTGTAGGAATACCAGTCAGGAGACTGTTTCCTACCATTTTAAATGGTAAAAATTAAAATGTCTTACATGTCAATTTAAAACTCCATACCACTTTCCTAAATATTAATAAATACAGCAAAATATAAGTGACAAATATCATACTGGATGTTAGATGTTAGAAACTAACTCCAAATTGTTTCTGCTCTTCAGACAGTTAATCTAGTCGGTAAGAAACTAATGCTTTGTAAGCACATCCCCTGGGACACTGCATTCTCTTCAGAATGTCCACATGGAAATCTGATACTGTGTCCAGGATTTAAGTTCTCCTTTTCCTGCACATCCTTTTGTTCAGTGTTTTACTGAGTTTTCAGTGTGTATGTATGTATTAGCATTACCTGTATAAGCAACCAATGGAAAACATGAATGTTTGGGTATTAAAAACTAAAAAAGTCTTCCACAGGGAAATGTTAACTAAAGAGATGGTCTGTAGGGTTTGCCTGTTACCAACCTGGCTCTCAGCAGAGGAAATGAAAGCTAAAGCCAGCGAAAAATGCAGTCACACTTAGTTCTCCATTTTGGGTTAATGCGTATGTGTAGTTCAGAAAGACTTCTCTGGCAACATCTTCACAAAGATAACTGGCCAAGCCCAGGGTGTGCTAGAGCAGAGTTGCTGGGAAGACTAACAGTGAACGTGGAACTACCCACACATACTAAAGACTGAGGGTATTTCAAGGGGTTGTCTTTATTTAAGTGCTTGGACCTGAAACAGAAGGTCTTACTTGCCACTGTGTGCCGGTGAGGCTGGAGTTCTGGGTGCTTGCACATAACAGCTGTAGTGAGACTGTGAGGTGCCCCTGCTGTGCTGGATGCTCCAAGTGTTTATTTTCTTATAAAATCTGTATGAGGTAGATTTTTAAAAATTCTATTAATACTTATAGAATCAAAACTGACTTAACCAGTTAAGTAACCTGCACGAGGTCCGCCCAGCTGTTAAGTGGCAGAACCAAGACTGGAACCCAGCTTCTCTGAGCCCAGTTCTCTTAGCCTCTGTATACTGTTGCACATAATTCTCTTAGATCACAGTTTATTGGATAGAGAGATCTGTATGTATCTTTAGATCAAGATTTTAAATTTTGTGTATTTTGTTCTGTATTCTTACTAATTTCTAGGTTTTTGATATTTCAATTTCTGTTGGAAGTGTTAAAATCTTTGTGGATTTTGTCCATTTATCTTTGTAATTCTGACTTTTAAGTTTACATATTTCAAAGCTATATTTGGAAGCTATATATAATTATAAATTATATAACTATAAAAATACAATTATGTAATTATAAATATAAAAAACACAAAGCTATATATAGTTTACATTATTTCAAAGATTCAGGCAAATTGTTCTCCTTTTTGACAAATTACTTTTCTTCTTTATCACTCTGTTTAGCTATTTTGTCTTATGTTTATGTACTATTAATATTACTATATGAGCTATTTTGAGAGTTGGTATCGGTCAGATGCATCTTTTTTCATCTCTTTTAGTATTCCTGATTGATTTTTGTCTTAGGTGTGTTTCTTATAAGATGCAAACAGCCAGAGTTTGTTGTTTTTTTCTTTTTTAAATCCAGTCTAGTAACCCCTGTCTTTGAAAGCTTGCCCCTCTGTAATCTATTTAGAACCTGCTTTGTTTTGTATTTTGAGTGTAATAGCAGTTCACAATGGAAAGGAAATTTCTTAGTGCCAACATCGGACTGCTGGGGTGAGCTTTGGGTACAGATGTATGCATTTTAACGCAAGCTCCCTGAAATAAGTAGTTATCTTATTAACTTAACTCCCTGTCATGAGTAGTTATCTCCTGACCAGCTTTGCATCTCTAGAGCAAACTTCAAAGACTACCTTAGAAAAGCAACGTAGTGTCTTGATTATTTGAATACAATCTTTGGTCTGGAATAACAAGGACTAAGGCCATACTGTAAAATTTATGACACAAGAAATTGAGAGGTTTCTACTTTAGGGAGAAGTGGTAAAAAAAAACTACAGATTTGCAACCTCAAAAAATGACTTTTTTATAGAGTCACCTAGCCTGTGTGGAATACAGTATATAGATAGACTCTTTTAAACTGAAAGAACACAGTATGTTGTTTATCAAACATTCTAGGGAAATGAGCATGTCATTCTGAATATTCCCTTTTTTGCTTATTATCCTATAGAGGAATAAAGTGCTTGGACAACCTAAAGTACTGAGTTGTTACTTATTTAAATAAACACTAAAGTGTTTCTCAAACATAATGTGACAGTTCTTGCTTTTTAAATTTTTAGGGTAGAATTCTTGTCAATTTGTCATCTCAATGGCAAAGTAGAGTCAAAGAGAAAGAGTCAGGAATAGTATCTACAGTCAAGGGGAAAGATGACTAACAGCTGGCTGTAAAGACTCCTTGAAGGCTAAGATCTGACAAAAACTGAGTTTCCACTAAGGGAAGAATTCAAGAATGGCCAGGGTATTTTTTCTGTAAGAGGATGAATAAACGTGAGACTTACTAAGGTAAGCCTGTTGAGAATAAACCTCACAGACGCTCCTATGAACAGGGTTTACCCACGCAGATACACACTGTGTTTTTTTAATTAAGAGTTATAATTAATAAAAAGCCTCTTGTAGCTCTAAACCAAAAAGTGGTCCAAGTGAGGAAGGACGTTAAGCTGCTGGACGTGGTGTGTTTTACCTTTCTTTTTCAGTCTCAGCTCTTCCTTACTAGGTCATTGTTTGTCCTGCTTTTTCCATCCAAGAAAAGCACAGCTGTAGCCTGAAAGAAACACTGGAAATGCTCTTGGAGAAAATAGCAGAGGCGGTGCCACCCCGGAGTGGCGGTGGCTGTGTGTAGTCAGGTGCCCCTGCCCTCCATCACCATTGCTGCCTCTCCCCCGTGCAGTGCGGCTTCCTGCTGTGGTGCATGGCTCCCAGCCCGTCCAACGGAGCGGACCTGCTCTACAAACGCCTCATCCGTCCTGTCTTCCTGAAGCACGAGTCCCAGCTAGACAGTGTGGTGAATGACTTGAAGGACAAAGCCAAAGAGACTGCAGATGCCATCACTAAGGAAGGTATGGCTGAGGGACAGCTCAGTTCAGCATGAGACAGGACAGGGGATATCCCGGGCCCAAATAACAAGCTGCCTCCCTTCTGTCCTAACAGCATTCCTCCCACACGCCAAGATTCTCTGGGATTTCTTTACCAAGACTGGGTGCCTATACTCCTCCCAGCATTCCTCTGCCATGCCACACGTAATACATCACTCAGTCAGCACATTAGGAAAAATGCCTTTCCTATGGTGGCTAGAGATTTTAGAGAGTCATCTCTATTTGTATATGAATACAGTCTCATTAATTCATTTCAGGTTGAACTGCGTAGGATGCTGTTCAGATTGCTTTTCTTAGAGGTCCAAGAGAATGCCTTCAGTCAGCTCTCCTGATTCATTCATTCAGCAAATACCTGTTTATTGAGGTGCTTAATATGTGCCAAGCATGTTCACAGCACTGGGCATGAACCAAGGAACCAAACAGACTATATACTACTTGAACTTACGAAGCTTACAATCTTGTTAAGAGAGAGAGAGACACCCACGCACACAATAAAATTTAAAAGCACATTATATGGTATAGTTAGCAGGTGACACAGAGAACAATAAAGCAGACAGAAAGATAGGGAATGCCAGGGTCTGAAGGGAAGGTTACGGTTTTAGATAGAATGATTTAGGAAATCCTCACAAAGAAGGCTGTACTGAGTCAAACTTGAAAGTGCTAAGGGAAGGAATCCTGGGGGAGAATGCGCTGGATAGGAGACACAGCACATGCAAAAGCCGGGAGCAGGAGCAGCATGATTAGAAGGCAGTAATCTTGAGGGAGAGTTGAAGGAGACAGGGTCAGGGAGGCTGGGGAGTGGAGCTGGAAGGAGACAGAGCCTGCAGTGCCTCACAGGCTGTCGTAAAGGCTTTGGCTTTCACTCTGTGTGAGACGGGGTGCTGTTGGAGAACTGTGTGCAACGTGATTCGTCCTGTGTTTGAGTGGGACCACTCTGGCCACCATAGTAAGAACAGACTGAAAGGGGACAAGAAGGAAATCAGGAGACCAGTGAAAAGGTCACTGCTGTGACCTGGCTAGAGATGATGATGGTGGCTTGTTGTAATGGTAGCAGGAGCAAGTAAGAAGTCACTGGATTCTTGATATATTTTGAAGTTAGAACCCATATGATTTGCTTATGGATCAGGCGTGGAGTATGAGGGAGGAGTCAAAGACAAGGCCAAGCTTTTAGCCTGAACAGATGGAAGGACAGAATTGCCACTGAGCCGGGGAAGACTGGGTGTAACAGGTTTAGAGGAGAAAATAAGGAATTCAGTTCAGGACATAACTTTGTGTCTACTGAGTACCTAGAGAAGTCAACACAGCCAGTTGGAATATAGATGTTGAGAGTTCAGAAGACAGGTCTGGGCTCGGGATAGAAAGGTGGGGGTCACCCACATGTAGTCAGTGTAGTAAGCATGAGACTGGATGAGACCACTAAGAGAGCTAACATAGTTAGAAAAGAGGAAGTCTGAGGACTGAGTCTGGTGGCCACCAGTGTTTAGAAATTACAGAAATGAGAAGCAACCAAAAAGGCAGACTGACAAGGAGTGGCCAGTTGAGGCTGCAGGGAAACCATGAGACTGTAGTATCCTTGAGGCCCAGAGAAGAAAGTGTTTGAAAGAGGAGGGAGTAATCCATCGTGTCACGTGATGCAGGCGGGTCAAGTCAGAGAAGGACTGAAGACTGTCCATTGGATTTAACAATGAAGAAGGCTCTGGACTTTGTGGAGTGGTAGGAGCAAAATCCCCATCAGAGTGGATATGAGAGACGGGAGGGAAGGACATGAGAGAATGGAAATTAGCCTTGTGAGAAGTTTCATGCAGGGAGGCGTAGAAGAAAGGGGCTGTAACTGGAGGAAGGCACTAGGGTCTTGAGGATGTTCTTTTCTTTTTCTTAAGGCAGAAGAAACAAAGTAGGTTTGAAAATTAGTAAGGAATGACCCAGTACAGAGCCAAAAAACGGATGAGTGACAAGGTAAATTGCTGGAGGTCTGTCCTTGAACAGAGCGCTCTCTCCCCCTGACTCCTGCTCCTGGGCTCCCGTCTACTTCAGTATATTTTCTACAGTTTTCAGTGTGTTCTAACTGTAGCCTTCATAGCCTCCCACTTTGGGGTCACCATTTTCTTTTTAAGAGATTTCTTAACTGCTCCTACCTGCTCTCAGCCTAACCAGCAACCTCTGGTGACATAATTCCCGTTGAGTTCACCCACATTTCTCAGCCTTTGATTCTCTTAGATCTCACTACTTTAAAATCCAGTTTTACTTTGATATGATACATTCCTAAATAAGGGTGTAAGAATGAAAATAAGAGGAATTTAGATGCTGACACATTTTAGATTTTTCTCAAAGCTTCTGGAGTCTCCAAAAAGTAAATGCTTACAAAGGGCTAGTTGGGAGGCTACAGTTTCTTTGTAAACTGTTTAGTTTTAATTGAGTGAAGGGAGAGCGGCTGTCAGGTAGCTGCTGAATGAGGCGGGATGCCTTGTCTGGCATCACTGGACTCTGGGCTCCATCAAGAACAACTGCAGTTTGTGGAATGTCAGGAGGCCCTGGAGGCTTCCAGAACACTCTCCTGTCCCCCAGCCCTTCACACACATCACACTTGGTAATTAGGAAAGGTAAGGCTTAGTCTCCCACAGATATAAGAATATTTTCTTGAAGAATGTAGTGGCTTGCTACAGACTTAAAAACTCACAGCAAACTCTTCCCATCCTACAAGGGAATGGTAGCACAACAGAAAAATATAAGCATGTGTATAAATATTCTGTCATTTCTTGACTTGGGGAATGATGACTTTCTCTGATTTTTGTCACCATGAGATAGATAAGTGACCCAGTTGTCATCAGACTGAGACATAGCGAAATTGTACAGGTCAGCACCCAGACACAAACGAGAATTTGATTGTACGGAGGACCACCACGCTCAAAGAACCTCTGCTCTGTGCGATACTTAAAGGAGAGCAGAGGGGAGACTCAGTACAAGGGGGCTAGGCCAGATGAGTCTCAGTAACTTTAGTAAGTACTCAGGGTTTGTGCTCGAAGAGGTCCCTTGTCCATTTCCTGGAAACTCTCCGAGCCCTGCCTACAAAATTGTGTTCTCATCTGAACATGACTCATCCAAGTTGTTATCTGGTAGCAACATTAGGCATAGGGCTCGTCTTGCAAATGCTTTGATACAATTTTCTTTCCTCCTAACAGCCAAGAAAGCTGCCGTGAATTTACTGGGTGAAGAAAAGAAGAGCACCTAAACCACTGACCGGATGGACCGTTCTGCCCTCTCTGTACCTTCTGTTAGAGCTTGATGTCATATTAGGAACTGTGGTATAATCACTTTAATAATGTTGCCTTGGAAGCATTTTTGATATATTAAAAAAAGGAATGTGTTTTAAGTTTTTGCTTACTTTTACAGTCTGTATACATAGAGAGCATTTTAACTTAAATTTAATGCAATGGGCAGTGTCCAGATTTTTTGAAAATGTGTTTTACTTCAGGGTAGGAAAAGACGTTACCATCCTGCAGGAACTATAAACTTAAAAGTGTATGTACCCCACAGGCTTTATACTTCAGTGGGCTCTCTCTGCATGCCTTTTCTCTGTACGTGTATTTTAGGATAGTCTTTAAGGTTCTCCTTCATGTATTGTACAATTTTGTATTAAATGTTTTTCATGTATCTGTGCGTAAGTATGTAGGGAAATGTTACTGTCTGCTGCATGCATAATGCTCATGGGAGTACCTGCCAAAGGCTGAGGGTTCCATTGTGCTGGTGTGATCTGTAAAACAATACTTCAGGAAATTAATACAAATGCATAATGTTTCAGATGAACAGTTAAGTGATAAATGAGGTGGAACAGCTTTGTAAAGCAGTCAGTTTAGTGATAAATGGGGAAATGTAAACATACGTCACAGCTCCCAGATCTTGAACTAGTAATGTTGTCTTGTAGCTTTTTAAAAATTGGCTGATAACTTTTGATTTGTCTGTTTTTAAGATGCTATAGCGGAAACCCTCCCTGGTTTCACCTTCATAGCTGCATAACATGTTGATTCAGTCTTGTTTCTTTCCTAGTCTTTTATAAACAGTTCAAGGAACCTCCAGAGACTTGCCCACCTCTGATTCACACGTACCTTCTTGTTTTTATCATTAGCAACTACATGCTAATGATGACACCAAGCTCTACGAGCAAGTCTCAGAGAATGAAGGGAAGTATGATATAACCCGTAATCCAGTTGGCAGTGGTTAAGGAATCTGCCCTCACCTTCTTCCCTGGCCTTTAAGGTCAAACACCAGAGGCTTCCCTAGTTTACAAGACAGAATCATTTGTAGTCCATTTAAATGCCTTCATCTTTATGCTTTGTTTTGATAAACTGCATATAACCTCATAGTTCAAGTACAGAACAAAAAGTTAAAATTAATGTCACTAACTTGATTAGCCACATAGTTTATAGGGACCTTGACAACTTGTCTGTACTGGAGAATCTGAACTTTCCACCCACCACACTGCTGGGATTGCTGGGATCCTTCTGAACCAGACTAAACTAACTAAAACAAGAGTATAACAAAACTAACAAAATTAAATATCCAGGCCTGTAAAATAATTTTGAAGGCAAAGATGATTAATTCTCTTAGATAATGATTAGGTAAAATCATAACAATGTCTCATTATGTAAAAAAGTATCACAGGTATCAAAAATAGAGACAGTATCACCCAAATATTATACTAGGGATGAAGGCATTTATTTTTGGCGGGGGAATATGATGATGGTACAGCATCTTATTAAACTTACCTTAAAAAAAACTTTTAGAAAGCAAACAATTAGTTGTTATTGGAAGAAAATCAAGCCTTAGGTTAAAAAAAAAAATACCTCTGGGAGTATTTAAATCCCCTTCCCCATAAATAAAGTATGCCTTTCTTAATGGCAGAAGAATGAAAACAGCAACTTCTAGCATATGAATATATAGTCAGATTGTTGGCATACAGGATATGTAAGTTTTAGTGTACAAAATATCAGGCAAGATGGGGAAGCATAGAAGTTACTTTTGCTCATAACTACTTACAGGCTAATGTAAGTTTAGAAACTACAATATTAAGAAAATTCTGAGTGCAATTTTTTTTTAATTCCTATACATTCTGTAAGCTTTTTTTTTTTTTTAATTCCTATACTTTCTGTAAGCTTTTCCTACACATTCTGTAAGAAATTTTAGTTACTGTTTCTGGCACTCAACATGTACATATTAATAACAAGTTATGAGTTGAGCAATTCTGTCTCATTTTAGATTTCCTAAATAATATAGTGCCATGGCTAGAGTATTTGAAAAACTAATTGAGCCTGTGTCAAGTGATAAGACAAGCACTCATTTGTACATGAACGGTATTTCAGGGATATGTAAAGTCAACGAATTCCTACAATTCTTCTACCTAAAAGCTTCAGAGCCACAGCTACTGCTACTCTGGGGAGTCTTCTACCTACAGCCTGAAGAAAATGAGCATAGCCTTTAAATAAGTGACCACCTATCCTGAAGATGTGATATATTAAATGGAAATGGATGTAAATAAAATTCCATTATCTTATTGAGTTGTTAGAGTTTCATTTTATTTTATGGGGCTTAAAAAATTTAGAATGATTTAAGCAAAATCTTAAGCACATATAAATTTGAATTTTAAACACTGCCATTTATGCACCCCATTCCTCACCTGGCTTGTAATTTCCCACTGGTGGTAAGTACCTGTCAGAGGAAAGACTTTCCCTAAAGAAAACACAGCAACCAAAACAAGTTTCTACCAATAATTAGCACTAGATATAAAAGAAACCTAAACTGCTCCTGACCTCTGAATAACATGAGTTTGAACTGCACAGGTCCACTCACTTGTGGCATTTTCTCCAATAAATACATAATACTGCACTACACGAGCCGCGCGCGTGTGGCTGGCTGAATGCCCAGATGGAGAACCAGTTAGTTACACCTGGATGTTTGACTGGGAGGGGGTCAGCTGTACTGCTTTCTCTTAACGTAATAGTTGGTGTATAACTGCATGTAAGTGTATTTTGTAGTAGACACTTCTTATATGTGCCTCCAAATCATTCTATACTTTGAGGCCAAGAAAAGAAGAACCTGGGATTTTATTAAAAATACCTACTCCTCGGGGGTGTACTTTGGTTAGCTTCATCTACCATCCGCTTTTACATGTGTGTCCAGAATCATGGTATTCAGAGTAACAGATACAATTCACACACTTACCCATCAAATACTACAGTTCTATATAATGCAGCAGGAGAAAGTAAATATATTTGCTAATGACCTTAATTAAAAGCTTTTCTGGCTCCTTACCTTATAAAATCTCTTTGTAACACACATAGAGAATTAAGAGCAATAAAGAGGTTCTTTGATCAAATCAATGGTTCTCAAACTTCACTGCGCACCAGGATTTCTCGTCAAAGGGAAGGGGGTGGTTGGTAAAATGCTGGCCGGTCCCCAAAGTTCCTGATTCAGGAGCCTGGGGTGGGGCTGAAGAATCTGTATTTCCAACATGGTACCAGGTGATGCGGATGGTCCAGGAACCACACTTTGAGATAAAAACCACTGAGTTAGGTAAATACTGTCTTTACACTTAGTATGCAGAGGTTTTTAGACCTAGTTGCGCATTAGTCACCTGAGCAGCTTTCAAAAAATTCTGGTATTTGCCTCCCCTACCAGAAGTTACGACATTCATCTACTGTATTCCCCAGTGCCAGTATTTTAAAACTCTTCACGTGAATCTCATACGTAGCCAGGGTTGTGAACTACTGGCAGAAACTACTACTAAGGTCGAGAGTTCCAAGGTCTGGAGTTTCTTAAATTAGTTCGCCTGGTGTGTTAGTTTCCTACTGCTGCTGTAAGATACTACCACAAATTTAGTGGCTTAAAGCAACACAAATGTATTAGCTTACAGTTCTGGAGGGCAGACATCCGAAACAGGCTGGCAGGGCTCTCTTACTTCTGGAGGCTGTAGGGGAGAATCCATTTCCTTGTTTCTTTCAGCTCCTAGACGGTGTGTGCGTTCCTTTGTTTGCAGCTCCTAGTACTCTGACCTCTGCTTCCCTTTTATAAGGAGACTTATAATTACATTGGGTTCACCTGGATAATCCAGACTACCCTCTCCAGCTCAAGATCCTTAATCACACATGCAAAGCATTTTGCCATATAAACTAACATATTCACAGGTTTTTTTTTTCTTTTTTGTGCAGAAGGGGGCACATTCTGCCTACCCCAACTACTCTCTGTGGGTATAGAGATTTCATTAGAGTTACCCCTAATATCAAAATAACCGCAGGGTGGGAAGGGATAAATTTGGGAGTTTGAGACTTACAAATGTTAGCCACTATATATAAAAACAGATTTAAAAGAACTTCTTTTGTATAGCACAGGAAACTATGTTCAGTATCTTGTAATAACCTTTAATGGAAAAAACATGAAAACGAATGTATCTATGTATATGCATGACTGGGACATTATGCTGTCCACCAGAAACTGACACATTTGACTGACTGTACTTCAATTAAAAAAAAAAAAAATAACTGCAAAGAGCATCTTAATGTTAGGTGGGGACTAAAGTAAGGAGTGTGTGATAAAGAATCACCCTATTCCCATTCAAGTAAAGACTAGAGGTTTATCCTCTGGGGATAGTAAGAGGCTCTTTAAAGTAGGAGACACAAGGAGAGTTAAGGGAGGGGAAATGCATTAAAAACAGAATTGAGTGATTAAATACTGAGACCCACTTCCCCTACTCTGCCTTCTCCCAGTAGGCTCCCAGATCTTTAGCCTCATGGCAGCTTTTTCAGACTCCTCTCTGGGGAAAAGAGATCAGCTTAAGAGAAAACATCTCTGATCCTGGCAATTTCTCCCAAAATGTCTCAGCCAGATAGCCCTTTGGTGAAACTCACAGTCTGCAAGTGGTATCAGCCCAATTACAAGCTTGCAACAACTGTAAGTATGTTAGAAGCATGCCATGGATAGTGGAGTAGAAAGATATGAGGGCATCGCTGAGCAACTGAACCAACATCTATAATAATCTTTGGGTTTCATGTTATTTGAAAAAAATTAACAATGAGTCACTTAAACAAGAGTTTTCTGTTACACAGCCAAACACATTCCTAAGTGATAAACTTTCCCAAAGAATCATGAATCATGTTTTGCAACCCAGTATTTATTTGTAAGTCAAATATATAAACTGCTCTACTATTATGTTCACTATAAAACATATTAACAAAAAACGTTAGAGAGAAAAAACTAAAGTAGCAATTCTAATACTTCTTCCCGCACACAATGGATCATCTGGGTGTGTAACCTCTTTTAAAGGTCTGAAACTCTGGTTTCGTTTATTTTGTAATCAGTTGGAATTGTCTGCTCTCAAGCAATAAAAACCAAAAGAAGGATATGAGACATCTCATACAATTCACAGAAGAGCTACACAGGCCTCAGGAAGACAGGAATCAGGACAGTTCAATTTGTAGACCATTAGCTCTCTTAGCTCCCAACACCATCTGTACTTGTGTTTCTACTCCAGGTTTAATTCACGAGAAATAATTGACTGGCCTGGCTTGGGTCATATCCTGTGGTCAACATGCAGTCTTGTAATTAACAGCCCTTCCAGAAGTATATGCAATCAGAAAAGGCAGTTCCCCAAGAGATGCTCAGTAGACAAAAGCATATGGCTGGATAAGGAATCTCTTAAATTTTACACAAAATCACCAGTTTTAGAACATACGGCTTTGAAAGAAAGTCAGAATCACCAATCCAATTTAGTTTCTTGAAAACAAAAAGTGTATCTCAAGGTACTAAAGCATTGTTAATTTTAGAACTCCAATTAAAATAATGTTCTTAAGTCTTCAAAATAAGCAAATCTAAAGTGTAAACTCCAGGACTTTCCATATGTCAACAAACTAGTAATGGACTGAATAGTTTAATTACAGTATTTGATTAAGAGGATATGATCTACAGACTGGCTGTTTATAGACCTCCAAGAGGATTTAACCACTGTTTCCTGTTTCAGGCTCAAACTAAGCTTCCACTACCCATTTTATTCCCTTTATCTCCTCTACCAGCATTAATTCATAAGAAAAGCTAAAAGTCTGTTTCAAATTTTATTTCATTAACTTAAAAGATGAAGAAAATGTGTATTTCAAATATCAAACTCATTTATCTGAAACATGTTCACATAAAGGACAAACAGATACAGGATTTCAAGTAACTTATGGTAGAGTCGGTGGACTGCCCACTTAAAAATATTTTTCTTCCGCAAAAACTGTGTTTAAAAGCCCAAAAAATTTTTTTTCTTTTATACTGCATAAGAGCTAGATGCAAACTTCTGATGTGAATTTATTTCATTGTCAATTCTGATGCTGAAGCTGGGAGGCAAATGTTCACAGTTCAGTTAAATGATGCAAACAAGATGCTTCTGTTTTCTCTCAAATTAGAAGCCTCCACTCATGTCTCTTACAGTAGTACCACATCCTTGATTCTCACACCAGGTCACTTCTTCTTCTTTCCTTTCCCTTTTTTACTTCCCTCTCCTTGCTGAAGACTTTGGTCACCACCACCTGTTTTCTGCGTCCTTGTTTTTAGTTTAGGTATCATTTCCGCAACATACAACATTACTGACTTACCTAGGAACCAGAAGTTAGGCTTAGTGTATAATCTGAGAAATAAGACATGAAAGATCATTAACTTGAATACCATAAAGTTCAAGAAATCATCACCACATCAAGAACATGCGAAGAATTTAAAAGAAAAAATTAAATGACTATGAAGACAATGATGCGCTCAAGTGAGGGCCTTTGCCGGAGAAAATGTATTAGGAACAATGCTGAAATACTTAAATAAATAAAACCAGAATTTAGAACACTTTATTTGAAAATATTTTGCTCTTGGTCCTCGTAACTGATTTGAAGACCAAAGGAGACTTATCTGACGTAACAAGCTGGAAACAGAGTCAGGATATATCTTTATCCTAAGCTTGGAAACGCAGGGCCTCTTATAACCAAAGTCTTATAACCCAAATCCAATGGCATTAAGCTACAAAAGACGTTACTCATATGCCCAGATGATTTATGCACACATGTACCCTGCTCTGTGTACCAACCACCTCCGCCAGTTCCAGTAGCTGCTTTCAACATACCCAGCCTGTCAGCTTTTCTCTTTTTACTTTCTTACTATTACCGTCTTACTGGAAACAGGAAACAACATCCTTTCAACTGTAATTTTTACTTTTATTTTATTGACTGGTCAAAGCAAAAATTTTTTGGGGGGTTGGGGTAGGGGAGGCATCTTTTGACTTTTAAGAGATAGTATAGAAAGATGCCAAAGAGAAGAAAAACCACACTGTAAATAAACTACCCGTCTCTCCTGAGGCAGACCCTTAAGTTTCTAGAAATACTTACCAACCGTAACAGGTTTTGGTATGTAATAACCAATTATTTCTATTCAACTAAAAACAATTAAGCTGTCAGTTTGCAGTTACTGTATCAAGAAACAAAATTAATAGCTCCAATTAAAAAATGACAACATATCTTTTAGAAATAAAAAAATTTAGAAAATAGTAACATGTAAATAAATATTCATCTTCCCAATACGCAGAATATTTTGGAATACTGGTGTCCAGTTTTGCTTGGTTGCTTTTTAAGAAATAAAACACCAGAGATAATGCCACAGTCGTCTCTAATCATCACACCCCTGAGCCCACTCCCCACCCTCCGTTCTCCATTAGGTTAACTGCTACCTTAAGACTTGGTGTTTTCTTACAGTCCATTCCAAAAACATTTATACATATAATATCAATAAACAATAATGTATATACATCTATCAGTAAATAGTAATACTTTGTATTTAAATTTATACCTAAGTGATACCATACTATGCACGTCCCTCGCTTTTTTCACTCAGTATGGCTTTTTAGATTTTTTAATGATAGAGATTAATAATAGATCTCAAGGGTCTCTAGGATCTGAAATAGCAATAATGTCTGACCATTTAATAATTTCACACTCCTAACCTGACAGTAATGACGGACTTCCAGAGGTTTACAAAATGTTCACAAAACAATTCTTTTGGAGAAACAAGTAGTAGGTTTCATCACATTCTCAAAGATCCTTAACTTAATAGAAATTTAAAGCACTGTTTACCTCTCTCCATCAGCAGTAGTCCTTTCTCTAAACTCATCTACAGAATGCAGATTTTGTTTTTTACCTATCAAAAGGTCGGTTTTAGTTACAGGGTAGAGAAGTAACCTATCCCAAACTTTATTCATTCATTAAAACAAGCTTACGTGATGGGAACTGTACAAGACAGAGGCTGCCATCTTCCTGTTTGAGCTGGACCCGGACTCTGCCCCTGTACTGAAGATCACGATTCCATTCTCTAGAGTACATTTTATTTTTCTAACATAAAAAAATAAAAAAATAGGCTTTAAGAAAGTTATTATATCAGTGAGATGAATATGGAAAATAGTGAAGGAAGAGCCACATCATACCTCAAGAAATACATTAAGTCCAACTGCTGAGCATACATCTTGAATCTCTGTAGCTGTAGGATTTTCAACAGCCTTAGAAGTTAAAAAGAAAAACACTAAACAGCTCAGCTTTAAGTGAATATTGTTACATTGTTGTGTAAATCATTTCAAACACTATGACCAAAACATATACCAAAACCCAAGGTTTCCTTTTTCACTAGGTACAGTTGTTTCAACTGTAATTTTTAAAAATTCCTGGGAATCATACTGGTTCATACTCGTGTGTCCATCTCTATTCCAAAAGAACATGAACCTCACAAGCGTAAGGACTGTTTGGTTCACCAGCGTATTCCCCAGCACCTGGAATGATGCTTGGGCCATAGCAGGTGCTCAAAGAATACTGGTTAAACAACTATTACAGATGTAACTAACTATTTTAGAAAATTGTTTGGCAGTGTCTACTAAAATTAAATATATGCATTCCTTATGGCCAAGCAATTCCAATAGTGGGTCTATAGACAAAAAAATGTATAAAAATATGTTCACTGAAAGACAATCTCAAGAATGTTCACAGCAGCACTACTTCTAATAGCCCCAAACTAGAAATAACACAATTATCCATCAATAGTAGAACAGACTGTGGTATATTCACACAATGCAATACTACAGAGCACTGGTTTCAGCAAGGTAATTTTGTGCTCTAACGTTTAGCAATGCTTAGGGACATTTTTGATTGTCACAAGTTGGGTAGGGTAGGGCACTGGCTTCTAGTGAGTAGAGGCCAAGGATGCTGCTAAACAACCTGAAAAGCACAGAACAGCCCCCACAACCATGAATTATATGGCTCAAAATGTCAATGGTGCTGCTGTAAGGAAACCCTACTACAGAGCAATGAGATTTAACAAGCTATACTCAAAAGGGCACATAAATCTTTTAAGTTTAAAGTCCATTGAAAAAGACAGACATAGAAGTACACAATGTATAATTCCATTTAAATAAAATTCAAAGACAAGCAATAGTAATCTATGGTGCTGGAAGTCAGGACAGTGGCTATGTTTCGTAGTGAGTATATGTGGCGGGAACAGTGACTGGGAGGGGACATAAGGGAATCTTTCTGGGTGCTGGTAATGTTTTCTTTTTTTAATTTGGGTGCTGGTTACCCATGTGTACTCACTCTGTAAAAATTAATCAAGATAAACACAAGATTTATGTATGTTTCTGTATGTATGCTATAAACCAATAAAGTTAAAAAAATTCAATCATTCTCCAAATTAACTGGGAGCTTGCCACCAGAGGCCTCTGTCTATGTGGGCTGATGTTAGTTATTAGTCTGAATCAGTGCTTTGGCATCTTCTCTTTTACCCTGCAGCAGCAAAGTAGACTTTCCTTTACAACTTAAGCAGCAAAATAGGAGATATTAAATAACAAAAGAATAATGTATTGCTTCAGGGTGAGTTCCTTAAATCTGTCATTAAGTTACAAAACGTAAATGATCCTTTAAAAAACAGAGTATGACATTAATTTTGAAATGAAAATAAAAAGCTACAAAGACCCTTCATTTGGCACTAGGCACTTTCCAAAGTCAAGTTACCAGGCCAACTAAGAATCTGGGTTTTTTCTATTCAAACGGCACAAGGGACAAACCATCTCTTTTAAAACTATAAACACCTACTTTTAAAAAAGTATTAATTTTAAAGTAACTTTACCCCTCTCAAAAAAAGGAAGAATATGAAGATGATGATGATGACAATGGACATAAAACTATAAACCGTAATACATCTGAATGTTCTGCAAGTCTTGTTTAAAAACTCAAATGCATTCTGGACATCATATCGTACAATGCCCTAATTTTGGTTTCCTTTATTAAAGAGAAGATTGTCTTAACCTCGGTTTAAAAACAAAACAAGACACCGTGCAAACCGTACAACACGGCCCACCCCACCTTCTTTCAAACACAGGCATATGAAGAACCACTTAATATTTTTTTCAGTTATGAATTAGTGCCCTTCTGATTTCACCTTTATTAACGAGAGCACCTCAGTTCTTGGTTGCTGTTCTCCCCAGTCCCCAAAGCAGTAAAAGAAACTTTTGTGTACAAGATTCCCAACCACTCAAGGACAGAGGTTCCAGCCCACTTACCTTACTTATGGGGATTCGCCTCCCCTCCGCGATGGTCTTCTTGTTATTTAAATAAGCAGGATAGATACAAATGAACCTGCCACGGAAGAAGCCCAGCTGGTATTACTAGAGCAGCATTTCCAAAAATTCATTCATTCTTTCATCATCATCACCAGGACTGTCGGTACACCTATACTATTACTTGCTTCATTTTTTTCCTTTAAATTCCCTCCCCTTTATTTAAAAACAAACTTTAACCTATTACCTTAGATAGGAAAAAAAAAACCACGTGTACACAACTTTTAAAGAAGAAAGAAACAAAACAATGGGGTAACTGTTCAGTTAGGTACAACTGCCTGTCAAGTTCTGAGGGCGGGGCCCGCTCTCATACAGAAAGTATGGAGTCAGAGGTAAACAAGCTTTTCTGAACGTACCAACAACTAAAGGTACAGATTTTTCATTTTGTGATTACTTAACGTCCTGTCCACAGAGCACCCAAAGTCCTCCGTCTCACGTACAGGTAAACAATGAGCTACGTAAAGTCGGATTTAGGGACCCGGCGAAAAGCCTGGAGCAGCCGGCCTCAGGGAGGAACGGCAGCCCGAGGAGAGGCCCGGAGCCTGCGCGCGGCTAGTGCCGAGCTCCTCCGGGGAGCTTTCCTCAGGGCTGGGGAAGGCGGCGCAGCACCTGCGGGCTCGCAGCAAGCCCCTTGCTCTCCCCGGACCCACCTGTCCTGGTCGGCCGGGGACCGAGCGGCGGCGCAAGCCATCTTCCCACGCGTCCAGACAGCGTCAACGCCCGACCAGCAGGTAAAAAACCGGCCGGAACTCGGCTCCTGAGAGTGGCCAGACCACACCGTTTCCGGCGGAAGTCCTGCCCCCCGAAACGCCTACGCGCCCGCGGCTTTTCACAGTTCGTTTGTTCCGGCACCTGTCGCTCGCTGCAGGGCTCTCTAGTTTGTGATGTGGCGTTGGAACCTCCTCCTCTCGCGAGAGGATCCACGAACGCTACTCTTCCCTTCCCTTCCCCAAACCAGCCTTCGGGGTGCATGCGCTGTCTCTAAAGTTGGATTACTCTTCCAAGGCTCTTTCTCGGCTGGTTTCACACTGAACCTAGTTTGGATGGTGCTGACTTCTCTCACCCACAGAGTAGGGCTCTGCACCGCGGGTAAGCTGTGAGTTCCGAGCAAGCTGTTGGAGTAGGCAAGGAAATGCCTATATGTTTAATCTATAACCGATCCTGGGCAGCTTGCTTTCAACTTGGCAAAAATGAATTTTTATAGTGGTGGAGCTAGCAAAATTACTGGCACTGTGCTTTTAGTGTGCCATGTAAATGTTAGAAATTTTACTATACACCTTTAAAAACTTCTACCCTAAAATTCACTGTATTTTTACATACCTTAGGTTAATTGCGAAACACTGTTTGAGGCTTCCATTCTTCAACTAAACACACCTTCATTCATATTTTTGTAGGGACTGTTTATTCCACACTTTGCAAAAAAAACGGGCAAGATAAAATATTCTCTTATACAGATGAAAAAACAAAATAAACGAAACAAAAATCTCCTCAAAAGCTTGAATCTCAATGAGGTTGTGTAATTTTGCCCATTCATGCTAATGATGGCCGAGCATAGATGCCCAGCTGGTCTGACTGAAAGCCCTTGACTTTTTCTCCATCCCCTCAATTCCTGCCTCACAATCTTCCTTGTACTAGTGTCTTAGTACCATATTAGTTTGGTGCTGATGTATATAAATGTCTTCTTTCCCAAATGCACAAGATTCCTGTAAAAAGAGCTGCATGCAATGACCAAACCAAACCAAACATTTAGGGATGAAATGAATCCAGACTTTAAAATACATAGTTTAGGACTTTGCTTTCATTCTTCAGTTGCATCATGAAAATTCAAATACTTCTTTCAGAAAATCAACATTTTATGTTTACATATGGAAAAAGTGGGAAATGAACAAGGTAGTCTGAGGTTTAATACATGCAGTAGCTTATTTTACCATGGAGTTGTTTTCTTAGGTCCATGTAAATAATTGGAGACAGAAAAAAACAATATTAAAATTGGTTGTATTTCCTGGTTCATACACAGTAAGGGAGTTAACGATGGAGCTGATATTTCTGAGTGCCATTCTTTGTTGTAATGCCTGTTTAACTCTAAAGTACTGTTGAAATATTGTGCAAATACAAAGAAAAGGGGAAGGAGGAGACAGCAGCAATTTTGTTACCACATT
Organism: Camelus bactrianus; assembly: GCF_048773025.1. NCBI lineage: Eukaryota > Metazoa > Chordata > Mammalia > Artiodactyla > Camelidae > Camelus > Camelus bactrianus. The sequence goes on from NC_133541.1 coordinate 78,736,240, forward strand.
GATATAATTTAAAAAAACAATAGAATACAAACTTTTTAAATGTTTATGCTTGTGAAAAGCAGGTTAAACTAAAGGAGGATGAAGTTGGATGTGGTAACTTGTGGAGCTGATGAAACGGCTTTAGAGGTTGATGGCACTTGTTTTCAGATGTAATTTTTATCAAACTGTCTCCTTTTTCTTCATGTAGATGTGCCACTAAATTCAACCTATCAACCTTGGTTGAGGCCATTAGGTAGGTAGGTAGGCCACAAAGGTGGAAAGAGAAGATCAAGGTGGGCAAGGGACAATTTGCTAAGACAGCTGGGTCACAACTGACAGCAGTAGAAGAGAAATTAAGGAAGAGATGTGATGTACAGTTGGCCCTCTATCCAAGGGTTCTCCAGCTGCTGATTCAACCAATCAATGATCAAAAATATTTGAAAAAAATTCCAAAAAATTCCAAAGACAAAAACTTGAATTTGCTGCATGCTGGCAACTATTTATATAACATTTACATTGTATTTATAACTATTTACATAGCATTTACATTGTATTAGGTATTATAAGTGATCTAGAAATGAGTAAAGTATATGGGAGGAGGTGTGTAAGTTATGTGCAAATACTACATAAATACGACCATTTTACGTAAGGGACTTGAGCATCCACAGATTTTGGCATCTGTGGGGGTCCCGGATTCCATCCCCTTTCGATACAGGGTGGTGATGGGAGGACTATACGTGTGGGAAGGGCAGCAGGGGGACTGCTGGAAATCTAAGATGACCTGTGAGCTTTGACACAAAAAGTGATAAGGGGAAGAAATGATAGACTAGGTAATTTCTGTGCTACCGATCACTTGGTGGCCTCTAACAAATCCAACAAGGACATTTTGCGAAGCTACTATGTGCCAGGTCCTCTGTGAGGGGCTAGGGATACAGATATAAATAATGAAATAACTCCTGCTCAAGTTTCTCATGAGTCTAAGGGCCATCGAGAATCCCCTTAGTAAATTTTCTATCCGATGACCCCCTCACTCTGTTCTTTGGTTATAAATTTCTGGCTGTCTTTGCTGCATTTGGATTTGAACTGATCTTTTTCCTCTGTTGCAATATCCCTATTAAGTAATAAGGCTAAATAAAGTCTTCCTTACCATTTTAACAAGTGTCAGAGTGGCTTTTTCTTTAACAGCTTCCTCACAGCATGGTAGTTTCAGGACCTCTTACATGGTGGCTGGCTTCCTGCAGCTCACAAAGTGGAAGTTGGCAGGCCTTTTTAATGCCTGGTCTTCTAACTTCCTCCATATTTTATTGGTCAGAACAGTTATAGAGCCAGCTGAGATTCAGAGGAGGGGAAATAGACTCATACTGCAAAAAAGCAAGTGGTATATTTTGTAATCTTTGGAAATATGATCTACTATAGTGTCAGAAGTCACTTTCTACTGAAGACTGAGAACTTGCCCTAGGATCACTAAAAGTCAGAAACACCCACCTGATCTAATGACACAACTTTCACTGTTGGAGAAAACTCAGAGTATAACATGGTGTTTATGAGTATGATTTGTTTACATTCCATACCCAGCCTCTGTTGGATTCATATCTATATCTTGGGATGGGAGGTAAGAATGTAAGTAAAATTTCTTAATGAAACTGTTTCATTACAAATCCTTTAAGGCACTTGAACACAAGCAGCATTGCTTTGGTACTCTTCTGGGAAAATGTTGATGCCAAAGAGGACAGGTGTTCTTCCCTTTTCTAGAGGAACAGAGTGCAACCTCTGGACACCAAGAACTGACCTTGTGGTTCCCACTTAGACACCACCAAAATTCTGCCTGGTGTCTGAGGAGAGGGCCATTTTGGTAATTTTGGTCAGTCTGGAAAGAGACAACATGAGAACATTTACGGAGCTGAAGACTCAAGATTGAGATTCAGTATTAAAAGACAGGGCTGTGGAAAAAAGACACACAGCTGGACTTACGCCAGTAAAATTGCTTTATTTCAAGGATAAAAACAAAACCCAAAAAACATCAAGGTCGGCCGTTTTTACCTATCATGGAAGAGAACTCAGACTCATACTTGAACTTCTTAGCCTCAGTAAACATTAGAAGTTAACAGTCTTGATGAAAAAGAATTGTGACCAAAGTTGTGACTCAAATTACCCTTTGTGTGAGGACAAAAGAAAACAATTTTAAACAAGTGAGGATTTATAAAGTATATTAGCTTTTCGGGGGCGGGGGGGGAACGATTTAAGGGCATAGTCCAGCCAAGCCAAGTTATATTAACATAAAGAACCAAAGTGTGAACAATGGTGAACACTTACATCTAACTTACAACTAAAATCAAATAATCATTGATAAGGTGATGGTGAAGATAAGTGCAATTATTAAAAAAAAAGATTCTGAAAATTAAAAACAAGTGAATATATTACTACTGAAACAGAGGTTTTGCAGAGAACTTAGGTTCTGGCTCAAGTAGTGTATGTCTCAGTTTCTAAAATCATTTTAGCTGCTGCATCACCAGGGTTTTTACTGCCTCCTCTTTCCAGTTGTCCTCCCTCACCTCTGCTCTTCAACTCCCCATTCCCGGGTACCCCAAGAATGTCAAGTTCTTGCCTCTCTTAAGCAAACCTATGATATTTGCTCTAACCCTCCTCGCACTCAAACTCCAAGCTTGGCTTTACTGATCCCAAACCCATCAAGGTCCTCAGCTAAAGAAAAGGACCTTTTGAGACTCTTCCCTTTCCTTAACAAGATCCACCCTTTTTGGAAGGAAGTTGTGATTTTAAATAATAACTCTCCTTTTGTTTTGTATAGACCGAGTCATTTGTCAAATACTGACAGTCTCACTGGTTCCATGGTTTTTGTCAGTATTTCTTTATGTTGGTAATTTTGTTTCATATGCTTGATGTTATATCATTTGACATCTAAAGAAAATCGTAACTGATGTTCATCTTTATTATGCTTGATGCCTTTTATCCAGAATTATACTTTATCTGACATAAATTTACCTTTACTTCTTCCTCTGCAATGCCTGTGCAAATGTGGTTATATTTTTAGTTTTATCCATTCTGGATCATTTTAAGTGTGCCTTTTATTAATGGCCTATAGTTGGAGGATTTTATTTTTTTACTTGACTCCAACTTGAGAGTGGTTATTTTACTATATGTGTTTAGCCCACTTACTATTTGGTATTACTGTGTCATTTTATGCTTCTTTGTTGCTAATTCTCCCTCTCCCCCATTTTCCCTGTTCTTTGATTTCTTGTACTCTTTTGACTCATGATTTGGATGGAAATTTTTCTAACATTGGGGTTACCACTAAATTTAAAAATTGAATTTGTGTTTTTCCAAGTTAAAAGTAAAATAGTATCTTTTGATACTCTATACTTAAGATAGGAATTTACCATGCTTTTCTATCTTCTCTCCTTTGTAACTCTTCAGTTTGGGTTGGAATTACCTGGAATTTAAGATTACTAAAACTGTTAAGCATTTAATCTTTTCAGTTTTGAGTCACATGGATATTCACACTGAGATTCACTATCAGATTAACCACAATTATTTACATGTTTATTCAAGTTTAAAGGTTTATTGTTCACACAGTTTCCTTAATACTTTTCCTTTCATTTTAATTGCTTGGGCAATGGGAACACTACGGTAGAGACATGCCACGGATTCTGGTTGCCTAGTGCTTTTGAAATGCCCCTCGTAGATTTGGAGAACTCATGTGTTACGAATCCAGCTTCCTCAACAGAGAAATCAAACAACTGAGCTTTCCTGGACTCCACAGCTCCACGTGACACAGCTTCTGCCAATCACGTCCACTCAAGCAAGACTTCAATCCTAGAAGTGAACACTGTGAGGAAGCAAGCGCTGCATATAACCTCAATTTATGGTGAGGGTGGCGTCAGAGGGTTCCAAGGGCTCGGGGGCAGCAAGTGGGTCTTTACTTGAAGCAGTTTCACAGTATAGTTTGAGTGTTGTTTCTGCTGTATAGTTTCCAGGACTGATTTTTCTGCCTTCATACAGCTCTTGTGAGCTACCTTAAATGAACGTCTTGTCTTTTAAAGAAGGTCTTCTTGTTAACAACTATTATAGTAAGAATCCCAAATGGTACAAGTATTCCAGGTACATTAAATGCTAGTTTGGCAGGTTTCAGAATTCTTATGTAATATTCCATTCGCTTCCAAATGCTGTGTGTATTGTTCCACTGTTTTTCTTTTTTTGGCATTTAGTATTGCAGAGAAGAAATCTGATGCCAACTTTTTTTTGTGTATGTGTGGTAGGCAGCCTATTTCCACAGATGTTTTTAGAAAGCTTTCTCTGTATCTGAGATTTAAAAAACTCACTAAGATGTGTCTAAATGCAGTTTTCTGTTAGTTTCAAGTTACTTCAGGAACAAAGTGGGTTTATAAGTTCACAAATGCCCTAAACACAAGGAGAAGGAGAAGTAGGTCCCAGAAAAGGCAGGGACAGAGGTAACACCAGGAGCTTCCAACTCGGCTGTCTCACTTGCTTTCTATACCTTCCTCCCATATCTGGTCCTTCTCTCTGTACCAGCTGGCTTTCTCTTTTAGCTTCACGATGCCAATCACAGTGACCTCAGTCTTAACTCTACAAAATCTTTCAGTTCCAGCACTCAATCACCAACCGGAAATTTCCTTTGTGACTCCTTTCAAATTGGTTTTTGTTGTCGTTTTTTTAAGGACGAGACTTACAAGTCTTTGGTCACTGTCCAGTTAATGATGGTCAGGTATCTGCCTCTGGTGTAGCCATGGTCAGGAGAAAAGACCAGGTATGTGGGTCAGAGACGAACAGTAAGGCTAAGTGTCTGGTTTCCAAGAGGTGGTGTAGGTAGAGCAGGTAATGTTAACAATGTTCTCAATAGTTATTTTTCACTAATGTTGCTTTACATACAATGGTCACCTTCACTAGCATACATTGAGTATTTTTAATTAAAAAAGTAACATTGTCATAACTTAAGAAAATAGACACAAATATAAAGAGTTATCCTGAATATCAGAAGAATGTGTATTTAGCACCAAGAACAATGTATTACACAAAAAACATACAGGTGGAAAGAAGTATCACTGGTCTAACAAAAACCAGAATATAGTTTTATAGACCACAGAACAGAGTTAGGAGAATGGCAGGAAAATGATCTGGTGTTTACAGGAGTCAAAGTCCATAGGTTTCAACACTACAAAGTACTATTTAGAAGTCAGCATAATATGAAGGAATTAGAAATTTAGAAAATAATTTATATACTCTATTTCAGCCATGACTTTTGAAAATTATTTTTGTTTGGTAAGTTTGCATGATCTGACTACTCAAATATGCAGCTCTTGGCAACTTACTTTTTGCATTTCTGGCACTGTTATTTTCCTATCTTAGATACAAAGAAACCCTGTGATAACATGAATTCAGATATAGTGCAACTGGCTCCCTTCTTCAGCAAGATGTATCCCTTCAGTTCAGTAACCTTGTGGTGACAGTCTGTAGTTCATGGGAAAATTTTTTTTGACTGTATGGTGCAATTTGACCCTTTTGGGTTTATTTTTTATTTCATCATTTCCCTCTCATTAACTTTCCTTTTGGTGCAAGTTAACTTGTAAAGTTTATTCTCCAATACCAAGTTGCCACAGTTAATTGGTTGCTGTCTGTATACTAACAAATCAGGCACATTTTCCTTTCATCTGAAATCAGTCTGCCCTCACTTCAGAGTTCTCCTTTGTCCTTTTTTGGTGTCTTTAATCTTATTGCAAATCCAAATTAGATATTTGCTGAAGTTACTGCCTTTTCAACAACTGTTCCGAAGGGAACATTAGTCAGTCCTACAGATACAGTTGTTGTCTTTAGAATTAACTGTTCATTGATATCTGGTAAATTTGTCTACTGTTCAGAGTTGAGATGGGCTGTATCAGATTGTATAACTCGATGTTCAAATCTTTCATGCCTGAAGGAGATGGGGGTTTATTTTTTTGTATACTTTGTCAGCTGTTGAGTCCAGTGGCTGAGGAATGGCTAGAACTGAAGGCAGTCACTCAAGGAGATTCTTTACCATCATGCAGGACAGAAGCTCTCAGAGTACGGTTCCAAGACCAGCAGAAGTGGCGGCATCTGAGAACTTGTTAGAACTGCAAATCCTGGGGCCTCACTCAGAATCAGAGTATGGGGTTGTGTCTTAATAAGCGTTTTTGGTGATTCAAATGCACTCTAGTTTGAAAACCACTGCCTTGGAGAGGATTGGGTTTGCTGCAGTTCAAAGCCTGGATAGGGCTCTGCCTTACTTCTCTTAACAGGAATTGCAACTCAACTAATCCCCAGCACTAGGCTCTATATGCCATTTGTAACAAGCATAAACTGGGAATATTTGGCCTGCTATCAGTTATGGCAGCACCCTGTGAACTTCTAAAAGCAGAAATGAGACTTGCTCCCTTACTGACCCAGAGCCATTATCTCTAACTAGAGGGTCTTATACAGCAACTTTTCTCTCAGTGGCAACAGACTGAATGCACCTTCTCCCGGTAGGTGTCCTCTACAGGAATTCCTGAGTTCTCTGGCATATGGAAGGCACCCTTTCTTCATTGTCAGCACTGATAATGTTTTTTTTCCTTCCTTGAGAAAGGCAATTTTATTCGAATTGACTTACACTCCATCTCTTTCCATAAAAGTATCTGAAGTGGTTTATAAAAACTGGTATGCAGTAATTCAGAAAAACAGAAAATCAGGACTAAAGGAAGAGGAAGAGTAAGACCCATATCCATGTATCCCTATTGGATAAGGCAGCCTTTGAGAAAAACAGGAAAAATTAATATTCTTGCAAACTTTCCTTCAGATAAAATTTGATAAGAAATTTAAATGTAGATATATTCCAAAGATCAGTAATTCAGATGTTTGCAAAGTGGTCCAGTAGAAAGAGTATGGGCTTTGGAGTCAAATGCCTTACTTCAAGTCATAGCACTTATTTACTGGCATTTTTAGCTTAAAAAAAAAATCATTAGTTGTAAATGATAAACACAGGTAAGTGGTAGATAATTAACTACATAATGTGATTTCAAGGACACCAGGTAGATGTGCTAACTCCTTCTCACCCCCTTTTCCCAGCATCCCACCATATCTAAATATCTTTTCCCTTCCCCAAATGCAGAGTGCATGAATTTTATTATTAAAAATACATTTTCATTTATTCAACAACTATGTGAGCATTTATCATCATCCTTACTCTCTAATCATTTAGAACAAATTCTGGGAAGATATATTAAATTACATTTTTTAATAAGTCTATCAGTTTATCTTCCTTCATGAAGGATTTTCTCCCTGCTGTGAGGAAGGTGCACTTGGAACACACACCCGACAAGTCTACCCACCAGAAACAAAGCTTTCCTTAACAGGCAAGTGTTTTTAAATAGTCTTTTGAATATCCTAATAGTGTTAAATCTACCTCTGAAGTTCCAATGTGATATGCATTTTCTGAGCATGGCAAAGTGCTGATTATACTTGACTGCTGGAATTTTGCTGTAACATATACAGTGATAAAAGGTGTTCATTCCAGATCCAGTAGCAAGAGGGAGAAGATAAAGGGACAAGACAGTTACCTTCCAAGACAGGTTTGGAAGAGACTACTTATACCTAAGAACAATTAATTTCTCAGGTATAGAATTCTATTAAGAAAAAAGAAATATTCTACGTGGGCCTATTACGTTCAATGCACAGTCCTGTGCTAGGCAGTTCACATTGCTATAATATGAATTCTTAAAATCAACTCCAGTGGAGTAAGAAAAAAAAAAAGTAAGTGGAAAAATACTAAACATCAGGAAGTGCTAATCACATATAAAAAAAAAATAAATTTCAAGAAAGGTTAAGTGCCACTGCATGGAATGGTTAAATGCCAACAGTCAGCTTCAATCGTTTTTATTACAGTAAGAGGAATTTTACTCTTAATGCATAGAATTTAAAGAAAAAAATTTATATAAGCTTTTAAAAGAGGCCCTTTTGACAATTACTAGTACAAATGTGAAATAAGACCCTTCAAACAAATACCAATTTCGGTAACAGTTTACATACAGCAATAATTTATTCTGAAATGTTCATTTAGTTTCTGTGAGACACGATTCATGTCTCATTAATAAAAGAGCAGCCATCTCACCTCAAATACCAGAATATACAACAAGTTACAGCATAGCAAAAATTCTACCTACTTTCAGATAAAATCTAGTTCAGGTAAAATAGTTTCGTTCAATGTTTTACAGTTACACAGATTTGTTTTGTTTTGTTTTGAGCACAAAATAGTGTAATTGTTACACTATAGCTATCTATATGCACATCATGTGACCACAGAACTGTTAATCATTACTTCTGAAATTGAACCATCGGCTTCATTCATGCAGTAAAGCAAAGCAGGCTAGGTAAACTTGTTCATCGGGAACCATTTTACTGTGAAGTTCACAGCCACATGATTAATTATGATGTTAGATGGACTCACAAGGACTAAAACAGAATTTTTTTTGCATAAATACCAATTTCTCCCTGATGTAAGTTTAGTCAGTTTATAATCTAGAAATGATTGATAACAGCAATATATCATATCTTCTATCTGTAGTGTTAATTATTTTAAGACAAGCAATAATTAAAGGATGATGGGATGGGATGCTACTTAAATACATGTAAAACATACTGTACAAATATACTTGGCTTTACCATTTTCTTCCTAACTATCAAGAGTGCCTCCCAAAATATGACCAGTGAAGACAAAGTATACTATCAAATATGGCTTCCAGAACAAAAACCCTCTAACAAGAATCAAACCTATTTACAAAATTTTCAGTCTTTTAAAGTTTCATTTGAAACAAAATTTCTACATAGCAGTTGTAATTAACACATAACACATTCTTAGTTTCATTATTCCAGCTCTGTTTAAACGGACGTCACAAGGTAAGACCCGGAATGGCGTTTGGGACTTTGAGTTCCACTGGATTCTGTGTTGTCAGCTTTTGAATCTCGTTTCTTTGTGTTGTTATTCACTGGCGTCGGGATCTGAGATGGTCGGGCTGAAGTGCTATCTGCGCTGCTTTTCCTAGGGCTCGGGTTGTAATTAAAAGGAGTCACTCTGGCAGCAACAGTCCCACTTGGCGAACTGTGCTTGCTTGAGCTGCTAGAACTAAACGGGGTGCGCTCAGTGAGAGAACTTTCATTGGTCTCTGATGCAGGGACATTACTTTGTCCCAATTTCGTCTCAGTTCCTTTTTGGTCTGGGGCATCTACCTGAATAAAGGAGTTCAGGCGGTTTTCCAAACCCACGGTGCGAGCGGGAGCACTACCGTTACTCACATTTTGTTTTCCCTGATTATCTTTTGAATCTTTAGCGTTTGGGTTTCCCTTTTCCAAAACAGTATCAATCACTGGGGGAGTATTTCCCGTTGGAGATCTTCCAGATCTAGGGTTGTTAATGGGACAGTCCTCAATTCTCACCCAAACATCCTCTGTCTTAGAAACAGCAGGCGCCATTTGATAAATGAGAGCCTTTGATTCAGCACCATTTGCAGCACCTGAGGAAGTGGTCTGAGAACTGCTTGTGGGAGGAATTTCACTTTCTTTTATTTTTCTCCATGTTCCTTTAGTGGATACTTGGCTTTCTTTAGTTTGTTTGGTTCCTGAAATCGAGTTCACATGTTTTTCATCTTCACTTTTTGCTTTTTCACTGGATTCTGATGAAGCAGAAAGAATTGAGGATGAACTTCCAGTTCTTCTCCAAGTGCTTACTCGAGGAAGGGAGGATGAGTGTTTGCTGTGCTCACGTTTCCAGGTTCCTGACCTGTTAATGGGAAGTCTGGAAGGACTTTCAGAATGGGAGCGGGCTATGTCATGGCGCTTTACAGGTCTCCCGTCATTATACTCTATGGTGGGGCTGAGATTAGGTGGGAGTTTTCGCCACCCACCAGCCTGAACAGATGAGTGTGTAGACAAAGACATATCAGGAAGAGAAGGACTTAAAACTGGAGTCTGTGCCTGGGACCTAGTGGGAGAATCTGGTCTAGAAGATGGAGAAAGGGATTCAAATGAAGCAGATTCCTCCAATTTTCTCCTTAAGGTCGGGCTTGGCGCTTCTTTGATGAAAGTTGACTGGCGTACTAATACAGGTCTCTCTGACCTATCAGACTCACTTCCACTTGATTTAGTTGAAGACATTCTGGAAAGTTCTACCTTTTTATTGGATCCGTTGCTGCTACTCATTTGATTTAGCCCTTTGGAGGCAGACTCACTTCTTGGGATACTACTACCATTCTTGGATAAACCCGTTTGTTTAGTAAGGTTTGTCTGGCTCATCTGTCTGCCTGGGGATGTGTAAGACATTTTCCCAGAACCCGAGGACTTAGTTGAAGCAGTGCTTGGGGATGACGTCCGTGGCAGCTGAGATAACTTGTTAGGGGGACTTATTCCATTTCTACCAGGAGAAATTGAGTTTCGCCCTGGAGACTGCATAGGTCTGCTTAGCGGCTGCTGGTTGGGTCTGGAAGGAGTGGAATCTCTGGATCCTGATCGAGAAGGCCCTTTATTTGACCCAGCTGTTTGGGACGTCTGCCTGGCAACAGGGCTTAATTCTGACTTGACTGATGGCTTGGCTCCTCTGGGAGAAGTGGTAGCCGCCTGACCTTCACTAGGGCTTTTGGAGGCTGGAGTCTTAAGGGATGGGCCTTTTTTGGAAACTGGACTCGTACTTGAAGAGCTATTCCGGACTCCTGGAATATGAATCATTGTCCTACCTCGAGAGATTGAAGGCATGTTTGTTTGAAGGGGCTGCTTCATTTGGCTTGAAACTTCTGAATTAGATCGAACTTTGCCAGTAATCAAACTTTTATAAACTTTTTTCCCTCCTTTTATCCCTTTATTTTCAGATTCGATCTTTTTAGTTTCCAATGTACTTTTCTCCCCAGGTTTTAGAATTCGTGGGCCTTTATTACTTGTAAAGGGTTTTTCTTCTTGATCAGGTGTAAGATGAAATGGTGATCCCAGAGAGATTCCTGATTTCAGTGAAAGGATGGAATCTGAATCAGACGAAGCTTGTCTGGATAAACACGCAGCGGCAGCAGCTTGATGTAAACTGCTTACTATGGAATTTGCACCTTCCTGAATAGCTTTCCAATCAAAATTTTCTGAATCAGGGGATAAACCATGTTCTGAATCTGGTCTCTGTATATCTTTCAAATCAAGTGTCAAATTTTCTGCTAATATGCCACCCACATTTCTGGGACTCTGCTTTTCATTATCACCTTTGAGTCTTGAAGGCTTTTTCTTTTTTGGCATTGCAGAACTTATACATTCCTGCAACAGGTCATCTTCAGAATCAATACTCAGAGAACTGAGAGAACTGTTTCTTGAGAAACAAACAGGGGTATCTTCGACGTGAAATGATTTAGGAGCATAACCTGATGCCTGGGGTTTACTTGGTTCTCCCTGTGAGTCAGGGGGCTCTGTCTCTTTGATAGGTTCATTTTCCTTGTTGTTGTTGTTTTCTTGATCAATGTCACTCAGAGAACTCAGAGAGGAATTTCGAGAAAAGCAAACTGGAGTATTTTCAATAGCAAAATTCTGTAGTTTCTCATCAGTTGCTGCCCCTCTGTCTGGTATATCTTTGGAGGACTGGGGAAACGTAGATTGCTTCTGCAGGACAGGTTTAGACTGACCTCGATTTATTGGATGTTTTGTAACAGCTTGTGTCTTACTAGCTGACTGTTGGTTTGAGGTTAGTTCTGTGTGGCTGGTAACTTTAGCTTCTGATTCCTTATTTTCTTTCCCTTTTCTTAATTCAGCCTTTTCCCTGGAAAGGTCAACATCATCATCATCAAAATCTAGAGAACTCAAGGAATCATTTCGTGAAAAACAGTACGGAGTGCCTTCAATAGGTGTGTAATGATGTGGTGAATCAAAAGTAAAACTTCCTCTGACTCTATCTTCATTATTTGGTAGCTTATCATTGAAGTCCTTGGAATTATTTTTCGAGTTCTGTTTCTTTGAATCTTTGTTGTCTGAGAAAGTTCTTTCAGCATTTAAATTATTTTTTGAGTCTGTACTTTTCCTTACACGTGTCCTGTATTCAGTATTTTGTGGCATAGGTTTTACTGGTGAAGTAGGTTTCTTTTTCTTACCATCTAATTGATTTTTGTTAGTTCCGGATGAAGACACAGATGCTTGTTGGACCTGGTCCATTATTTTTTTCACACGGAAAGGCTTGTGACTTTTCCCCTTGGGCATAGCAGAATTAATGCATTCTGCAAGAATGTCACCTTCTTCTGTTTTATTATCATCCAGTTCAGGTACAGCTACAGATGAGGCTTTCCCTCTCTGAGCCTCATCTGTACTTCTGCCTTCTGTAGGAATGGTATCTCGTTTTTCAAATTCACCCGACTGTGCCCCTGCTCTAACCCCTTCTCCAGCAGCTAACTCATTTGGAGGGGATTCTATTGTTAGATCACTCAGAGATGTAGCTGTGGAGAAGTTTATCGGTGTCCCTTCTACACAGTACACCCGTGGCATATCATCTCCTGGTGTAAAGCTAACATGCTTTTGTGCTTGTAACCTGTTCTGTGATGGCAGAAGTTTGTACACAGGCAGCTGACTTGGTTTCCGTGCCACTGGGGGAGGTAATTTTGAAGCAGTCTGGGCTGGCTTTTTGGCTTTGCGTGAAGATTTTGTCGGCATGGCAGAAATAATGCACTCTTCTAGTATTTCAATATCATCGTCATCTGAATCATCTAATAGATCTTTTTCAGAATCAGTGGGTTTTTCTGCCTCTTTTTCCTGGTTTTCATTTGATTCTTCAGGCTGCTCGTTTTCTGTTTCATTCCCATTGTCATTTTCCTGAACTGGAGGCATGATTCTTAATTCCACATCTTTCTGAATGAATGGCTCATCGAGGCTCAGAGCACTCAGGCTAGATGAACAAGAAAATCCATCTGGAGTACTTTCTGTTGCAAAATGTAACAAAGTATCAGCATCTGGAAGAACCTGGACCCGCTGCACTGCAGCATTTACAGCGGCTTGCTTAGGTCCACCTTCTCTCTTTTCAGTGCTAGGTGCCTTATTTTTAGGTACTTCTTGCTTAGTTTGAACTGTTGGAGGGGGAGGGGGAGGAGGGGTTTTACTTCTGCTGGGTGGCATGGTTTGTCCAGGGCTATCTGGAAGGTCACTGGGGCTTATAATGCCACTCACCATTCCACTGCAGGGTTCACTCTGAACAGAGCTGGCAATCGAACGGCTCTCAAAACTATCAAGTGAACTGACAGACGTACATCTGCTAAACATGAGTGGAGTCTCCTGAACGTAGTGCTCCGGTGGACTTTTAGGTGTCTGAGCACCACTCTTTGATGGAGATTTGGCCCCTGAAGAAAATTCAACAGCTTTGTGCCTGGTTGATTCTGAAGATAAACCAGAAGCCTGGAGTCTGCTGGATTTGGTTCTAATGTGCTGTGACGCTGTTGGAACTTCACTCACAGAATCTTCAGCTGATCTAGTTCCACTGTTTTCCTTTATTTCTGCTATTTGTAGAGTATTAGCAGAATCTGTTTCCTGTGTTGTCTGATCACACCCGATTTCATCTTCAGCTGATGACAAAGATGATAATGAACTACATCGTGAAAAACAAATTGGGGTATCTTCAACACAGTACGTCTGTATTGTTTCTTGGTTGATAGAGGGAACTTTGCAAGAGGAGGAGGTGGCTTTTTGGGTCTGACCACTTCTGCTCTGGGCTGAACTTGGATGGAGCTGGTTCTGCCTCTTGGCGTTAGATGAAGGTGTGGATGTATTCTCACTGCTCGAAGAGATGTGTTCAGTCTTGGTGCTCTGTCCAGATGAATTCTTTGAGAATGAAAATGCTGGTTTCTGTGAAGAAGGAATGTCTGTGGCATATTTTAAACTATAATCAATAGGTTGATCCACGTGATGTTTTTCTTCATTATATTTGATGCTGTAATTGGTTGGTCTCTCCTCCTCCTCATGCTGCTCTTCCTCAGAGTAACGTTCACTATAGTTGGTTGGCTTATCATCTTCATAGTCATCTTCCTGGCACAAAGACTGGTTGACATTTTGATTAATTCCATGATTGGAACCTACTCGATTTGTTTCTGAACCATTGGCTGCTCTGGACCGATATGGGGAAACACATTCTTGCTGTCCATAATGTGGCTGGAACTTGAGGTGTTTATCATCAGTGCTCTCAGGATATACAGGATAAGTTGTGCTTTGACTCCTTGATTGTCTTTGCTCATTTTGCTTTATTTCATCTTCTATTATATGTTTGGGTCTTGCCCATCTTTCATTCTGTGAGGGACTTTGCCTTCCAGAGTTCAACTGTTCATCTGAATACTTAAGACTATAATTTATTGGTGTATCTAGTTCTCCATCATTATCATCCATATGATTTGCACTATGTATTTTATGGGCTAGGTCAGCTGGATATTGACCATAGCTGCAAAACTTACTTTCATCATCTTCAGAATAGGATTCAATTGAAGGTTTCATCTGACCTCGTTTACCATAACCATCACTACTACTGACACTATTTAAACTGTCATTTGAAGACCTCTTATATTCTACTTTGGCATACGGCATTGGACATGTCCTGTTTGAATTTTCTGACTTGGTGAAGTTGTAAGTGTTTGCATGTGCGTGGGCAGTAGAGCTTCTTCTCAGTGCATTCCTCTCATCTGTCCCACAGTGTAATTCGGTGGTAGACCCAGAACTTCTGTCTTCCTGGGAGGTATGAATGGCTGATACTTCTTCCATGACTTTGGCAATCTGAGCTGCAGTGGTGGAAATCTGCAAACCTCGCTTTGACGAGGTTCCTGGATTTTCTGTTGCTGGGTGGTAGCTGCCGAGGCCAATACCTCGTTCTCTCTCCAAACTTCTATCTTTCTCAGAACGAGAACTATCTAAACTTCCCCTTGATGAAGAGGAGCTGGGCAACACTGTGGTATTTAAGTATGGTGACAGGACAGTCATGTTCCCAGCATTAAAGTTGTCTGACCTATTATCATCATGTCGATTGGTGTCAAAAACGTAGTCCCCATAGAGACTCTGCTTGTGTCTTTGTTTACTACGATGAGATGCCTTGGGACTTAAATTGTCAATATTGTCAAAGGTTTCTGATAAGTGCTGAGCATCTAATTCTGCTTCTAGGGCTTTTTGTTTCCTGACATGAAGAGAAGGCAAGCTTGAGCCAGGAGACATGATATTGGCATCCTTATACTTTGCAGGCCTGTTTGCCATGAGATTCCTTAAAGCTGCAGCGCTTCCCATAGCAATCATTTTGTGCTTGGAATGAATGAGGTTCTTGAGCATGCTGACTGCCCCCATGTCCCATAACGCTTCCTGGTCTTTAGGATTTCTTGCTGAGAGATTCCACAAGGTTCCACATGCATTACTGACTATTGTCAGGCTGTGAGATTTCAAATGTTGTAATAAGGTTTGTAAGCAATTGTTCTCTCTTAGGACTTGCCTGAAATAAAAATAAGAGATCACAAAAGTAAGGTAAAAATCTGTTTGTAGTAACAACAAATAAAGGGACAGAAAACAAATTTAAGTCTAAAGATAACTACTAAAACCTATTAACAACAGGCAAAGTAAAATTATGCCAAATTACAATTATAAATAATGTTGCTATTAATTGCAGAGTATATGTATCTTTTTGAATTAAGTCTTATTTTGTGATTGGCTTTATTCCTTTGATAACTATGTAAGTTTAAAAAGCTAAAGCTCTAAACGTTCTCAGAAACAATGAACAGTACATATATGTAAATTTTAAAAAGTGCAGTATATTGTATATATGTATTTACATGCAATATATTGTATATGTGTAAACTGTAACAATTCTACTTAATAAAACTGAAAAATGAAAAACAACAAAAAAATTATGCCAACTTATACTATACATTTCAAGCTCTGCATAGCTCCTTTTGTTCTTAGTTCATTTAGTGTTTACTGTTTTAAAGTACTCATCTGTTTGACTAAAAGAAGTAAAAGTGTTAATTTTAATCTATTTTGCATTTCCTATTCTGACCAAAGAGCTTTTAAAATTTTTTCTTGAGCAGATATATTTACTTTATTTACACAGTGACAGATTATCTCAGTTTAAAGACTATACATATATTATGAAATTTTATGCTGAACAGGGACTCTGTGGTAATTTAATCTATGAATGGGAACATGACACCCATCCATAGATTAAATTGAGACCTCTTAGAAGAGGCAGACAGAAGAATCAATCAATAGATCTTTACATAGTCGGGAAGGACTGTCAGCTGCGACGTCAGCAAATTGACTTTTCAGATAATCTCTCTGTCTCTGACTTGATTTTTGTAATGCTGCCATTCCCCCTTACAACTGTTCTCTGGCAAATTGTGTGTGTAGTTGTTATTTTAAAAAATAAAGTGCTGTGAGCCACCACAAGATCCTGTATATTTTTCCCTGTGCTACACAGTACAATCTTGTTTTTCTATTCTACATTTTGAAATCCCAGCCTGTCCCTTGACAATAGATGTATGTATATTCATGTATAAGTGAAAAATTGTGCTCTACACTGGAATTTGACACAACATTGTAAAATGGCTATAGCTCAATAAAAAAAAAGTGAAAAAAAATAAAGTGAAAAAAAGTTTTCAAAACATTTGAAGGTAACCCTAAAAACAAGAGTTAAGAATCAGCATAATGAATGTTAGGGTCTGAAAGAGTTATGGCTTGTTTAGTGCATGGTAAACTGAAGTGTAACGACAGCAGATTCAGCCCTGGTGGGCTTTAAAACTGATTGGCAAGAGTGCAATGAACTTTAACATGGTGGCTTTCTCAGCACCAGAAGACACCTGCGTGCTTACTGAGTTTAAGAAGTCTTCTCTGAGTAGCTGAAAGGGGTATAAGGCTTGTAGTTTGTGCATCAAAAATTTAAAGAAAAGGTGTTTGCATTCTTACAAGCCCTTTTACTAAAATTACCTCATGGTCTTTTTGAAAATGAGAGAGGAACAATACAGGATAAAATTTTTTTAAATGCTGTGAAAGGCCCCCATATTTTTGTTGCGATAATACAGAGCCCAAGTTCTGAAAAACATGTGCCCTGCATCTGAGGTGCTCTCTCAGATGTCACAGCTCTGCAAGATTGGATGAATTACTGATGCTATGAGGTCACTAGAAAAATGTGAACCATGTACTCTCTGGATCATACCCATAGGTTTTTGTTTTTTATAAGCCTTATATTCCTTTAAGCCATACTAACATACAGGAAGGGATTTTGTTCTCTGTAATATTTATGACTTTTTTTCCCCCTCTACACATGGGTTATACCTTTCGAGTACCATCTGTTTATTTTTAGACATCTTTACAATACCTTGAACTTTCATTAGAATATATTAATTAATAAATTAGAATAGTTACATTTTTCACTGTAATAAATGTAATTTGACTTAGAACTTGAATAATTACACAAAACACTGCTTATAGTGAGTCTCTCTGAGGGCATGAATTTTACAAATTCATTTAAAAGTAATACAAAACTCTGTATTTACCTGTGGTCTTCATTTGTAGCTATCAAGCTGGACACATTCCGTAATATCCCACCTCCACTTTCAATAATGGCTAAGGTATTTGTCTGGCTCCGGTAAGTGAGAGTGCCAACCAAAAATGCAAGTGCGCCATCTACGGCACATATATCAGCTTTATTCTCAGTGCAATGTGCTGACAAATTCCATAAGGCACTCAATACGCTTTTGAGGGTTGATTCCTATTAAGAAGTAGAATATGTGTCATCTAATTAGAGTTGGAATTTCCCTCTTATAACTTCTCTGTTTACATACTTCTCTTGAGTAAGTTATCTTATTATTATTTTTTAAAATCTCCCTTGCTGCCCATCCCTCACCGGTAAAGTATTAGAAACTCTTCATTTTGAAAAACTTCATAAAATACCAAATGGAACTTAAGTCAGTGATATCCCCATGAAAAAAGCAGAATGCAGTATTAAACTAATGACCTTTATTAACCGTACTCTAAGTGTTTAGAAAGTGTACACATATCTTACAAGAGCTTATATTAAAATATGAAACAGAACTGATGCGTATTCTGAAAAGATAACATTTTTCAGGGGAAAACACACTAAGAAAAAACCCTCTATATGCTGATATGGAAAGACATCTGAGATGTATTATTAAATGAAAAGAGCAGGTGCGGAGAAGTATGTATAATATTCTGTTTGTATAAAACCATATTTATATGTGGTTGATTCAAAAGTAACAATATAACTTATTAAAAAGAAAGTATAATGGAAAAACTTCAACTTTTTAAAGCTCCAACAGAAACAAAGTAATTACAAAAACCAGAACTCCCTGGTATACAGTATCATAGTAAAATGTCAAATTATAATTGCCATAGAAGCACTCTGAGTACACAGTTAAGGATATCTGGTCAAAACTTGCCATAATCCTGATGTCAGTCTTTCTTCTTACTACAAATCGATCAAGGAACAAACCAACATTCATTACAAATCTGCTCTGTGCCTATCACAATTTGAGGCACTCCAGAGGATACAAACATAGCAAACTTATACTTGCTTTGAAAGTGCTTATTTACTGTGGAGGAAAAAAGGATGCAAAACCGTACATGAAGCAAAGACTCTAAAGGAAAGCTTATTGCTGCCCAAATTTAATCAAATAAATAAAATATTTCACGGAGGAGAGCAGCTCTGTATAAAAGACCTGTACACTAAGATAGAAGGCAGGGGAAGCAGAATGAGGAAAGGCATGGAACTGGGAATAAGCAAGGGAGGCCCAAAGAACAAAGAGAAGACACAGAGGAGATCAAAGTCCATGCTGGGGCACTGTGAGAAGTAAGGTCAGAGAGGTAAAAGAAGGCCCTGAATGTCATGGCACACATTTTGGGCCTAACCCAAAAGGAGATAGCCACTGGAATATCTTCATCAGGAAATCAAATGAAAAAAACAATGTGGGAGCAGGTTTAGGTACTATTTATCAGGAGTCAGGGAAGAAATGCTTTCATCAATCAACTTTAATCACATTCTGACTGAGGTAAAGGTGGGACAGAGTGTCCTGAGAACAGAAAAAATGGCAAGAGTTTAGAGGGGTGAGCTAAACTGACAACTGACCTAGAGGTGAGGGTTGAAAGCAGGAAAACAAGTTGCTCTGAGACTACATATAGAGCGCCAAGGGCTTTGTTTCAAAGCAGCTTTACAGTTAGAGAAGAAACGATTACAAGTTGGAGAAGTACAGGTAGTAAAAACAAAGGGAAGAAATTCAATAAGGTACATGATCAAAAAATATCAAATATAGATGTAGGTAGAAAAGAAAAAATACTAGTTAATCTATGAAGATGGATTTTGTTACAAGCAAAGTAGAAGGGCCCAAAAAAGGTATGGCCAGTTAAAAAATGCAGCAAGTGACTACCTGCTCAGGGTTTTGGTTGTTACAAGAAAAAGAGAAATACAGCAGAAGTTAAAAAAGCAACAGAGGACTTTTTTTTTTTTATTTTCAAAATATCAGGTTTTTATAGATAAGCTGAAACATAAAAAGCCTCCTCCTCTACATCCAGGAGAGAAGATATAGAAGACAAAAGTAAGGGACTAACAACTCCGAGTAAACAGCAACACTTAAGGGCAGAGTGCAGGTGAAGGAACGGTTCTGCTGTGCAGAAGACAGAGCCAGTGAATGATGGTAAAATGATGCAGTACACGGGGAACATAGAAGGTAGTTCTGATTCTCTCAATCATCAGCAGTAAATGAAGCTGAGAAGGAAGAGATGATGAATTAAAAAGAGAAAGAGAATGTTCATAATGCCTGTTGCACTGAATGTAGAAAAAGGGAAAAATAAATTCTAATAATGCTAACCAGAAGCAGGCCCAAACCAGAAATGGGTATTATAAATTTCTGATGGGCTAGTTTTTCCAAGATTGGGCTTGCCTTAAAAATTTATAGATGAATTTAGGGAGAAATGATCTTTAAACTACTACTCTTCCTTTACAAGAAAAGGGTATGTCTTTCCTCTTATTACAGTCTTCTTTTATGTGTCTTTTAATTTAACTTTCTTGGTTTGTAGCATTTAGTTTGTATGTAGATCTCTGAAGTCCTTGAGAGATAGTATTGAACTATTCAGCAGTAGTACAAGTTCCCATAATACATACAAATAAATTAAATCTTTCTGAAAATACACAGGGTTGATTAGAGAGGAATCTTAAAAGTGTGCATGGCACTAATTTTTTGGTATAATTTTGTTAAGGTATAGTTAGAGAACCATAAACTGCACATATTTCAAGCATGCAATCTGATCACTTTGATGTATGTGTATATCCAAGAAACCATCACTCAATCTAACATTTATATCATCCCCACAAAGTTCCTTGTACCCCCTTGTAATCCACCCCTAACCCCACACTAATGATCTGTGTTCTGTCATTACAGATTACTGCATGGGCCAGTAGTTCATTCTTTTTTATGGCCAAATAGTACTCCACTGGTCATTCTTTTCTGCAGTGTCAGTACAAGTGTTCTGCTGATTTGGTAGTGTTTTAAAGGTACCTTTATGCAGACCCTAAGTATATTTGAATATTACCTTTCTTTTTCCAGTTTTGAGATGCAGTTGACATATAACATTGTGTAAGTTTTACGGTGTACAGCATAGTGATTTGACTTACACCATGAAATGATTATCACAATAAGTTTAGTGAACATCTATCATTTCATATACACACGAAACTAAAGAAATAGAAAAAAATATTTTTTCCTTGTGATGAGAAACTCCTAGGATTTACTCTCTTAACAACTTTCATATATAATAATAAAGCAGTGTTAATTATGTTTATCACACTGTGTATTATATCCCTAGTATTTATTTATCTTATACTGGAATTTTATACCTTTTGACCACTTCTGAATATTATCTTTATAACCAGTTATTTAGTTGAATACTCTTATTTCTAATAAGAAATATTTCTAATAATTTTTCAGCTGATCTTAGGTTTTCTAAGTGTAAACAATGTAATTTAGAAAAAAATACATAAACCAACCCCCCCCCCAACTCTGCCTTCTCTGGAAAGGAAATTTTGAAGAGAAAAATGTAGGCTGTGAATCCAAGGGGACTGGCTGGGTGAAAGGAAGCCCAGATTAGCTAAAAAGACTTGCTTAGTCCTTCTCAAATTTCAATTTTAAAAAGAAAACTTAGCTTAGCTTCTGAAGAAGATATCCCACCTGGAGATAGTTTCCTTTTGTAAACAAATTATTATGTGAGGGATTCCTCACCTTTAGGTTTGATTACCTCTTGATAAGGTTACTATCAAAATCTGAGGACTTTGTGGGATTGAGATTTGGACAGCACAGATGTTAACACTTACACCAGTGACTCTCAAGTAGGAGTGATTCTGTTCTTCCCTTACAAGGGACAGTTGGTAATATCTGGAGACATTTCTGATTGTCATGACTGAGGGGAGGGTGTGCTGTCATCTCGCAGGCAAAAGACCAACATCCAAGGCACAGATCAGTCCCCCCAAACAAAGAATTACCTTGTCCAAGATGCCAACAGTGCTGAGTCTGAAAAACTTACTTACACTAGGCCACCTTGTACAATCTTTTCCATCTTAATATTTTACAAATTTGGAGGTGTCTGAGACTAGGGGGATTGGTGAGATAAGCAGGTCAGAAATTAGTGAGTCTCAGGGGTGGGAGAGACCAGCAAAAAAGTATCCAAGGATGAAATCCATACTGCAAGACTTAATGTTTTCAAAGGTACCTTTTTCACTTCCAAAGCACATTCCATCAATGCTTTCACACTTCCAACTTCACGCAATGTCTTTTTACTATTTACATCTGCTCTCCAAGACAAATTCCTCAAAACACTTGCAATAACCTGCAAATAAATCAATTTTAGAATAATTTGTATATAAAATTATTTATACTAGTTGCTTTCTTATTCTTAATGGTAAAGAGTAGGAATCTTTCAAATAAGAAATTCTTCCTAAATGCTAGTAAGGTGCCAAAAGGAATTCCTACAATATAATTATTTTCCTCTCTTTTGGTGTTAACATAACCACAGTTTAAACATGAGCTGCCAAATACTGAGCCACTGCTTAATTTAATCTACGCGGAATATTAATGCACTAATGTCAAAAAAAAAATGTGGCATTCTAAGTAGTACCTGCTGTAAGTCCTCACTTTCAGATTTTAGTTGGGCCACAAGTGCTCTCATGCAGCCTTTCATAGAGCATAGCGTAGCCTGTAAAATCAGACACGGGACAGAGGGTCAACAACAAGGCAAACTGAAGCTGTGCTTTACTTTTGACTAGTACCCTTCAAATCCGGTTTTAATTGTCTCATCTTAATCCTAACTAATATTTTACCCATAAAAGAACTAGAAACAGATTACATAAATGAAAGGTAAATACCCTCCTAATCCTTTGCTATCTGTTCTTCCCCTGGCAAAATGGAAAAATAAAGTGAGTAAGTGGTAAGAATTGATAAGCAAAGGGTTTTAAAGTCTTTTATTTGGATGGTACCAATATGTGTGTAAGCTTGTGGACTTTTGTGTCAGTCATCAAGATTTCCAGACTTCTGCTATCATTCCTGGGAATAGCATTTTAAGTGTGATTACATAAATCCAGTACTCTGCTCCATCTTTTGCCTTTGTTTAGGTATAAGACAACTAAATGAATAAGGATACATAGTGGCGCATGATAGGTTTTTATTAGTCAGTGTTCAACAAGGCGAGTGACAGAAAGAGAATGAAAAGTAGTTTGTATGAAAGTAAAATAACTCATACCAGAGATATCATAAGAAACTGATCTTATAAAACATACCTTGTTGGCTACATCTCCAAAGGTCAAGTTTGTCAAAGCCATTCCTGCATACCGTCTTAAAGTAATACTGTAGTGGTCATTAGTAAGCCCATACATTTCACAGTCCACTTGCAATAATTCTGCAATGGCCTGTAGTCCCCCTAATTTAAAAAGGGCAAGAGGAAAAAGACAATAATCTAAAATAAAACAAATTGGTACCAAGTTTATAAATTAATTATTAGGAAAAAAACTCGAAGAATGAACATATATGGCTTAAATTTGTCTTCAGAATAACAAGCTACAAAAAATGTTATAAAGGACTTTTGTGTAATATATTTATAAAGTGCAAGTGACAACTATTCCATTTTCTGCCAGTTTCTCCACCCTCCAGCCCCTTGTCTTACTGAGTGAAATGAGCATTATACTCTATTTACTGCACATACACTGTATCTTGTCAATGATGAAGGCTATTTTCTAACACTAAGTCTTCCTAAATGTAAGCAGTAACTTATTTTTATTATTAGGACTTTATAAACACTCTTCATTATTACACACTGTTGGCCTAATTACTTTATCTCCCAAATAATTTTTAGTATCCTTAGGAATACTAAAACTTCTAAGTCAAACTGTCCATGAAGCAAAGCTTACTTTTTTGTGAAAAAGAATTACCTATTCAACTTATTACTAAGCTCTATAAAACCACCTTTTATGTTTAAAAAAATTTTTTTCTTACTTTTCTGTGATACTCACAAAGTGCCAAATACCAACACTAGGATTTAGTATTTTCTTTCCCCTTGATTCCCACCACGGGGTATACTCAACAATGCCCACAGCGGTCAACATCAGGACAGCAAGGAGGAAAATGAAGGGAAAGCAAAGGGAAAGACATAAAGGAAGGGGTAGTAAAAACAAAAAGAAAAGAAAACAAAAACAAAAGGTGAAGCAAGATGATAAGGGAGTGAATAAAAGGGAAAAATAAAAATGCACATGGAGGCTGTTCAAAATATTATTCATCATCAATATTAATCATCATGGGACTGGGGATTTTTTTTGTCACAGAGAAGCAGCTTAGAAAAAAAGAAGATGAATAGAAACAGGCAATTCTTGGATTTTATAAGTCTAAACAGTCAGGTCATTAATCTAAAAGAAGACTTGTACATTTAATATTTTTGTAAATGATCCAGAAGGGCCAGTATGTAGAGGGATTAGCAAGTTTGCGTAAGAGACCAAGTTCTATCTTGGGTTAAGAATTCCAGGCCAGGGGATTTAACTGTTAGAACATTTGTATAAATCTTTATGACTAGCAGTAATGACAGATGAGTGTGACTGTAGCTAAGGAAAAATTAATTTGCTTAGGGAAAATCCAAACCATATTTAGGAAGATGTTCCTCCATCCACCCATGATGACAGAAAAATAAACAGCTAATGAACAAAATATGGTCATTATCTTTGTGGAACTTACAGATTAGAGCAAAGATAGCCACTGAACAACTAATTAAGTGTAATGGATTGTGTAGAAGCACAGGGCAAGTTAACAGGTGAACTTAACCAAGACTGGGAGGATCACGAAAATGGCTGAGGAAATAATGTTTAACCTGAGACCTCAAGGATGAATGAATATCTTAAAAGGGTGGGGCAGGGACAATAAAGACGCATTTTAGGAGCTAAAACAGCATGCACAAGGGCTACTGGCCCTGAAATATACAGCAACAAGGAGCGGATCACAAGATGTGGCCAGATCATGCAAGACTTTATGTGCCACACTAAGGATTTGAGGCAGGGGAGGGAGTAATTAGATACATGTTCTAAACAGTTTCCATGGTTACAGGCTGCAAAATGGATTATGATTGGAAGTGAGGAGACAAGTTAAGACAAGGCACTGCAGAGCAGGAGAGATGACACAGGCTTGCTTGGGCTGGAGATGCAAAGAAGAGCAGTGATTTGAGATGTATTTAAGAACGGGAATTGAAGCAGTTACGAGATATAGGGGATAAGGACAGAGTCATGGATATCTTCTAAGATTCTGGCTGCATCCACTGGGTTGCCTGGAATGCCATTTTCTGAGAAAAGGAACCCTGGAAGAGACAGATTTGGGGATGGAGCAGACAGTAAACTCAGTTTGTGTCAGCTGAGTGAGAAATGTCTGAAAAATCATCTCAGTGAAGATGTTAGATGAATAGTCTGATAATATGTCTAAATCTCAGGAGAAAGAACTTAGATTAAGATGTAAATTTGAAAAACACTGTAAATAAAGCCATGGAGTAGAGGATACTGCCGAGGGAGAGAGGGAAGAAAGCCCAGCACAGAGCTTCAAAACATTCTACTATGTAATGCCTGGGTAAAGACGAAGGAACCAATAAAAGAACTGAGAGTTTTGATCCAGGAAATCGACCTGAGAGCCTGAAGGCACTGGCCAAGTGTACTGATGAGATCACCAAAATTGAGGATTATAAAGCAGAAGATCAAAGCCAAAACAAAACATACCATGCTTTGTGCCTACATAAAATCCTGTCTGGAAAAGCAGTATCTGTGGTACTTTTTAAAGAAAGGTGAAATGATCTGAGGAAAATCCCAAGAAGGCACTTGAGTACTTTTGTGTGGAAAAAACAAAAATCTTAGGACTTGATTATGAAAACAAAGATTAAAGAAGGATATAGTCCATGCCAACAAAACCACGAAGAACGTGGCTAATGAAAAAAGAACAATAAAATTTAGGTTATCATATAAAAGAGAGAGCCCTTAATGATTTCAGGCAAATAAAAAGAAAACTTCCAGTGAATTTTAAGGCAAAGAATCCACATGTTAAAACTATAAATGGATTCACAAAAATATGATGTGAATTCATGATTGACAGAATGACAAACAGGTTGCCCTTAGGAAAATTAGGATGTTTCAAGGTAATGCAGAGGTGATGAGCATATGCTTGCACATTTTTCTTAGTGTCTGTGTTAGAAAATAGTGGTCCAGATGAACCAAATATTACCCCAGATAGTATCTCATAACTTTATAGATAGTACAGGATCAATGGCTTCAGGGGACATTTAACAGGATCCTTAATTTAAACATCAAAAAAGATACAGAAAGATGACACTTAATTTTTTAGAAGTATATTATTCTTCTTTTACTGGGTTCTTTTACATTTCATTAACATGAAATGTCTCATTCTAAAATAGGTATTAGGGGCTCAACATCAACATTTGATACAGTGGTGTTTCACAAAAATTCCTGATCATAAGAATCACCTAGGCCACTTCAGATGTGATTACTAGGTTCCCTCCTCTGGAGATTGTATTTTGCTAAGTTTGATTACCAAGGGCCAGAGAACCTACAAGGTTTGACAAGTGCCTCTCTGGTGACCATTATGATCTAGTTTGGGAAATACTAGTGCAAATACATTACTAGTTCCTTGAAAGTCAGGACCGCGTCCTAATCATTTTTGTACCTAGTACCTAGCAGTTTCTGGGACAGAGCCGAGAATTAATAAATGTATACCTCACTGATACTATAGTCTAAAATTTGTAATAGTCATAGATGCAAACTTAAATCAACCTAATAATTACAGAATTTTCTATATGTACAAGTAACAGTCCCAGGAACTTCTCTTTACCTAACCGGACTTCTTTCCTCCTTATCCCCCACTGTCAGATCACTTGTGCTGTCTTACTCTATCTCCCCACAATCCACACACCCTGATCCTTCTTTTTGCTCCAGTGCAAATGCAGAGGCTAGGAGTGAGAAGGTCATCCCTTGTGGCTACATCCCCAGCAGTCACACCCCCAGAGGCCCCGTCCTGCTCCTCACCTGAAAGCCCCTGCCCTAGCTCCTGTGATGAAATGCCCCGGGGAGCCTTCCTACCTGAAGAAGGAAGAGGAACAAATACTGAGTCTAGGTTTTACTTTGAAATTCAGATGGTTAATGTGTCAGTCCTAGTCTACAGTTCATTGGAACACAGGACATTTATTAAAAAAAAAACAAAACAAAACCAAACCAAAAACCTTTGCTGGAGCTTAAAATTTGATTAGTTTTCCTGTTTATTCATTATTTCCCCCATTATGACTAATGTTAAAAAAAAAAAAAAACACCCTAACATAAAAATTTCACCAGTGCTGACTGTATTGAGGTAGGGAGAACTCACAAGATCATACTCAGTTCCACAGGAGGCTGGGAGGGATGGGGGAAGGAAAGAGAATCAAGCTGCCCACCGCTAGGGCCTGGGGGAAGAAAAGCATGGCTGGAGGGCAGGCCTGAAATCACAAAGCACAGAGCCTCCCAAAGTGATGACTCTGAAGGAGACAACACTCAATTTTGCCGTTTAGGTTCTCTGTGTTTAAGAGTCTCATGACTTTGTCACTTTTAAGATAAATGATGAATCACAATGATGAGGTGGTAGGAATACAAAGCTGGAACATAACGTATACAAACAGCACAAAAAGCAAGGGCACAGCTACACTAAGATGGGAACTCAGTGCATGGTTCTTGCTTGTGGCATGACTAGAGAGATCCAGTTCACATGAGATGGCTCAGCATAATGCAACTTATAAAGACCACACGTGCAAAATGAACCTAGAAATCAAAGAAAAACCATTACATGAAAAATGGGGTGCACAAATGCAGGTTATAATAGGTTCAGAGTGTGTGATAACACATACCTAAAAGAGTAATCTTTGCAAAATTAACGGAATGTTTCTAACATAAATTAGAGTGTAATGCTGTTCTATATTAACCAGTTTCAGAGATAACCACGCTGCTTATCATGAAAAGCCAGTAAAGTACTGATAACCATGAGGATAAATGAGAATCTTAGTAATAATTTCTTCTGGTATCCATCAGAAGTGACTGAGTTCAAGAATAGTCATGCAGCTCCACGTCTCAAAACAATTCAAATTACCTTCCCCATCAACTGTCAGCCAAGGTCTACTTTGACAAGAGGGGCAAGAGTGGCCCATTTAGTATTTTTTCTAATCTTCGGCTAAGATATTAAAAATCCAAGTAAGGTTATAACAGGGTAGCAATTTCTGTCACTTAGGACATTTTCTCCTCTGGACACCAGAATATGGTCATTTGGTACAAGAGGGAAGCAGGTGGTACTAGAAGTTAGTAGCCTTGTATCCCAATACCACAAGGATGAAAAATCTTCAGTATTCTTCCATGGCATTAAGAAATATTTTGTCTTACCAAGTTCATTCATTGCATGTCTATGCTCTTCATCAAATGAAAGTTTCATTAGAACACACACAGCAGGACAGATTTGATGTTCAACAGGAGCTGGCACTGAAAAATAAAATTGACATAAACCGTAGCGCTTTGTTTCCTCTAAAGCAGCGAGCTTTGTTATACTTAAAAAATACTTAGGGCTCACGAATATATCCCCAATGCATAGCAGTTTAGTGAATCAACAAAAATTTGCTGAATAGATGAATACCATAAACATGGAAAGGAAAATATAGGTAAAGAGTTTTTCTTGCTTCCATAAAAATGTTTAGCTCTCATCAGCCTTTGACTAGGTCTGTTAGAATAAGTCCTATGCAAGTTTATGCTATAACTCAAATAATAACTTAAAATTATGACTCTATGAAAGAATAAAAACATTTTGGTATAAAACTTTCTATTTATAATCTCTATTTAAACTATTGTCATGACTATGGCTTAAAGGCACATGGTTGTATACAAATGTAGTAGAGAAACCTAGTATAAACCTAGTAGAGAAAGTATCTAGTATCTACACAGACACTAGATAGTAAACAAAAATTTAAAGAAAAGGTGTCCAAGAAAATGTACCTCCACATTTAATACTATGCACAAAGTTTCAAAACTGTTACTTGAAACAAAAATTTTAAAAGCAAGTCTGTTTTTCAGAAGTAGTAATATTTATTCTGTTTAACTTTTCTGAGAACAGGTATTAAGAGCACAAAATGCAAGTCAGTATGTAGTTGTGGGTACCAAAGAAAACAATCCAGAAACACAGTGTTTCCCCAGTAAAGTACCTTGTTAGTTCTCCTCATCCCTAGGACGAATAGATACAAAGGACTACATCTGCTGTTCTCTTATTCTCGAAAAGTTTTAAACTTTGATTAAATTCGTCTTTATACCTAACCTAAAACAAATCTGCTAAATTTTTATGGATCATGCTCTCATCATCACTCCTCCTCCTGCTCCCCAAAATCAAGATGCTGACAACAGTCCTTTGTCATGTGTGTGTGTGCATGTGTGTGTTATCAGGTGAAAGGAAGGTCTTACCTTATATACTTACTGCTTTTGGTTCTTGCTACAGGAATGAAGTAAGTTAGGTCCCCAAGGGTCCCAACTCCCATGTTCCCTGCTCCTGAGGCCAAGGGTTTCTCCCTGAGCAAAGAGCTGGGTGGCTGATCACCCCCAG
This sequence comes from Camelus bactrianus, assembly GCF_048773025.1. Lineage (NCBI taxonomy): Eukaryota > Metazoa > Chordata > Mammalia > Artiodactyla > Camelidae > Camelus > Camelus bactrianus. The sequence continues at coordinate 78,765,399 of NC_133541.1, forward strand.
CAACTGGGGCCCCATCGCCTGAAGCAGGGTGGTGCAGGAGGAAGAGCACTGGGCTGAGAGTCAGAAGATCTGGCCACTGATCATGGCTCCACCACCTACTAGCTATGAGGCCACAGGCAAGTCTTTTAGCCTCTCTGAGCCTCAGTTTCTTCATCTGTAAAATGGAGATGATAATACCTTCCCTTCCTACTTCACAAGGCTGTTGTGAGGATCAAATAACAGATATAACACAGCTCTGTAACCACTGAGTAGAGTGATATGCAAATATCAAAGATTATGACTTGACACTAATAGCTGAAGGAACTTATGTAAAGTCACTTTCTTGAGCTTAATCTATAAAATGAAAGAGATGGACAACTTAAGTGCTCAAGTTCTTTGTGGATCTTCTATGCTATGACTCTATATGTCTGTCTTGATTTTCTGCTCTTTTTTGGTTGCATTGTAGTACACGTAACATTTTCCTTTGCTGATTTTTTCTAGGGAAATACAGAAATTAAGCTTTAAACTATGTTAGCAGTGTAGATGGGTAATATGAATTTCCCACTCCTATTCATAAAGACACCATCCTAACTAAAAAAGTTTTCATTTCAGAAACTTTAGCATTTGCTTTGTAACATGCACTATAGGGAACATACTTGGATTTTTGTCCTGGTCCATGCCTTGTTCATGGGCTTCCTGCCACTCCCAACAGGTTTCACAGTAAGCTCGTATCTGTTCCAAAAGATGAAGGACTCGGATTTCACGCCTGCCTCTCTTGTCATCAGGCTGTGAGTGAATGATGTTGTGGAGTGCTGCACTGGCCCTGGCCCGAGCCTCTTTACTGCCCCGGGAATTTCCCAACAACACAGAGTCTTTGTCATTGCCATGTAAAAGCTGGATGAGGAGAGGAAGACATCCAGACTGTCGCATGGATATACAGCTGTCTTGGGAGCTAGACATAGCTAGCAAAGTTCGCGACATATCATCCTTATCATGAGTACCAAGCATTGACAACAATGAATACACCATTTCCACCTGTGGGCCAAATGAGTTTAGAAACAAAATTATGACTTTAATATCCAAAAGTCAACACCAATGAAGTGATGAATGGGATATTTATTGTAACTCATTAAAAAAACAAAAACAAAATCAAAACCCCTCTCCAGGATGAAGTAATGAGCGTTATTTCAAAATCCATATAATCATCACAAATTTGTTTATGAGTAAATATTAGTAGTGGTAGTATATAGTGTTGAAAGACAAAGTAGGCTCTTGCATACTTAAATTGTTGTTTGTCTGGATCAGCTGGTGATAATTCATTGATTATAATGAACGACAATCAACTTTTTTTCCCTCTCTCAAAACACACACACACACACACAGCTAGAAATGTGGTTTATCTAAATTCTTTACATATTAAAATTTTAATTTTTTAAAATCTACAACCATGATCAATAAATAGGAAACATTTTTAACAATTATTATTTACTAAGTACTAGTTCCAGCAATCACTAAACCTCACCAGATTACAATTATAATATCGTTAAAATTATGATTTCTCCCTTATACAAGTAAAAATCTGTTATAAAATGAAAAATGCCCTGATCATATAGGGGTACAAAGTGAGGATTCTTATTCAACTTTCTCTTTAAAGCAGCTGGTAAACATCAATTACTCTCTGACAATGAGTTCTAAGACTTTACTTAGGAGCTAGAGCTATTGCGTAAAAGTAGAGGCTTATCATATAAAACGTGTATCAAGTCTTTCAATTAGTGGTTCTTAATCAGGGGCTATTTTGACCACCCTGAGGCACATTCGGCAACGTCTTAGAGACATTTTTGGTGGTCACAACTTGGGAGGAAAAGCGACAAGCATCCAGTGGGTAAAGACCAGATGAATATCTGCTGCTAAATATCCTACAGTGCAATGAGGAATTGTCCAGCCAGTAATGCTGAGGTTGAGAAACTCTACTCTAAAAGTGCAAACACACACCACTCTTAGATATGAAAGCTTTGGGAAGGCAGTACAGAACTGAGGACAAACAGGCTTTCAAATTCTGGCGCCACCATTTACGAGTGAGCTGCGTGACATGACCAAGTTATTGGAGTTCTCTGAGGCCCAGTTACCTCAGTTGCAAAATGGAGAAATTTACCTAATAGTGTTTACTTTGTGAAGATTAAATGAAATAATACATGTATAGGACGGTAACTGGCATTCAAAAATCTAGTAAGGTCTTAGTATTACCATCATAAATCACTTGAAAAGGAAATGGTACTCTAGTTGCCAGTGTTCATGCAACAGTGCTGCTGAGCATCAGAAATTTCCATTATAGTAAAAGCTACTTGTTGATGTTGGACAGCTCTGGGGTTGAATCCCAATTTAATTACACAACAGCTGTCTGAACCTCTTTTTTTGCTCCAGTATTCTCATTTTGAAAAGAAGGACAAGAATATTTCAAAGGATTTTCGACAAGATCATAGAGAATAAACATACAATTTCTAGCACAGTTACTGGCATACTAGTGGTCCCAAGCAGCAGATATTATGAGTTATTAAAAGGATTAAGTCTCATATTAACAATACCACTGACACTCTAAAATTCATTTCTTAAATCAGTATTAGTTATTTCAGTAGTGCTTTTCCTAAGAGCCATTATATTATTAAAGTAAATGAAGAATATGTACAATATGGTGTAAAAACAACTAATGCAATTATTTAGATTGAACTGAAAATATATTGTTGAGTAATACCAGAATTTCATCTTTGTTCATACAATATTAAAGCCTCTGGCTTTAAAACAATAATAAAAGTAACTATTTTCTTTTCAAACATTCTATTCTCAAGTCCTAAAATATTTACTAACACCTAAGAGACCCTAAGAAAGCTCATTTATCAGCAGTGGATAACATTCAATGTCAATAATTTTCCATCCACTTAAATTAGTATTTATTAAACCCTCATTATGTGCAGGCTCTGAGCTAGATGCTATAAAGGATAAATAAAAAACAGTCCCTGTGCTCCAACTGTAGTGATTCAAAGGAGGTAGCCAGACTGCATGGGGAGGAGAGAGGACCCTGGAAGTCATAAAATGTTTTGTAGAGAAATAAAGCCTAAGAAGAGTTCTGAAGGCTGGCTAGGGTTCTGACAGTCATTCTGCGGTGGGGCAGGAGTGGTGTTTGCCACTGCAGGCAAGGCCCAGAGGCATAAAGTCACCGGGAGTGATCGGGAAGCAGCTGGGCTGGAGCTTAAGATTACTTGCAGAGAAGTGGTGTCATTTCTTTAAGAGACTGTGGTGATAGAAACAGAATTCTCCTCTAGCTGAATTTAAAAGATGAACGACAAATGTTTTAATAAAGTATTAAGAGTACTAGTACTAGTGACAAGGCTTATACTCTGTTACCTTGGTTCCCAGATGACTTGTCAGTCTTCGAGGAGCAGAGTGCGTGCTACTAGAACTCAAAACACTGGCTGTTTCGTAATCTATTCGTGCAGTTGAACCCTAGAAATTAAGTAAATGATAGACAGTATAATTTAGATTATAGATAAATATAGCCAAGTTCATATTAAAGTATGCCAAATGAATGTCTTTAGGTAAACAGCTAAATATACCATTAAAAGTGTGAACGTTGTAACTGCTCAAAATGAATATTTTTACCTATATACGTAAGTAGACTTCAGAGAAAAAGAAGGAAAAAAAATACTATTGCAAAAGACAGTTAAAGTACAATACAGAAGTAACCAAACACTGAAGAAATCCTAGAGTAATATTCTTTCACAAATCAAAAGGCATGAAACCACATTCAGTTTAATATAAATTGATTAACAGAACATTCTACTGAGTGATGAAATGCTCTAAATTACCACAAAACTGTGAATTTGGTACAGTCCAAGTTCTCCAGGAGCTCAGAGTACAGAGAAGACTGCATGAAATGTCTACTGGAGAAAGACATGAAAACATAATTGCACTGAGAGAGCTGAGGCAGCATAAACACCATAATACTGATGGAAAACAGGAAGAAACAACTATTGCCTGTAAACTATTTAAAATAACATTTAAAGGCCTTGGATTTTGGGAGCAGACAGATGGAAGTCTGAGTAAAGCAATGAATATGGAGAGTGTGCTAGAAGAGAACACGGAACAGTCTGACATAAATTGAAACACTATTTTTTTTAAATCTATCTCCTAAGGTAAAAGAAATAAAAGCAAAAATAAACAAATGGAACTTAAAAAGCTTTTGCACAGCAAAAGACACCACAGACAAAATGAAAAGACAACCTCTGGAATGGGAGAAAATATTTGCAAATGATGTGACTGACAAAGGGTTAATATCCAAAATATGTAAACAAGCTCACACAACTCAAGATCAAAAAAACAAACAACCCAATCAAAAAATGGGCAGAAGAGCTAAACAGACATTTCTCCAAAAAAGACATACAGATGGCCAACAGGAATATGAAAAAATGCTCAACATCACACATTATTACAGAAACACAAATCAAAACGTTATCACCTCACATCTGTCAGAATGGCGATTCATTCTATCAAAGACAACAAATATCGTTTTTAAGAGAAAATTAAATTTGTAAATGTAATTGTAGGAAAAAACTGTAAATGTAAAATTCATTCAACTGTGTATTTAAAATGGGTACATTTTATTGTATGTTACTCTTTCCACAATAAAACTGATTTTAAGAAGTCACACCTCGAGAGGTCTTTTTGATGTCTCCCCATATAGAAGCATATGAGTACCCACTTACACACACCCACATAGGGAAATTTAGGGTGAGAGTAAGAATCTTGGTACAGAACCCCAGTGTGGCTCCCCTTTCTAGTCTCTTCTCCTTATGTGGTTCTGGATGCTTCATGCTGATTAGTCCTCTAGGGGTTCTTCTCAGTTTGGAGGAGCAGGAACCTCCTCAGGGTAGAGAGAAGGGTTGGCAGAGAAAGACTCATCCTGCCTCCCTTTCCACAACCACCAGCTACTGCATGCTTCTATGGTGGTGTTCCAATTCACATGCAACCAAGTAACAACATTTACTGAGCTCCTGCTACTTTCTGGGTGCAGTTCTAGTCACTAGGGATGTAACTGAATATGACATTTCCACCCTCACTGCACACAGAGTCTAGACAGGTTGCTCAACATGTAAGTACACAGCAGTAAGTGCTTTGACAGAGGCCGTGTGAACACAGAGGAATGGCATATACTCAATGAGTACAGGGTAAAGTGCTATCTGATTTTGGACTTGAACTACTAGTTAATAAGAGGGGGGTTAGCCACAGGGCAGCCCAGACCAGGAGTCAGAAAGAACACAGTGTGTGTGTGAAAGACAGATAGATAGACTGACTGACTGATCTGGAGACAAAGAGCTTATTCTGATTGCAATAAAGAGGAGGGATTTGAAGGACCAAGACTCAAGGTAAAGAGAATAGTCAGGAGACTTAAGGAAATTTAAGCAACAGACCTTTCTTGGTCAACAGTAGAAGGGGAATGACTCCTTATCCTGAAGGAAAAATATTATCTTAGAGGATACCTACGTATTTTTACTGTTCCTGGTAGTTAGGATCTAAGACAAACCCTAAGGATCATTGTCTCCTAGTATTCATGCCCTTATGTAATCCCCCTGCCTTTTGAGTACAAGCTAGATTTAGTGAATGGCTTCTAGTGAACAGACTGCTGCAAAGGGGATGCAAAGTCACTTCCAAAACAAGGTTACAAGGACTGCGGCTTCCATCTTGGGTACTCTCTTTTGTTCTCTCTGAGGGAAGCCAGATACTATGTTGTGAACTGCCCTTTGCAGAGGCCCTAGTGGCAAGGAACTGATATCTCTGGCCAACAGACTGAGGACATGAGGCCTGTCAACAGCCATATGAGTGAGCTTAGAAGCAGACCTTCCCCTAGTCAATTCCTGAGATGACCGTGGCTCCGGCCAACACCTAGACTGCGAGCTGTGAGTCCCGAACTAGAGGTGCTCAGCTGAGCCGCATCAAGATTCCTGACCTACAGAAACAACAATAAATGTTGGTTGTTTTAAGCTGCTGAATTTGTTAAGCAGCAACAGATAACTAACACACTGCTTGAAACAGAAAAAGAAGCAAGGGGTTAAATCTTGAAACAAAGGAAAACCTATGTCCACAATAAAATGTGTTTCTGACATTCATTTCAGTGTAGATACCAAATTGTCTTTAAGCTTGGCTTTGGGACACTCCCCGCCTTTTTCTCCCAATCTACCTAGCTAGAAATCCAGATGCATTTATTATAAGGAGATTTCAAGAGCATATTCCCATACTCACTCTACCTATAAGCCTAGAACTTGAGCCTTGAGAATCTTTCCTGGGTGCTTTTATTATGGCCAGGTCTGCATTGACATCTTTCAGAGGTAGCAGACAAATGGTAACCTGCAAGAAATGTAACTTCCTAAGAAGTGTTTCCCACCCAACTCATGACTAAATTCTGAAGAAATCTGAGTGTGATTAACTCACAAACTCAAGACCTATTAAAACAGTCATACTGCACATACATTAAATCGGCCTTGCTCACTGTCCAAACATAAAAGTATTCTCCATATTGTTCCTAACTCTTAGTCCAAAAATGTTATGTGTGAGACCCTATCTCCTATTTTCTTTCCTACCCAAACTTCCTTTGGAAATTCCGGCTCCACACTCCATACATCCTCAACTTTTCACATACTGTTCCTTTCACTCCTGAAACCTAGCTCTCATAGGAAGCCACTCCCTGCTGCAGCCCTCTCTCCTACACCCTGCGACCTAGGAGTGAGGAGGAAGCACAATCCTATGTTCTCCTCACGCTTCAGCACCACATTCCTCCACTTTCCTGTAATAACCCCAAACCTCCTTGTGTTATAATCACCTTTCCCTTTGCCCAGTGCTATCATCTATTAACCACCCACTCACTGTCCTCAATCATTAAGTAACTTTGGCACAATGGTCACTGACCTCCTTCTACTTTAATTACTGCCACCATTCTGGGTAACTTATGTCCCATTCAAAGCCTTGGCCTCTCAGTTCTCTGGTATCCTCAATGACATTTTCCTCCTCTACTCCATCTTAGCCACTGACATCTATGGCTGTATCCTGGACCATTTCCATTACCCCAAAATGTGCCAACTCTGAATAATGTGCTTGTTGTAACTCTGATAACCTATTCTTCTGGAAATCTCCTTTAACCATCCCCAAGAAAGCTTCTTTGAAATGACTGGAACACCCAGTGCATGAATCTCTTGATGGACTACAAAGTATCTCCAGCTTTGATATACTGTGGTCCATCACTTCCATAATTCTCTTGTTAGTTTTTCAGTACCTCTGCCCCATGGTTATTCCATTCCATCTGTCTGGAAACACGGAGAATGCAGATAAATCCAACTGATTTCCCTACATGCTAATATGGACTGCTGAGCAGTATTTGAGAAATCTGAGCATGCGAGAATGTCACACAGTTCTCCGGGATGCTGCCCATATAACATTTATGGTCACCAGTACACCTGGGCCCTTAGTACCCCACCTGCAATCCTTGTATCTCCAAAGTCACTCTCCTTAATTTTCTCACAGTGGCTATTTTAGATATATTTCCTTTTGTATAAAAACGTGGCCCTTCTTCCTTTGCCACAAATAATTTTACATTCTAATTTACATATAAATAGAAGCCATTGGACAGAACTGCCTCAAACTTCTTGCTACCAAGCTGACAAAGCCACCCGCCTCCATATCCATCTCCACCTTCTGCTGCTGCTGCTTCTGAGACTCTCTCTCCATCTAAGGCCCATCTACTAGGTGTGCTCTAGATCCCTGCCCTCCCTATTTCTCTTTGTTCTTTTGGATCTTCAAGCTTTCTTCCTACTGGCTCCTTCCCATTATCATTCAAACATGCTTGTCTCTTCTACCTTAAAAAAAAAAAACCCAAAAAACCAACAACAACAAATAATCTCTCAATTTTCTCTCAAAACTGTATTCTGTGTCAGTTATTGGCCTTTTCTCTCTTGGACAGTTTACACTCAGAGTTTCTGGAGTTAGTTCAAATTGCTCTCTTCTACTTTTTATTCACTCCAGTACGACAAGGTAGAGAAGAAAGCAAGCCAATGAAACTGCTCTTGCCAAGATCGGCACCTAACTTCTTTATCTGGTGAAACCTCTCAAAAGATTTTTCAGTCCTTATGGTCAATGGTGGACACTGTTAACTATTTCCTCTATTTTGGAACAATACTGTTCTCTGGCTTTGGGATTTTAACCTGGGTTTCCATCTTCTTGTTCTATAATCTCGTTCTATAATCACAGGGGATGTAAAACTCTCCCATACCTTTAATTTTCACATTTTCACCCTTCCGTTCAATTCCAAACCTATTATCTAATAGCCTATCTGACATTTCTACTTCATTGTCCAGCTTAACATTTTTAAACCTAACATTTCTGAAACTAGATTATTTTCCCCGACAAACTTGCTCCTTATCTAGTGTTAGCGCTGAAATGCATGACCATCCCTCTAGCTGCCTAAGACAAAAACCTGGAAGTCATTCTTGATTTCTCCTTCCTCCTCAACCCTCTCATCTGACATTAAAACTTTATGGATTACATTTCCTAAATCTTCCCAGATACTCAGGTATCTGCTGACTGACTCAAATCAGTTCTTCCCTAACTCCCAAGCCACCGTCATCTTTTACCTACATTACTATACTTAATTTACCCATTTTAAAGGTGTTAGAATAAATGAAATGGTAACTTCCTCTAGGACCAAAATCCACACTTTCCACACCATAACACACTTTGTGGAAAGTGCTCATCCATCTTACTTCTAGAGTATAAGTTTCTTGAGGACAAGGTAGCATCTATCTAGCTCACCACCACACCTTAGGGTTGAGAACAGTCTTTGCATAATGCAGATGCTTAGTAAACAGACACTGAACAGTGATGAAAGAGTTTTATAATATCTTTCAGGTGAAAGGGGTGAGGAAAAAAGTTAACAGAGTGAAAAATGGGTTGGGGAGTAGAGAGGTGGGGATAAGATGAATGGCTGGAGGGGACCCCTTCAAGTAAGTACAATTCCTTTCCACTATATATCAGAATCGAGCATCTTTTTATTTTGATTCTCCTTATTCACCCTTAAATATCCACTGCTATTACAGGCCCTCAAATGTTTGCTGAGGGCCCTCAAAGGACTATGTCTGAGCATTAAAATTAGTAGGGTTGGGACAGGGTCAATTTCAGCTACACTTGCTGGGTCGGAGCCCCTCTTCTGTCCTCTCCTGCTCACTTTAGAAAGTGACACAGAAGGGTTCACTGCAAAGGTAGCAGCAGTGTCCAAATCACTGTGAAACCTCTCGTAAAAGGGGGAGAAGCAAGCACTGCCCCTGCCCTGCCTTTTTTTTCATACAAACTGTCCCTGGCAGTAATCAAATAGTATAGATAAGGAGAAGTTTCTCTTTAAAGAAATATTACAGCTAATTTTGTAACCTTTAACAAATTAATGGAGCTAGGTAGGCAGTAAGTATCAATGGCTGTTAATATCACAAAAAAACAGACAACCAGACATTATATGCTTCCTGATGGAAGAACACAATGCCACCTAGGAAAAAGTCTTGTCAAAAAAAAAAAAAAAAAAAGAAAAAAGAAAAGGGTTTAACCCAAATTTGATCACATCTCTAGACTGAAAAGACAGTGTATAAGAAATACAGAAGACAGAGGAACATGTCAAACTTCACAATGGAGGTATTATCAGCAAAATCCAGACAGACTATGGAAAACTCTAGAAGATAAACAACTTTGGTTCTTCAACAAACAAACAACAAAAAACTAAAAGATAAAGAGAAAATCTATAGATTAAAAGAGACTTCAAAGACATATTAACCAATCTCATTGCATGAACCTCATCTCACCCTGAGTCAAATAAATTGAAAAATTTTGACATTTATAAAACATTTGCAAAACTGACTGACTGGATATCTAATGCTATTAAGAAATTACTGTTAGTTTCTTTAGGAGTGTAATAATGACACTATAGCTATGTATTTTTAAAAAGTGTTCTTTGTTCTTCTTCCTCAGGATTGCTTTGGCAATTCTGGGTTTTTGTGATTCCATATAAATTTTAATATCATTTGCTCTAGTTCTGTGTAAAATGTCATGGGCGTTTTGACAGAGATTGCATTAAATCTGTAGACTGCTCTGGGACTTCAGAAAATACCACAAAGCTAAAGTAATCAAAACAGTATGGTATTTACTAAAAAAAAAAAAAAAAAAAAGACATATATATCAATGGAACAGAATAGAGAGCCCAGAAATAAACCCACATACCTATGGTCAATTAATCTATGACAAAGGAGGCAAGAATATATAATGGAGAAAAGACAGTCTCTTCAGCAAGTGGTGTTGGGAAAGTTGGACAGCTACATGTTAATCAGTGAAGTTAGAACACTCCCTCACATCATATACAAAAATAAACTCAAACTGGTTTAAAGGCCTAAATATAAGACATAACACCATAAAACTCCTAGAAGAAAACATAGGCAAAACATTCTCAGACATATCATAGCAGTATTTTCTTAGAACTGTCTCCCAAGACAAAAGAAATAAAGGCAAAAATAAACAAATGGTATCTAATTAAGTTTAAAAGCTTTTGCACAGCAAAGGAAACCATCAACAAAATGAAAAGACAACCTATAGAATGGGAGAAAATATTTGTAAATGATGCAACTGACAAACGGTTAATATCCAAAATATACAAACAGCTTATACAACTCAATTAAAAAAAAAACCCAATCAAAAAATAGGCAGAAGACCTAAAAAGACATTTCTCCAAATAGAACATACAGATGGCCAACAGGCACTTAAAAGATACTCAACAGCACTAATTATTTGAGAAATGCAAAGTGAAACCACAATTAAGTATCACCTTACACCAGTGAGAAAGGCTATCATCAAAAAGTCTCTAACAATAAATGCTGGAGAGGGTGTGGAGAAAACGGAACCCTCCTACACTGTTGGTAGGAACGTAATCTGGTGCAGCCTGTATGGAAAACAATATGGAGGTTCCTTAAAAAACTAAAAATAGAGTTACCACATGATCCAGCAATCTTACTCTTGGGCATACTTCCTGAAAAGACAAAAACTCTAATTTGAAAAGATACGTGCACCTCAATGTTCTTTTACAATAAGCAGCTCTATTTACAATAGCCAAGACATGGAAATGACCCAAGTGTCCATCAAGAGACAACTGATTTAAGAAGATGTGATTTAAGAAGATGTCGTATACATATACAATGAAATGTTACTTGGCCACAAAAAAAGAATGAAATATTATCATTTGCAGCAAAATGGATGGACCTAGAGAGTATCATACTAAATGAAGTCAGAGAAAAACAAATATTATATGATATCACTTATATGTGGAATCTAAATAGTAATAAAAATAAATGTATATACAAAACAGAAGCAGACTCACAGACACAGAAAACAATCTCATGGTTACCAAACTCATGGTGGGGAATAAATTAAGAGTATGGAATTAACAGACAAAGACACAAACAACTATACATAAAATGGATAAGTAACAAGAATTTACTGTATAGCACACGGAGTAACTATGTTCAGTATCTTGTAATAACCTATAATGGAAAAATAATTTTAAGAAATGTAACTGAATCATTTCGCTGTATACCAGAAACTAACACAATATTGTAAATCAATTATATTTCGATAAAAAAAAAAGAGTTCTTAGACGTAGAAAACAAACATGTTTATCAAAGGTGGGGGGGGATAAATTAGGAGTATAGGATTAACAGATAAATATCATTATAAATAAAACAGATAATAAGGATTTACTATATAGTACAGAGAACTATACTCAATATCTTGCAATAACCTATTATGGAAAGTAATTGGAAAAAAATATATATATATAACTGAATCACTTCGCTGTACACCTGAAACTAACACAATATTGTAAGTCAACAATACTTCAATTTTAAAAAGTGCTCCTACCTTTTGGAAATACACAGTAAAATATTTATGCAAGAAATGGTGATGATGACTGGAATCTTCTTCAAAAATAAAATAGGAGGGCAAAGTGGGTAGGGTACATGTGGATTACTGTATTATTCTGTCTGTCTTGGTACATATTTGAAATTTTCCATAATAAAAGGTTTAAAAACACATATTGGCAGCAGAAAAGGTTTTCTTACTGTATCATCTCTTTCCCACTCTTGGTTGAATTTTATGACTACTTACTGATTATATCACTAGCGATCTGATTCTAAACATTAAATAGAAAATCTGAGAATCAATTCATATCTGAATTACACACATAGCTATATACTAAGTAAACAGGGATCTGACTGTATAATTTACCTCTAGCTTTCTTTTTTCATTTAACTTCCAGGGGAGATTAATGACAGATAAAGAAATCCTATTTCTAGAAGGGATATTAGTCTTTTCTTCCAACTTAACATACATTTATTGTTGCTATCTACTATTTATCAGATACTATGGGGATATGACATTGGGTAAAAGTGGAAAGAATCTCTGCCCTTGTGGAGCTTACAGTCCAGTGGGGAAAACAGAAATAATCACACAAATAAATGTGAAGCGGCAAATGTGGTGGTCTTTAGAGGAGAAGAACATGCTAGGACAGCCTGTAATAGTGGGATGAACAGCTCAAGACTCTTGAGAAAGTCACACTTAAGCTCAGACACACATGAACTGAGTGCACTGGATGAGAAGAGCACTATATGCAACAGGCACAGAGTGTGCTCAGGCTACAGAAAGAAGAAGCGCAGTGAAGGTGAGATCCTGAAAGGTCAGTGTGGCTCAAGTGGTGAGAGCAAAGTGTGACATAAAGCTGACAAGTTAGGTAGGAACCAGATTATACAGGTCATAATAAAAGGTTACCTTTTTCCAAAACCAGGGAAAGTCAACAAAGGATTTAACAAAGAGGGTGATTTACTCTTGTTAAGATCATTCTGGCAGAGTGGACGTGGGCAGGAAACCAGGCTATGTACAATGAACTTCCACACAGTGGTAGAGACAAGGCATCAGGATAGGAGCTTTGGTGGATCATGCTACTGTGGTCCTGAGACAGTCAAAGAGATTATTTTCATTTTTAATTAGTCTCAATGGTTTTTGTCTCTGGAGCAAATAATAAAACAAAACAAATGAACAAACCCCAAGAGGCTGTCATATGTATAGATCCTGCTAGGACAGGTGAAAGGAATTTTGGTATAACTGAATTACAGTCATACAGATATATATCACTCATCTACATTATGATCTAGGAGTACCTGTAGCTTCATTAATGTGATCTTGCTTTTGTCTTATAATTTTGCTATGATTTTTTACGGCATACTGCAGTTTTACATTGTTATATGAAACCTACTGATCTTTTATTTTATGGTTTCCTACCCACTTCAGGATTGTAAAAATTCTACCCACATTTTCTTCTAATCTTTTAGTATTTTTAATAGTTTTCATTTTCAACATTAAATCTAATCTACTTAGAATTAATTCTGATGTAAGAAGTGTGCTAGGGATTAAATTTTTAAAAAATCAATATCCAATATTACTGGATACATGAGGCTTTAAAGTACATAATAATTGGAATACGACCCAAAGCACTAATAGTGGGTCTAATTGTAAGTAAATAAATTTTTTTCTGTTAAGAATATGGAACTTTTCTCCCTTCTACATATGTGTAGGAGCACACAATCTTTCCAAATCCCTAAACAACAAAGAAATAACCCAAATGTGCTATTTAAATATAATTTCTTCTGCCCTAATTTACCATCTATACAGTTTTCTCCAGTACAATGCTAACTAGTAACAGTAAAATAAAGTATTCTCTTGTTTTAACTCAGGAAACTGAATTTAAATACTTAAGTATGAGACATTTTCTTTTCTTTTTCTTTTTCTTTTTTTAATTGAAGTACAGTCAGTTACAATGTGTCAATTTCTGGTGTACAGCGCAATGTTCCAGTCATGCATAAGTATGAGACATTTTAAGTTTTAAATTCTGATGTACTAACAAAAGCATGTTCTTTTTAAATAAACAGTATGATCAAAAGTAGCAGGTACTAAAGGAATATTTTATATCAACAGTTAGAAAATTTCCTTAAAATCAACTTAGTGAAATTCTATTGTAAAAAATCATTCATTTACAATATGTAAAAATAGCCATAGAAAAAAATGTGGAGAATACAGAACACTCCAATGAAAAATACTGTCATATTAGGATGCATTCCAAGAAAAGCCTAACAGCAAATTGATGGCAGCATAACAAGATAAGTTCTACATTTTAAAAAAAGTCAAATTGACTTCCATCATTTTGCTAAAAGAAATAATAATAAGTATGACTAGGCTATGTTTCTACTTTTTATGAGTATTAGAATCACCTTTTCCAAAGACAGGATTTGCATTTCTAGATTTATATAATCTTGAAGTATAACAGAAAAAAAAACTATAACTAAGTCCTTATGATCACTTTTAAAAACATAAAAATGTCTGTACGAAAATGCCAGAGAAAGAGCAAACTTATTCAATGTAAGCAATAATAACTAGGTCAAATCACATATAACCAATATGCAGCTTAGTATTTATTTTTCAAAAAAACTCTACTCACGTTAATCATTTTAGACTAAAACAGAGACACACAATTTACAGCTATAAAATATTCTTAGAAATTTTGAAAGCATTATTGTTGTGTATAATAAAGAAAAATGACATAGCACTTTGGTACAGAATCCTTCTAGATATCCTTTTGGGACTAAGGAAACAGACAAGATTTGCAGATCATTCTGAAGATCGTCTTACTGAACATTCCTTTTTAAATACGCAAATATTTAATCAGGAGAAACCCCAATGAAACAATTTATTTACCTGCCCGCTACCCGAAGTTGCCATGTTGATTTCTGCCACTCCTTGACCTTCATTCTGCCGCTCAGCTTCATGTGAGCCAGCTTCATGCTTGCTCTGAGATGACCTCTGTTAATATGGAGTTAACATCATTATATACAAAAATGGTGTATGCTTTCTTAGCCCTCAGCTTTTCTTCTTTCTTGTTTTAAAGCTCTGAATACATCAACTATACAGGTTTACAAAAGGACAGAACTGCACTTTATACTTCATAACCTCCAGCAGGGCTGGCAGTCGACTATTTCGGTAAAAGGAAAGTGAAGTGTGTCCCTTGAGCATTAGAGCTGCACAAGACAAAGGATTTTCTGAGACTCACAGAAACACCATCTTCCACCAGCTGTGCTCACATCACTATCAGGGATACAACCCAACTAGAACAAATAACTGTCTTTTCTGCAAGGTCACATGGTTCTGGCATTTAATGGAGCTGCAAATATGACAGTTAAACTACTACCTAAGCTTACAAATACCTTCTGTGTAAGTGTATTTATACATAGAATATATAGATATACACACATATACATATCTCCTGCTAAGAACGTCATCTGAAACCAACAGATAAGCTCTTAGATTCTGATATGAATAAGACCAAAACCCTCTTCTAATGTAACCACCATCTGCTATGTAAAATGAAAGTGACAGATTAGATCCAGTAAAAGCTGTTATTTCAAGATAGATTATACCCAGTACAAAGCAGTCACTCTGAAAAAATCAGTGCAGAATCAAAGAAATGAAATAATTTTCCATTATCTTTTATAGAAACAATTATAAATGTGCTTGCTCTAGGAAAATGACACTCAAAAATAAAATCTACACTTTAAAAAATTTGACATCATAGTGGAAAACTATATTACAGAATGGCTTCTACGGAATTTCTGTAAACTTCAGGCTTTCTAGACCACTTAAAATGTGACTTAAAATTAATTTACATCCAATATTTCCATCAATAAATGAGTGTAAGTTCTATACAGGCAAAAGAGAGGTAGTTCCAAAAATCCAGAAATAGAAGGAAAAATGACCATCGGAAAAATCCCTCTGTAAAAGTCAACAAAATCAACAAAAGCAGAGAAGACAAAGTCAATCTAGAGACAAAATGAGTCAAAGACCACTGAAACTACAAAGATCTGACACTAACATAACTGAAGATGTCAATATAAAAGTAATTACTGAGCATCTGCAACAGTAGTCACTTGCACTAGGTGCCGAGGAATCAAATGCTGGCACAGCCACACTTGCTCAATGCACTCTTCAAGCTTCAGCCTAGTGAGGGAAACTATCAAATAATGAGAGAGATAATAAAGCTTAAACTTTAACAAATACTCTGAAAAAAGCATACAGGGTCCTATTAGGATACGTGTTACAGGGACGTCATACAGTGTAGGAGTTTGGGGAAGAGCTCTCTTAGGAAGTGCTGTTTCAAGTGAGATCTAAAATACAAACAGGAGTTCTAGAAAGTGGTATAGGGGTAGAGGATGAAGATTTTATGTAAACAGATGAACATACACAACTGGGGGTGGGAGGAAGCATGGTTTGTTCTAGGACATCAAAGAATCATAGTGTGAATAGTAGAACAAAAAGATGGTTGAAAAAATATCTTACTGATTATGTTGAATTATAGTGTCATTCTCAGAAGGCACTCTTGCCTCCACATAAATAATACTAGTATATTAAGGGAAAAAAGTTGCATGCATTTTTATTTATTTATTTTTAACACCTTTATTTTGGTATGATTCCTGTAAACTATACATATTTCAGATGTACAATTTGATGAATTTTGATATATGTATATTTTGATGTTTTAAAGTCAAATTTTAAGTGGTTTAAGTAGGCAGGAAACAGAAAAGACCAGTTTGGAGACTATATGTTAAAAGTGTGAGATGATGGTACTTTACAACCAGGGGAAGCAGTGATGGAGATAAAAGAAGTGGAGACAGGTAAATCTGAAGGACTGTCTGACAGGCTGGATGTGGTGAGTGGATGAACGGATCTGGCATCAAGAATTACTCCTTTGCTCACACAATTGAATAATGATGCTGTCATTCACAGAGACAGGTAATAGTAAAATAGAATGAGGGTTTTTTGGAGGAGGTGGAGTTATAAGGAGGACTTATGAGGAGATCATTAATTATGCTTTGGATATGTTGGATTTAAAATGCCTTTGAGACATCTTAAGCAGAGATGCAGAGCAGGTACATAAATTTAGGAGTCTGGAATCCAGGGCCAAAAAATGAATCTGAGATCCAATAGTATATAGATGGTAAGTGAAGCCCTAAGCATAAATAAGGTGACCTCAGGGAGGGAGAGAAAGACAAAAAAGAGAAATATGTCTGAGGAATGCCGACAAACCAGAGAAGTGCTGTCATAGATGTCAAGAGAAGAATATTTCAAGCAACAGTTAAATGTTCAACACTGTGGAAAATACCAAGATGAAGACTGAAAATGTCAATTTAATTAATATGCAAGTCATCGATGATCCATTTCAGTGAAACTAAGAGAACAGAGACTAGACTGGCAAGGGTTAAGAATAAATGGTGGGGAGGAAATATAGACTTGGAATCTAGAAACACCACTGGAGTGAAGATTAGGAAAAGACGATAAGGAAAGGAAGGGGACAGATTAAGACAGTTGCAGGAAGAGATGGAAATGAGGAAGGTTCATTTCATACTTTTAAGGGTAAGACGTAAGCATGTTTAAATGCCAATGGAAACATGTCACAAAAGAGGAAGAAGATAAATAAGTGAGAGAAAAGAGGTAAGAGTACAAAGTCCCTGAGAAGGCAGGAGAGGAAAATCCAAAGCACAGGAAGGAGTGCAGAATGGTTCCTGGTAGGAAGGAGAGTTCCAATGATAGCTACTGTTTTCTCTGTAAAGGAGGAGGTACCATTATTAGGAGGAGGAGGAGAAATAGCAGAAGGTTGAAACAGTCATTTCTAGGAGAGAGAGAATGTGAGATCCAAAGAAACACAGTAGGCCTGCAGGGCTGCCAGGCCCAGCTGACGATGTGATGATGATGAATATGATGAAGTTTAAAAAAAACCCCTAATGTTTGCTATGCACTGATCACTTGGTATCTATTGATTTATTTAATCCTTACATCAACTCTATGAAGTAGGTACCATTAAAAAAAAATTCCTGTTTTTTTTGGGGGAAGGGTAATTACATTCATTCATTCATTTACTTATTTTAATGGAGGTCCTGGGGATTGAACCCAGGACCTGTGCATGCTAAGCATGGCCTCTACCACTGAGCTATATCCCTCCCCCCAGTAGGTACCATTATTGTCCCCATTTTACAGATGAAGAGACTGAGGCACAGAGAAGATAAATGTATGGCTTTAGGTCACATACCTAGTAGATGGCAGAGCTACAGGTGGTATCACAACCCAGGTAGTCTGACTCCAGAGCCTAAACTAGTACTTAACACTTATATCCATTTTTTAAAAAACTCTTTCTCCTTTACTTATTTATTTCCCTTTATTCTTTCATTGATCCTAGGCTACAGGCCTGTCTGTGGTTTTTAATCACTATCTATAACTACTGCTAACACCAACAACAAAGAGACTGTTCTGATTCCTATAAAAAAAAAAAATCCTAACTAGTTTCATCATTGCATAGTTGTTAGACAACTTTACCAAAGTTTTCTATCCTAGGACTGAAAACATTAAAAAAACAGACAAAACAATTTTGTTGAGGTATTTACATATCACAAAATTTGCTTTTATCACAGAAGTGTATAATTCAACGATTTTTAATAAACTTACCAAGCATCACCATAATCCAGTTTTAGAATATTTTCATCATTTTAATAAGATCCCTTGTGCTCATTTATAGTTAATCTCTATTCTCATCCACAGCCCCAGGTAACCATGAACCTACCTTCTGTTTTTATGAATTTGTCTTTTCTGGACATTTATTATAAACGGAAAATGTGGACTTGTGTGTCTGGCTACCTTTACTTAGTATGTTTTTGAGGTTCATCCATGCTACAGTAAGTGCCATCAATTTGTTCCTTTTTATTGCCTAACAGTATGCCATTCTAAGGATATGCCACATTTTGTTTATTGATTCACCAGTTGATACACATTTACACTGTTTCTATTTTGGGGCTATTATGAATAATACTGCCATGAACACTCAAGATAAAGTCTTTGTGTGGACATGTTTTTGTTTCTCTTAGATACCTGGAAGTGGAATTGCTGGGTTGTATGGTAACTCTACGCTTTAAACTTAGGTAACTGCCAACTTTTCCAAGCGGCTAAACCATCTTACATTCCTATTAGCAATGTATGATGGTTTCTATTTATCCAAATTCTTGCCAGTGCTTATGATTTCCTTCATGATTCTAGCCATACCTAATGAAGTGGTATCTCATTGTGGTTTTAATTTGTATTTCACTAATGGCTAATGATGCTGAGCATATTTTCATGTGCTTACTAGCCATTTCTGTATTTTTTCTGGTGAAATGTATATTCAAATCCTTTGTCCATTTTTAAGTGGGCTTGTGTCCTTATTAATGAGCTGTGAGAATAGTTTGCATGGGACTTTAATAAGTATTTCTCACTGGCTATTTCCTAGAGCTTTTTAAACCATGCTATAATTTTCCTCACAGCTCCCATACCTTTGAGTGCCCCAAATGTATTTGCTTGTCAATAAATAATCTGTCTGAAAGGATACATGAGAAAGCAGAGGCACTGGTTGCCTCACATATTCTTTTGGAACTTTTGAGATTTGAATCATGTGCAATAATTACATCATTTGAATTATGTCCAGCATCTAGACCCTAATTCAGAGTTGTCAGAAGGTAGGGCAAAGACAGAGCTATAAGATGCTTCATGGTAGAGAAATTATTCGGCAGACATCTTTTCTTGTCTACACTGCATGTGAACTAACACATGAGTGTCCGACCCCTAGTTTTCTCTATTTCCTAGCTTCTCCCTCAGATCTATAAGAATGACAATAACGGAATAAAGAAACTTCAAGCAGCCAAATTAAAAAAAAAAATTTTGTTTCTTTCTTAAATGTGACATGGCACCTTCCTTCAGTTTACATTCACTGAATAAATGTAATAACCATTTTAGGCTATGAATTATATAACCATTTTTATAACAAAAAGAAACAAGAAAAGATTAGGTCATAGTGATAGACAGTCAACTCCAAATCCAATGATACAAATACAATTTTGAACAAATACAAAAAACACAAAGAAGCACCTACCCTGCAATAAACTTAACACCTAAATTCAAGGTGAAGAGTATTAAATGGAGTAAGAGTCCATTTCATACAAATAAAAGATTCAATCAACTAGAAAAAATAAATGTAAATATTGATTTAGAAATGGGAAAAAAAACTGCCAGAGGTAGCCAAACAGTAATAATCAGAATATTAAAAAGCTAGGAGAATAAAACTATACAGCTAAAGCTAGAAACACAGCAGCAAAAACTCAAAGTAGAAAATATTAAAAAAGAAAGTATGAATGTAGTGTTGCACAATAAAAACAAAAGCTGCTTTTTAAAACAATTTTTTACAGCATAGTAAGTTTGATCAAGGAAAAAAGAGACACAGATAAACTACACTGGAAAGCCAAAGAGGTCACAGTAATCAGAATGCTACATACAACAATGACATCGAAAAAGGAGCAAAGAGATATTGTTTCTTTTAAATGGTCCTTGTAAGTCAACACTGCAAAAAGGACACTTATTCCTTATATTACAAATATGTGGTTTATACTGGCTTAAGACAGCCAGGTTAAACTACTTTTAGAAATACGACTGTGACACTGTACTTAAACTGCCTACTTAGCAAATACACGTTTCTACTTACTTCAAATTCATACGTACTAAAGTCAAAATTCCTAAGCTATTAAAAAAGTCAGGCCTGGATAAAAACATTCTTTAAAAGGACTCTACACTGTCAAAAGTTACACTTTTAAACATTAGACAGGGTTGTCTTCCCTGTGTATAAATGGGCCTGCAGTAAGTTTTTGATTTAAAACAGAACTGTTCATTATTTGACCGAATACTCTGAGAACAGATACATGGATGGAAAATACATGCTGGAGATGATAGGACATGACAGATTTGTTTTACATACAAAAGTTTTCTCTAATTATTAAAATCTGTATATAGAATATACTAAAAATCACAAAACAAATGGCTAAACTAGAAAAACAAGGAGGTATTAACAATGGTTACCTGCCTTTTCATGTTATTTATGATTTTTATTCAGCTACCCCCCCCCCCCAGTCCTTGTTGTCCTTCATATCACATTTTCCTTTACATTTACTTCATCCTGATGCCATTTTATTCATCTGTGGTGTTGAGTACTGGAGAGATCATTTTATTTGGAAAACTATGCCCTTAAATTCTGGGGAATTTTAATTTATTTTTATGATTTCCTTCCTCTAGTTTCTCCATTCCCTTTCTGGAACCAGTTTTTATTTGGATATTGAACCCTACTAGAATGAGTCTCTCATTTTCTTATCTTTTTTATTTATCACTGCATTATCCTTTTGTTCTACTTTCTGAGAAATTTATCTTCTAAAATTTCTATTGAATTTTTCATTTCTGCTATTACACTTTTAACTTCCATTTCTTTTTAAAAACTTCTGAATGTTCCTTTTGTATACCACCATTTTCTTGCTTTATGGATGCTTTATCTTTCATTTTCAGACTATTAACATTAGTTTTATTTTTTAAGTTTTCTTCTTGCATAGTCCCTATTTCCACTAAATTTTTCTTATTAGAAACTTTCTTAAAATGTCAGTAGTTGTGAGCTATCCAGCCATATTGAGGAATGGGCTACCTATGAAACTCTATGCCTGAGGAATGGAGTTTGTCAACTATAGCCATCCAGTAGGGTAGTCTAGCTGTGTCGTTTTATTGGGGAATCCTCCAATGTCAGTACCTCTAGGTCTTTCTTCTGGAGTTAGTCGTATTTCTTAGAGAAGTTGCTACCAGAAACTTCCCTGTATTAGGAACCTGTATGCCAGTGAGGGTTTCAGCATTCAGTAAGTAAATTTTCACTTATTTACTTAGTATGGGACCCCCCTCAACTACAATTATACTAGGATTGCCCCTAATCAAAAAGACCCTTTATTTTACCTTTTCCAGAATAAATCTCTCATCTTTTGCTGAGACTGAAAAGTACCAGTCACTCAGCTATGCAGAGTAGAAGAGTGGTCCTGGAGGTTCCACCGGCTTCTTAACAAATTTTCAATCATCCTCTTGTTCTCCCTGACCCCATCCTCTTTCCTTTAACCCCCTTTTTAATCCTCACATCCAGAGGTACTTAGTGTAACCAATTCTGGAAACTCTCAGGACTCCACAGTATATAACAGGTTGCTTTGGGACTTCCTACTGCTGACTTAGGGGTCAACTCTCCACTATATGCTACAAGAGTGCACTTGTTTATCTGTTTTCTAGCCCAAATTTTGATGTCATCTCCCCGGTATTTGTGCTTTTCCATTTTATCCTTTTACCGTCATTTTAACGGGGTCTGTGGAGTAAGCATAGAAAATGTATATGACCAATTTTTACTATGGATTACACGTAAAGAGAAAGCTTATTTACTTGTGGATAATAGCCAAATTAAATTAGTTAGCTGATGTAAACTGATAAATGAAGTAAGATATCTATATTTATGGCTCTATAAATTTTAAATACCAAAACTTATGAAGTGTCTCAATTCTCTAGAAGAACATCTAATTTGATGATGATGCCACATTAATTACATGTATTTTCTTTTCTTAGAACAACTACCTATATTCACATCTGCAAATAAAAGACAATTTACTAACCTCTGCTTCTGTTGCTTGGGACTGTAAAAGCTGTCGTATACGAAGTATGTCCTTCTCTATTTGTTGAATTCTGGTTATTCTTCGCTAAAATAAAATAAGCAACCAAATTAAATCTATTTTTATTAAAAACATTAGTTTAAATAACAATGCTATGGTTCCCATTTAACAGCTTAGGGGTATTCCAAATCACTCTAATATAAGAATTAAATATGTATATGTAACCACACACTGTTGACCTATTGGGGTCAATTCAATTTTTTAATACATCTAACTTTTTACAATAGATCTCAAAATGTTTAGGAAAATTGTACAAATACAAGCCATATATCAAATTGTATGATGCATGTAGTGTGAAATTGGTATTTAAAAGCTATTCTCAAAAACTATTTCAACAGAGAATTACATCTGAATTTAATACTTTATATTAATCCATGTCAGTACACTACAATGGATTTATATAAATCGTGGTATACCTGAAAAGGGAAAGAGTGTCTGATTTGTTTTAATAAACTTCAGGGTTTAAATAGTAGGAATAATCTTCCTCAAAGTTATTTCTATTACAAGTCATTAGTACCTTTCAGATTTAGCTTTCCCAAATACCTACTGCAGCTGGACACTGCTTTTATTCCAACACTAAGATCACAATGAGGGTAACAGCTTTCACTTTCCTCATATCCTGAGACCATCAAGTGAAGACAAAGTAAAAACTACAGATCAAACAATGAGGAAATGAAAAAAGGTGGGAAAAGTGTTTTCAAGTATCTAACAAGCTTTAAACAAATACTGCCAATTTTGTATCGTCTTCTGCAAAAATTCTATAGTTGGAATCTTAACATTGGTATTGAAAGTTGTATTATAAGAGTAATTGTTTCAATGGGGAAATTAAGTGTTAGAAGCTGGATGGAGTTGTTTCCAAACCTTTAATGATTATGCACCCACCAATAAAAGATTTCTGACTATGTATACCCCAAGAGATAAATAATGAAAGTATTGGAACAGATAGCTCTAAGTATATATAGTTATAAAACTTATATACAAAACTTACCCTTTGACCATAACTACTTTTGCTTAAATACAATGTCCTCATGATTTTACTGCCATAGAAAAAATGATTATTGTTGCTATTATCCAATGTTACAATAAACAAACACAGAAAAGTTCAAAAAGTTGTGCTCACCAAAAAAGAATCCTTCCTCCCAACCTGCCTCCCTCTCTTCTTTCCTTCCTTTGTAATACCTACCAACTATGCTGATTCTCTACCATGATTCTGAAAATAGCGAACTTAAGGTAAATAATATTCTTTAACTATGAGATTTTACCATGTCCAATTTACATCATGAAAACATGCTAAGGAAGAAATGCCTGTACTTTTTGCAGCTTTCTAAAGATACTGCAAAGATGAGTGATCAATTCTACATCAGACAGTAAATATTTCCTGGTGTTACAGAAACAGTTAGTGGCTTTGTAATATTTTACTGTTTTCCTCTCTACACAACTAGCTTCTTTTTACCAATAAAGTCCTAAACAAAAATGTTAATATTTAGAGGATGAAAATAGGAAATAATATCTAATATTCATCTCCGTGGCACTACATTTCTGTATTACTATTATGTCACTAAATCCTGAACTCAAGTCTATGCCTTGATGATTTCTGACATGACAACTTTTACGATTCTGTTTCTCAGTACGAAAAATAGAAGAAGCCAGTAGTATATATTTCCACTGTCTATATGACAATCTTGAATATTTATGAAATTACATTTAATAAAAAATGCTTAATTGTTTAGGGGTATGGAGGTGGTATGACTTCTGAAAAACTGATTTGAAAAAGTACACAGTAATATAGTTCAATATAAATTCAGGATAACTCAACAAATTAAAAATAGAAGGTAAATTCCTTAACTTCATAAATGGTATCTACCAAAAGCCCTGACTAAACAACATACTTAATAGAGAAATTTCATAAGGATCCCTTTAAAGTCAAGACAAGAAGACCAATCAATATTTTTTATTCAAAAATGTATTAGAGTTCCTATTCAAAACATAGAGAAAAAACTGGAAAAGATAAAATTATTATTTGTAAACAATATAACAGTTTAAATGGAAAATCCAAGAAAATTGTAAACTACTGAGACAATTTAATAAAACAGTTCAGAAAGACTGATGGACACATATAACTTAAATGAAATTTAGTAATATAAGGAAAGAAAATCCCATTCACAATAGCAATAAAAACTGTAAGATATCTAGGAATAAATCTAAAAAAAGATGTGTAAGAGTTTTATGGAGAATATTACAAATCTGTATTGAAGAACATAAAATTAGTCCTAAATGAATGGAGAGATATAAAATTAGTAACAATACTTAATATTTACTGAGTGTTTACTATGTGCTGGATTCTAAGTATTTTACATGTATTAACTCATTTTATCCTCACATTTTACAGGGTATCATTATCTGTATCTTACCAGTGAGAAAACTGAGGCAGATAGTTTACCCAAGGTCACAGTGCTGATAAGTGGCAGGTCAGGAATTAGAACCCAGGAGGTCTGGCTCCAGAGTCCATCCTTTCAACCAAGAACCAATCTTCACATTGTAAAGATACAAATTCTCCTCAAATTAATTAATAAATTCAAAGTAATTCTAATCAAAAGCCCACCAGGCTTTTCTTTGAATTAGATACTAAATTTCAAATGAGTAATGAAATGGAATATAAACACATTTTACAAACAAAAATAAGGATTCACCCTACTAGGTACCAAGATTTATAAAACTATAGCAAATAAAACAAATGTGGTATCAGTGCAGGTATAGAGAAACTAAAATGGAACAGAGTCCACAAATATCCAGCAAATACAAACTTGTCATATGACAGAGACAGCATTACTAATCCATGGGAAAACGGAGGAATAGCCAATAAATGATAATGGGAAATTTAGTTAACAACATATATATGCATCTATCTGGGTATATGTTCACGTGTGTGTGTGTATATGTAATTATATATATATATAAATAATATTATACAATTATTTAATAATATTTTATTACAAATATGTCAAATAATTATATACAGATATAAAAAGTATATGTATGTATAATTAGATCTCTAACTCCAAAACCTATATAATAGCAAATCTGAAATGAATTAGACTATAATTGTAAAAATAAAACATTAAACTATTAGCAATATTAGGAGGGTATCTTTGAGGTTAGAAAAAAAATATAAGTAAGTCAAAGAAAGCACAAATATGGCAATACAATTAATTTAGCTTTATAACAAAAACTAATTTTTGTTATCATGAGGCTAAAGGACATAACAGATTTGGGAGGGAGGGGTTGTGATAGACATCATCTGTAACAGAGCGGTAGCAACAGGATATTAAAATATCTCTCAAATATATAAGAATGAGACATTTAATATAATAGAAAATGGGCAAAGGATATGAAAAAATAACAAAAAGAAAATCCAAGAGTCTAATAAATGAAAAGATAGTCAACTTTAGTAATATTCATGTAAGTATGAACTAAATGACAAGATAATATTTCATTTGACACTGATTGTTAATTATAAAGTATGACTCACAACTGCTGAAAAAGACATGCAAAAGAAACAGGAAATCTCACATACTACTAGGAAAAAGGTAAATCAATGAAATCATTTTGAGTGCAATCTGGCAAACACCATTCAAAACACTCATACCTTAAGGCCAGCAATTATGCTTTTAGGTACATACCCTAGAGCAGAGGTCAGCAAATTAGCGCCTGCTAGCCATCTGTTTTTATGAATTAAGTTTTACTGGAACACAGTCCTGCCCATTTGCTTACATACTGTTGTCTACGGTTGCTTTCTTGCTACAAAGGCAGAGCTGAGTAGTTGCAATAGAGGCCATATGGCCCACAAAGTCTGAAGTATTTACTATATGGCTCTTTAAGAAAAAGATTCCCGACTCGACCTAGAGAAAGTGTTGCGCATGTCTACATGATATGAATAAGTGTGTTTATCAAAGTTGTTCTAACAATGAAAAATTATAAATAACCTAAATGTCTGTCAACCAGGAAACAGGAAAACTACACTGAACTATAATATCCATTTAAGTATAAAAAAATTACAGCAATAGAGTATAAGTAACCTTACCCTACCAATCTCCACTCCCCAGAACAGGCTCTATGAACAACCTGATGTCCATTTTTCCAACCTTTGCTTACAGGCATAGAGGGGAGTAGGGACTACCATACTGGGTACCCAAACATACATTGAACAAATTAAGGAGAAAATAAATAAATAACCAAACTGTTAACAGAGATAAGTAGAGACTAACTCAACACAGGCATGGGGAAGAGTGGATTTTGTTTATAGAGTTTCCTGAAATTGTTCACCAGCCATTTGTATGTTTTACTAATCAGTTGCGTTTTCTCTTCAATAAGTTGAATGATTACATCCTCTGTCCATTAAAAAAATTGTCTTTTTCTTATTAGTTTGTAGGAATTCTTATATCATAGGGATATTAACCTTTTCCCCTTTATGTGTTTCAAGTATTTTCCCTTAGTTTATCTGCTGCAGGATCAATATTTTAAAATTTTATGAAATAAATTGCTTCCCTCCCCCCCTCCTTTATTGCTTTTGAGCTTCCATTCTTATTCAAGATCTCTATTGTCCTCTATCTTCTTCTATTAATTTTATGTTTGTCTTTCACATTCAGATTAATCTACCTATAATTATTCTTGTACAAGATGTGAGGTAGGGATCTAATTTAATTTCTCCCCAACAGGTTCATAGTTATATCTGTACATTTATTGAATTATTTATCATTTCATCCCAAACTTATAATATAGTTTTTATCATTAAAATATTTTATGTATTCTTATATTTTTTTCTAGTTGCTATTCTGTTTTATTTGCCTATGTCTATTCCTGTGCTATCACACTATAATTACTGTAACACTTTTACAATAAATTTCAACAATTGGTAAGGTAAATCCCTACTCGTTATAATTTCTTTCTTAAATATTTTTAGAAATTCTTACTTTACAAATGTTAGAATCATTTTTCCAGGCTCCAAAAAAGTTTTAAGATTATGTTTGAAACTGTATTTTATTTATATACTAGTTTTTACAAGAAAGGCATTTTTAGGATTTAAAGTCTTCTCACTTAGGCTTCTCTGTTTTTAAAGTCACATTTTGTGCCCTTTAGCAATTTTATATTTTTCTTTATGTGGGTCTATTTCAGGTACTTTAAAAGTTTCCTGTTACTGTGACAGGTCCTTCTACCCCATTTCCATTTTTAACTGGTTCCTATTGCTACTAGAGAAAAGCTACCAACTTTTGTAATGTACCTTAACTCCAGCCACCTTACTCAATGCTCTCATCATTTGAAATACTCTTTTGGTTTATTCTCTAGGATTTTTCTAGGCAAATAACCATATAATTTACAAATGACAATTATTTGCTTTCCTCCTTTTTAGTTGGAAAGGAAGTGTAGTATTTATACAACTTGTTTTCTTTTTAATGGAGCCTCCAAACAAAGTTAAACAATAGTGATAACAGCAAGTACCAAACTATGTGACTGCAATACTAATATTATTACTATTTTCTCTATTTTCTCAAATTACTATAAAATTGGCTTCTGGTTTCTGATAAGTAATTATTTACAAAAAAAAAAGTTCACTCTATTCTTATTTTATTTAGACTTTTTATCCATCCTGTCTCCTTCCAAATGAGATCTCACATCTTTTTCTCATGGACTCAGGTCCTCCTGACATCTACTTTCAGGCCTAAAAGCTGGCCATTCTAGTTTTACTTTTACATGTGGAGTCACTAAAGCTGAGAGTCAGGAGGGAAAGAAGCATCCGGACAATGTATTTCTATTACTCCCACTACCTTATTATTTGTAATATCTGCATATTACTGATTTAATAATTTATTAAATAATGCCCCAAATGATGGACATTGAAGTTGTCTCTCTTTGTTAATGTCTTACAAATAATGTTGCAATATACACCATAAAATTTATACCTATACTCTTGTTGCTTTAGTGTTTCTGGAAGACATGTTCTGAGAGTCCTACAGAATTACCAGGTCAGAGGGTACAAGTATTTTCATTTTAACAGGTAGCACTACGTTGTCCTTCACGAATGTATCAGTTTATTCTTACAACAGATACACAATGTTTCTCACTCTCACCAATACTGCATGTCATTAAACTTGAAAGTTTTGCCAGTCTGATAGGCAAAAACCCAACCAACCAAACCAAAAAAATCCACCACAACCAACAAAAAACATTATTTTATGTTACATTTCTCTGGTGACTAGTGATGTTTAAGCATCTTTTCACAACTGTTTATTAACCACTTGCACTTTTGTGATTGGACTACTCATGTTTTCTGACTATTTCACTATTTGGTTGTCTTGTTTGCAATTGATTTGTAGGTGCTTCCTGTATATTAGGAATATTTAACCCCTCATATATACTATAAACATTTCCATTATTTCCCTTCTTAACTCTGTCTACAATATTTCTTTAACCTTAAACTTTATATGACTATTTCTAGAATAAATGAATGCTTGCTGTATTTGTAAAACTATGGGATAAAATTTCCTCAGAATATTAACTAACAAAATGAAGAACACTGTATTCTAGAATAAAATTACAATGACTGTATCTGTACACGGCTGAACAAAATGGCTAAGAAAGAACTCAAATTGATTTCTTTTCTAGAGTATAGATTAAACCATCTGGAATACACTTATTTGTATTTCTATAACAAGGAATTTTTACATCTACCATTTCATTTTGTTCCTTAAATATGTCTAAAAATACATTAACAAATAGAGAAAAACTAACTTCTGTATATAGTGTTCCATATATTCACATTCTAAAAATGCAAATTCATATAAACTAAAGTAAAATTTCTCATAATTTTTCAGTAAACAAAAAAACCTGCCTGATGTTTTAAAATAATTCCATGAAAATAGCATATGCTACAAATACTGAATTTGTATTAATTTTATTATGCAGTTTAAAATATATTTGGAAATTCTTTATATATTCTTAATTTTAATTCTATGTTATATAGTGATAAACACTTTCTCCCTATTTGTAACTTATCTTTACTTTCTTTAAGATACCTAATGAAGATAAATTCTTAATTTTAACATAGCAAAATGTACTAATTCTTACTTTTATAATTAAGTTTTATGTCTTAAGAAATCCTTTCTTATTCCAATATTAGAAAGATATTCATGTATATTTTCTACTACACAGTTTATTTTTTAAAGTTTTATTTTTGAAATTTAAGACATTAATCTGAATGGGATGGGGGTGAGAGGAGATTAAGAAAAAGGAATGTTATGTATTTATATATATAGTTAACCTTTGAACAATACAGATTTGAACTGTGTGGGTCCACTTATATATGGGTATTTTTCAATAATAAATACTAGTACTACATGGTCTGTGGTTGGTTTAATCTGTGAATGTGGAGAGCCAACTTTCAATTATATGTGGATTAACCTCTGCATTGTTCAAGGGTCAATTGTACATATTATAATACAACTAACTAATATGTGGATATATTAGTTGAGCCTCTAGCCTCACTGTGAAACTGACAGGTATGGACTATGAAATGTCCATGGTACTTGTGTTTAAGTACTTCTTTAGTCTACTACTATAACTCCAGCATAAAAAGAATACAGATTATATTTAGGAAGCTACTACATAAAAGATAAAGACTAAACTTTGGGGAATGTAAAATGTCTTGTATTAGTGACTTTAAAACTATGAAATAAACTTTGCAGAACACAAAAATATATTTATACCACATATACAAATATAAGTTCTCCTTTACATCAGCTATTTACTTAAAAAAAATCTTTCAAATAATGTTCTTTTTCCAATTTGTCCCCAAAGCTGTTGTTGTTTTTTTAATATTCTTTCTTGACATAGTTGAGGGTAGAAATATGGGAAATGTGTTCCCTACTCATTTCATCTTCCGAATGCTTTCCTTCTATGTTTTTTTTCCTACTTTCCTGGAATGAGAGCTTTCTTTTTTATATTACAACTTGAATAGCATGGAAGTATTCTGAATGTCATTATATGTACTCAGAAGTCTCCAAGAATAAATGAAGCTAGCAATCAGCTACTAGACCAGCATCTAATTCTTTTCCCCCCTTACAATTCCAAGGCACAGCAGAACAGTATCAGGGAAATGAAATATGAAGGCAGAATTATGTGAACACTGGTTATGTTGCCCATAAGTCAAGGTAAATTATTCTTATTTTGAGTTAGTGCCAAGTAAAGACAGACTTTAAAACATCTTTAATAATAAAATTTAATCAGTGTTAACAGAATTATAATTCATTACATTCTTCATAGATCTCTAGCTAGTGCTGCTTCATAGTTTAATAATAAATAAGTTACCTGGGCTCGTTTTTCCATATCCTGGCAAGTACCTAATTGTTCTTCCATTGCAACTCTGATTTGCCTTGCTTCATATTCCAATTGCCTTCTGGTCATATCCGTTTGTAAGGAAAACTAAAACCACAAATAAAATTAAAATGTTAATATCTCGTGTGTTTATCAGTAAAAACCAAAAGGCATATAAGTACCAATAAAGAAAATAATTAAGTAAATATATAAATTATTGTGCATAAGAAAATTATTTTTTACTCCAAAGAGTCCTAAAACTTGATTATCAGTGCTAGGCCCAGTCTGGATCCCTGATGTGAAATGCAGAGCTGAGATACTTTTATTGCCCCATAGTCACAAAGGGCTTTAATTAAATTGTACTATTTCATTTAAAATATATAATTGGTTCAGTTAGGATAAGCCTATCTTCAGTTACCTATGATCCTTCTGCTCTGAAGAGGTACTACAAGGTACTACAAGGTCCTACTTTGAATCATTAAAAACTAGCATATTAGTGTAGACCACAAAGAAAAATCAAGAATCAGGTCCATCATCCTTAAGTTTATACCTCAGTTTAAGGTAAGGATTGTTTCATATATGCAGACTAAACAGAGAGAACTTTCTCATTTGTGACATGGAGAAAATGGGAAAAGGAAAAGCTTTTAAATAACATAATCATAAATTACAATACTAACTTTTTGGTAAAATTCAAATGTGAACCAAAGTTAAAACAACAAAAAAAGTACTTCTTCACAAAGTGGGTGTTAATTCATTCAAAATTTTATTAGCCCTCTAATTAAAACTGAAATTACTGTGGTAACTGCTAGGCATAAAAAAGGATGAAAAGGACAAGGTAAAGAAACTTAAAAAGACATGCTCCAACAAGTAATAAAGGCTAAAATACAATTAGACAATGATAGGTAACAGTTATAATGGGCCGTAAAGGGAATAATGAAGTGCTGCCGAATTTTCACACTCTCTATGCCCAGTGGGAAGCTGCATGCACATGTATAGCATTCTGTAGGTCCAAGGATTCTAAACTGTGTTGTTAGTTAAGTTAGAGGAGCTCTCACCTTTTCCCCTGCAAATACAGATGGCATTCACATGCAGAATGTATTCCTATAAGCATACCCAAATTACGGGTTGCAACCTAGATGAAATTAGTCTGCATGTTATTTCTAATTCCCAATGAGCTAGTTTAACTCCACTTATTTGTCCTCTTCTTCCCAAAACCTTTGGCAAAAAAAAAGTGCTACACGAC